>NC_064639.1:256772330-257088359 GCF_023864345.2 Schistocerca serialis cubense | reverse complement strand
GAATGAAGATGGGCAGTAAAAAATCAGTTTCACACCAGTCAATTACGGATTTTCTCCGAAGACATTATCCCAGTTTTTGCAAAGACACTAATGTCCGCATTAGAACTTATCAGTAAGTACGACTTTGTGGACTAAAGAGACTGACCATATACATTCGTGACAGCAACTTCACTGGTATATATTCTGTTCTGTCGATATAAACACAGATACCAGCATTTCATTCCAGTAAGCTGTCGAAATATCTAGTAAGTATTCTCTTTGTTTCTAATGACTCGGATGTTGACTGCACATTAAATCTTAAAATTTCCACCTGTTTTGAACGACAACATCTTAGCCATTCCCTGTATTTATTTATTGTAACGCTCGTACCTTAAGAACTATGAGCATTCGTCAAGTAGAGGCCACGTGTTTCACATTAGCGAAGATGAACGTGTGAGCATAGCTCCTAAGGTGTGCATGTTAGAAGACGTGTTCGCTGGGATTTTTTTACCTCGGATCATCGTCCTTGTCACAACCCTGAATATTGAGAATTCCTCCTGGGACACCGTGTATACGATGTAAATGGCATTACTGCTGCCTGCTTTGTGCGACTGCGCTGAAATGATAAGCATTTGCATATGGAAGCATGAAATATACTTCATACCAATTTGACGTTTGTTGCATGCCTTCATGGAGTTGCTGTCTGAAGGCGAGAAGTGTATTAGCTGAAGTAAATTATTTCGTTCCCAGTACTCGAAAGCTATTTTCTTAAACATCTAATCACCGATGGTACGTTATTTTTCCTGCGTCCTCCCATGTCGTTTACATCATCGAGTGAAACCCCTAGCTCTTCGCCCTTCTCTTTATATACAACAAAGAACGAGAGCAAACAGTGGTGCTTTTGTCAGTCAGCGTTCTATACATTCATATTCCCGGACACATTTTGATTAAGCAACTGCACTTCTCATCGCTGGTACTTCTGTTTCGGGTACTCTGACAACTTTTAATAATCACTCACACCATCGTTTACTCTTCGACATACTTCTCTAATTACTGAAAAAATCTCCTCACAGATTTTTGTATGATGCGCGTTAATTGTTCTCTGATAAATGGCATCAGCACAGAACAATATGGCATTATGTATTTTCTTCAGTTCCATCTTGTATCAGATACTCAACGAAATGAGAATATTAATAGAAATATGAAGTCGCATAATCTCTATCCGCTGATCACATACCACTACAGGGCAGGCGTCAAGTCCAACGTTACGAGATTAATTACCAACCGAGATGACTTTGCGATTTAGAAGTTTTTATTGCCTAATATTTACAGTCCTTTATGAGGTCAGTCTGCTGCACATCACTGTTTATGCCGTTTTTATATATTTCAGGTCTGTTATGTGAATGTGTATGCCAAACAACTAAGACTGTAGATTTGTCAGAATGTGGATAGTTATGACGACTTGGGAGGTGAGGCTGAGACCAACAATAAAATGCGACATTCCCTCATCATCATCAGCACAGACTTGGACATTCTCTATCAGACAGACACATTTCTCGACGACAGCGAGAATTACTAGTAGTAATTCTTTTTTTTAGAGGTAATTTTGGTAGAGAACTGCATGTCTCCGTCATCAGCGATGTGTCATACTCAAAGGAACGATAAAGTTTTTGAGAGTGACAGGCATCGGAGAATTGCATGAGACACCAATTTGTTTGAAGGCTGTAGGTCGTCAACAATTCTTGCATCAATGGATGACTGTGCTAAAAGTTTCGTAATTTAAGATGTGGACTCCACAGCTGGACGCTTCCAGTACTGAAACCAAATAACGGACTTCTTTGGTAAGTAACGAAACCGTTTTCGACTCCAGACGACGTGGTATTTGTCTGGACGCTACGTTTTCCTCCATGGACATCCGCCTATTGTCTTCTAGCTAGGTCTGTCTTTGTTTCCCTCTTCAACATTCATGTCTTTCGAGGGTTATATTCTTCCGCTGCGGCTTTTCAGCCTCATGATATGCCTCAGGCAACCTCATGTTTAAAATATCGTTACTCAGGCTTGTTTCACCACAGTGAACTCATGTGCACCAATTAGCCATTCGTGTCACATGGTGGTGCCTTGTTGGGGTGCACTTCCACTCAAATGTTCAAATGTGTGAAATCTTATGAGACTTAACTGCTAAGGTCATCAGCCCCTAAGCTTACACACACACACACACACACACACACACACACACATGCCCGAGGGAGGACTCGAACCTCCGCCGGGATCAGCCGCACAGCCCATGACTGCAGCGCCCTAGACCACTAGGCTAATCCCGCGTGGCGCACTTCCACTATCTCAGCATAGATTATTACGTAACTGAGTTTGTTTGCACGCTCTTGACTGCAGTGCTGGTACACATTAAATTCCCACGCCACCTCTGTAGCACACTGCTAGTCGCAACAAGATGGCGAAGCCCAAAGAAAAAGTGGAGCAACGTTCAATTGGTCGTTTCCTGTATTTAATGAGGAACAAAGCAACGGTCATGATGGTGGAAGTGCACGTCAAGACTGCACCATCATATGACACAGCTGCCTAGGTGGGGAATACGCTTCCACTATGGTAAAGGAAGTCCGAGTGACGACGTTTTGAGGACAAAAAAGCTATCCTCCCGCTGGGTTCCACGAATGCTCGAGCCCACTGAAACAGCCCGTCGATGTTAGACAGCAGTGGAAAAGTTTTAGTTGTCCCAGCCCAGTTCGGATGACTTCTTTAACAGCCTAAACACCACCCACAAATGCTGCGTGTTTCACTGTGACCCAGACACGAACGAAACAAGCAGTGATAGGTAACACGTGGATTGATCATCGCCGAAAAAGACAGGGACGCAACCACCATCGGGCAGGTGATGCTGAATGTTGGTAGTGGTGTAGTGTTGAAAGTTTGTGCTTGTAAGGGTCGCCCTGTCAAGGGAGCATAATACAGAAATACCTTGGTGAAGTTACGGATTTTGGGACGTAACGTCGCGAGAAGGTGTCCTGTTGAGTTTTTATTCCACAACAGCGCCCATCCTCACTCTGAATACGACAGGGTCGCACAAGCTGCTTCTTTGGGCTATCAAATTTTGCACCTTCTCCTCCGTACCCCCGTTCTCCCCTCCCTCCTCCCCATCCCCGCCCCGCTTCCTCAAGCCGTCCCCACCCGTATTCTCCTGTCATAGCATTATCAGAGTCATGACTAGCTAATTTTCGAAGTGGAACGTTTCCTGAATACCCGAAATACACACATCTAGAACCAAGGTCACCGCCAAGGTATTCATCGTTGGCAAAAGCATGTCGCTTTGAAGGATTAATAAGTAGAGAGACTATCGGCAGGTTTAATAGTCACATTTGATTTTTTTTCTAGATAATAATTAAAGACGACTACCCCTCGTATGTCTCAAAAGAGATTGACGATTTCATTATGGCCAAATCTTGTTATTTGTTATCATTCTATCCCGTGACAGCTTCGTGAACATTCATATGCGTATTTTAAAGGCATCAATTTACTTGCAACCCATTAATTTTCCCCACATCATACATCCGTATAAAGGTACTGTGGTCATAAAACTCGCTATCTTCGTTTTATATGTTGCGTAGAGGCTCTTTCTTTTTATAAAAGCCTTCAGATTAATTACAGTCACGTTTATTCTTTGTCCATGACTGCCATGTTACACTCCTTAGAACGTCAACGTAACACACTTCGCTTTATTTATCAGGTATATTTCTTGTAACATCTTATTTAATATTAATAAACTTTCTACCTACTCTCCCACAAGTATTCTAGTCTGTCGCTGAAGTTTTTCAATTCAGTCATAGACTAATACTTTCTCCCTCCTCTTCGTACACTATTTGTGGCCGGCAAGGGTTGCAATGTCTCATGTTCTAAATAGGCACACGTACACAAAGCAGACGCATTTACGTGAACAAAATAAAATATGAACTATTATTATTTGTGCATTAAATGAATTTTGAAAAAATTTGTTCAAGTGCTTTGTGACATATAATATTTTTGACTCTTCGGTCTTCTGCAAATACAAATAAGTTTTTCGACTGTCCCAATCGCTGGCATGTAACTTACGACCACGCGGAAAACGTGGAGTTCCATATTTAATGCACACTCTTGATGCGATAGACCTTGAGCCTTGCTGATGGGCCGGCTGCGGTGGCCAAGCGGTTCTAGGCGCATCAGTCTGGAGCCGCGCGACTGCTACGGTCGCAGGTTCGAATCCTGCCTCTGGCGTGGATGTGTGTGATGTCCTTAGGTTAGTTAGGTTTAAGTAGTTATAGGTTCTAGGGGACTGATGACCTCTGATGTTAAGTCCCATAGTGCTCAGAGACATTTGAACATTATTGAACCTTGCTAATGGCACTTCACATTTTTAAACTTTTCAAGTCAACTAATCACAGAAAAGACATACCCACAAGTAGTTTTCCGACGTTTCTACATGTCACCCTTCCTTATCGTCACCCCCCGCCCTAGTGGTAGTAGGGATCTTATTTGTACAGCACTGTCATACAAATTTATGATTCATGTATATACCAGATTTGGTTGAAATTGCTCCACAAGTTCCTGAGTTATGCATTTATCTCAGGCCTTTCCACCCTAAATCCTCAGTAAATCATAGTTTACTCAGTAAATCACAGTAAACGTCTCTAGATAGCAACTGATACGTGTGCCTGTTTTGGTAGAAATTCCTTCAGGCATTACAGAGATACTATGACATGCCACTGTCTTGGTACCCATTTCCACTGCCTTCTCCAGTTGTGAAATGTCACCGTGACTGTCGTCAGTAAGTCTAGTGACTCTGAAAATAGTGGATTTTATACAAATGTAGGTCGGTATGGAATATTTTTACATGTCACTTCCTCTCACTCCCACAACATATTTATGCAAATATTCAGTCCCGTATATTGCTTCGGACGTTCCTGTGTTAATCTTCTGTCACCCATCTTTCACACTAACGTCTATGCTGGGTAGGTGGTCCTTACCTCTTCAGAAACCTTCGCGGGCGGGCGCTCAACAATTCATTAAAATTTCATCGCTATCAGATGAATGGTTTAGGAACACATAGAAGACGAACAAACAAACAAATATTCATTTCTTTATGCTAGGTTTTGTTCGAAACAGCTGATATCTCAGAAGTAGTAGTAATAAGAATTAATTATCTCTGATGTATATCTTTCCAGACGAAACACTCACCGTTCAGGAAAAGATGCCTCCAAACAGAAAATACAGCCGCTCCGGAAAGGTCGTCAACACCATAACCGCATGCCACCGTCGAAATTGCCGCTGGTAAAATTCCATGCTTTTAATCAGTGTCCCTCCTGTTAACAGTCACTTTAAACTGTCCAAGCTGATCTTGAGTCACCTTGAAGCAGTATCATTAGCGGAGTTGTAACACCACATACTTACGCCGCAGTCGTCTCTAGCTCTCTGTTGCCGCGGAAACGCCTTACGGATTGCAACAGACAATTTTGTTCTATCGTCTTTTGTTTCCAAAACGACTTGAGTAAAATAAAAAACGGTGAGGGAGAGGGGAGCTGTTTCATCTCTCAAACTACGTGCCCGGTATGCTTTCCATTACCCATTTTTATTTCTAACTAGGTGCAGATATGCAAAGCAGAACGTTTACATGTTCATGTAATGAGTCACTTATAGACCATATTTGATTGAAATTGCCGCTCCATGAGTTCCTGGCTTATACTTTTGTGCCACCCCTTGTCATCTCCACCGTGTGTTACTGTAATTTTTTCCAGTGATAATTGTATAAATTTCGGAAGAAATTGCTTCAGTCGTCCCAGACATATGTTGACGTGTCACTGTCTTCTCCCATCCCCACTCACACCACACACACCCGCTATTAGGGATGCAGATTAATCGGGATTTTCAACAGTGAGCCAAGCGACCCAGAGAACCATGGATTCGATACAAATATCGGTATTTACCGAATATTTTTGCACGTCACAGCTACTCATCTCCACACCCACTCCTATAGATGGCAGGGCTTATTTAAACAACGAGTGATATACATAAAAAATTCGGTCGACACTGCTGCAGACGCTCCTGAGGTATGCCGCTGTTCACCACTACCACCACCATAGATGTAGGTGGTTCTTCCACCACCTGAAACCTTCGCGTCATTTTGCTATGCACGGTGTGCTTTCAACGCAACAGCACGCGAACCGTATACAAACCTAGCCGTTTCGGAATTGCTTCCACCCTCCCGAAAGGCGATGATTATTCCCTTTTGGACCTCAGATAAATCACTCCGTTTGCGCCTTACGAAAACGACTGCACTGTTGTCGGTGCCCCCCGAAAGGCTTTATATACTCTTTAGTGATAGAGCTGCCATCGGCCGTCTGTGAGTGGCTCTTGCATGTTGGCGGTGCTCACATTAATGTATTAGATAAATAACCTTTCGTGTGCTTGGGTCGACATCCGATATCTACGAGCTAGTGCGTCACTGTTTGACGACTGACTGTTTCAGGTGGAAAGGGGATTTCTTTGAACAGACGGACGGTGTAGCTACGTGTTCCCCTCTACCGCCTGTCGCAGCAGACATTTTTATGCAAGTGTTCGAAGAAACAGTACTCCAGTCCGCACTATTACATCCAGAATGCTGGCTACGATGCGTTGATGACACCTTTGTTATCTGGCCACACGGATAAGAAGAGCTTCAGACCTTTCAGCAAAATCTTAACCAGCACCACAGCAAAATTCACTTTACCATGGAGATAGAAAAGGATGGAATATTGCCTTTTCTCGAGGTGGAAGTTTACCGTAAGCCTGGCGGGAAGCTTGGACACAGTCTTTATAGGAAGCCCACCATCAAGGACAGGCATGCATCCTCCCACCATCATCCCACGCAAAAAAAAATCGGCCCTGCAAACTTTTACTAACAAGGGAACCTCCCCATCGCACCCCCCCTCAGAGTTAGTTATAAGCTGGCACAGTGGATAGGCCTTGATGAACTGAACACAGATCAATTGAGAAAACAGGAAGAAGTTGTGTGGAACTGTGAAAAAATAAGCAAAATATACAAACTGAGTAGTCCATGGGCCACATAACCAACATAATGGACAATGTAAGCGTAGGAGCGCCGTGGTCCCGTGGTAGCGTGAGCAGCTGCAGGATGAGAGGTCCTTGGTTCAAGTATTCCCTCGACTGAAAATTTTACTTTCTTTATTTTTCCATAGTTATTATCTGTCCGTTCATTCATTGACATCTCTGTTCACTGTAATAAGTTTAATGTCTGTGTTTTGCGACCGCATCGCAAAACCGTTCGATTAGTAGACGAAAGGACGTGCCTCTCCAATGGGAACAGAAAACATTTGATCGCAAGGTCATAGGTCAACCGATTCCTCCACAGGAAAACACATCTGATATATTCTATACAACACTGGTGACGGCATGTGCGTCACATGACAGGAATATGTTGTTGACCCACCAAACTTGTACACTTGGCGAATGGGTAAAAAGATTCTTCTACCTTGCCCGATTTAGGTTTTCTTGTGGATGTGGTAATCACTCCCAAAAAAGTGATGAAAACGTAAGAGTTTGTCACATAAACTGAAAATAAAAAAATTAAACTTTTCACTGAATGGAAGATTTGAACCAAGGACCTTCCATTCCGCAGCTGCTCACGTTACCACGAGACCACGGCGCAAGTGCGTTCCCTTAATGATGTCTATCTTCCCTTGAACTACTCAGTTTGTATATTTTGCTTATTTTTTCACAGTTCCAAACAACTTCTTCCTGTTTTCGCAATTGATCTGTGTTCAGTTTTTCAAGGCCTATCCACTGTGCCAACTTATAACTAAATCAGAGGGGGGTGCGATGGGGAGGTTCTCTTGTAAGAGGGCCCACAGGACCAGCTATGAACACAATCGCAAAGCTCAACTACAGAACCTCAGGTCCATTTCTGGAGTCAACGGCTACGACTTGGGGATGATACATAAAACTATGGCGGAAAAGGAGGAGGGCAACAGAGAAATGCAGAACTAAGCACGGAACACCGTCGTGCTACCATACGTACAAGGGGTCACTGGACGTTTCGGCAAAATTATGCCTATTTTTCGTAGCAACAACAAAATAAAAGACGTTCTGGGCCCGAAGAAAGATACAACTGACAAGTTTCTTGTCGCCGGAGTTTATTAAATCGGGTGCAGATGTGGATAGGTGTATGTAGGCGAGACTGGGCGTCCAATAAGCACAATGTTATCTGAACACGAGAGATGTATCCGTCTCAAACAGTACAACAAATCAGCGGTGGCAGAACATCAGGAACAGAGCAGGATGGAGAGGCCCGCCAACTGGCGAAACAGCCGTTTAGTTTGAGGAGGAATGTTGGAGATGCTGTAGAAATAGCCAAGCGATCCGACAACATGAATAAAGAAGACGGGAACCGACTTCCAGCGTCTTGGCTGCCATCAACGTCAGCTTTGTGGAAGGACAGCTCTCGCAAAGCAACAGGCGCGCGGCAGGCCACAGCGGCGGAGGGTACACAGTGGCTGACGCGCCCTAGCCGATACTAGGCAGTTAGTAAACAGCGCTACGCTGCAGTCGCCGCTCCGTTTCCTATTCGCAAATTTCCACCAATGGCAAGCAATAAAGGAAATTCCAATGGAAAACACCTTTTTCCGCCAATGACAAGACGCAATGCAAAAAAAAAAAAAAAAAAAAAAAAAAAAAAAAAAAAAAAAAAAAAAAAAATGGTTCAAATGGCTCTGAGCACTATGCGACTTAACATCTGAGGTCATCAGTCCCCTAGAACTTAGAACTACTTAAACCTAACTAACCTAAGCACATCACATGCATCCATGCCCGAGGCAGGATTCGAACCTGCGACCGTAGCGGTCGCGCGGTTCCAGACTGAAGCGCCTAGAACCGCTCCGCCACATCGGCCGGCTACGCAATGCAAAGGCCAATAAAAGAACACCTAGTACCCTATCTCCTCACCCTTTTATCCTATAACAGCGCTCCTGCTTAGTACATAAGTAATTAAATTTGGAAATTTGTGGTAGGGTCTTATGGGATCAAACTGCGGAAGTCGTCGGTCCTTAAGTTTACGCACTACTTAATACAGAGGCGCCATGTCACTGACTGCGCGGCCCCTCCCGTCGGAGGTTCGAGTCTTCCCTCGGGTATGGGTGTGTGTGTGTGTGTGTGTGTGTGTGTGTGTGTGTGTGTGTGTATGTGTGTGTGTTTTGTTCTTGGAATGAGTTAGCTTAAGTAGTGTGTAAATCTAGGGACCGATGACCTCAGCAGTTTGGTCCCTTAGAAATTCACACACATTCAGAACATTTCACAACACACACGCCCATGCACGAAGGAGGACTCGAACCTCCGACAGGGGGAGCCGCACGGACCGTGACAACGCGCCCTAGACCGCGCGGCTACCCCGCACAATTAATGAAACTAGCGCCCATTGAGCAGTTAGCATAATAATCTGAGGAAGGCGTTCTGCAATAGTCGCCGAAACGTCGATAATTTATAGTTGACAATGCGGTTACAAACCCAGAAGAATTTTATTGACTGCGACAACGGCCGTGGAAGCCTACGTTTACGTTTACGCTTTAAGTTCGTTTCAAGATGTCATTTTCCTGCGTCAAGCTGGTTTTCGTCAGAAACGAACACTTTATTTCATTTGACTATGAAGGTTATCACTCAATGCTCGCACAAATTTTGTGTATTGGCAAATAAACAAATTTTTTGTGAGCACTGCCTACCTTTAAAGTCAACTATTACGAGCCACGAACGCTTTCCGAGAACAATGTGGCGTAAATGAACTTCATTTCACTGCTCCCTTGAATTCTATCGGACGGTATGTGGATATATCAGTTTCGATTTTCACTTCCGGACTCACAGCAAATGAAACAAACGGGCGAGCTAAACTGGGCTCCAGTGATTTTGATATAGTTTTCAAAATTATGCTTCGAATGTGTCAAAAGGAGTTTTTAATCAATGTGTATGGCCTGAAACTTCCTGGCAGATTAAAACTGTGTGCCGGACCGAGACTCGAACTCGGGATCTTTGCCTTTCGCGGGCAAGTGCTCTACCAACTGAGCTACCCAACCACGACTCACGACCCGTCCTTACAGCTTTAATTCTTCCACTACCTCGTCTCTTACCTTCCAAACTTCACAGAAGCTCTTCTGCGAACCTTGCAGAACTAACACACTTCGAAGAAAGGATATTGGGGAGACATGGCTTAGCCACAGCCTGGGGGATGTTTCCAAAATGAGATTTTCATTCTGCAGCGGAGTGTGCGCTTATGCAAGGTTCGCAGAAGAGCTTCTGTGAAGTATGGAAGGTAGGAGACGACGTACTGGCGAATTAAAGCTCTGAGGACGGGTGGTGAGTCGTGCTTGGGTAGCTCAGCTAGTAGAGCACTTGCCCGCGAAAGGCAAAGATCCCGAGTTTGAGTCTCAGTCTGGCACACAGTTTTAATCTTCCAGGAAGTTTCATATCAGCACACACTCCACTGAAGAGTGAAAATCTCATTCTGGAATGTGTATGACCTGTTTTGACTCTTGGAGTGAGACATGCACTTGTGATGTCAAAACCATTTGGCAACAGGTTTGCAAAGTGGGGAATGGTGAGATGTACTGTAGGAGACACTAGAAAAGACTGGAAGACAAACAAATCGATCAGAGAACAGACGAAAGTGCTAGACTTAATTAGGATGGTAATGAAATTCAAATAGACGTGGACAGGACATGTTGACGGAAGAAAGTGAACGTGAAATAGTCATTTGATATCATCTGATTAAAAACTCCATCAGGAACTATTAAAATCTATTGAAGCTGCCCAAGTCGGCTTTTAGTGATGTCGTTGTAAAGCAGAAACGCGAATGCACAATCACAGGTAAACCAAGACCAGGGAGAGCTCATGTACAGACGGACAGCCACTGTCTAGCATCGAGGAGAGTGGTTGTAAAAAATCGCATCAGATCAGCCGAAGGAACCATTCGTGGTTCCGAAATGCTACCAGCAATCCAGCAAGAGCAAGCACAGTGGCACAGCGTGGGGAGCTGAAAAGCACGGCGTACAGTGTTTGAGCAGCTCCTCGCAAGCCAGACATTTCTGTAGTCAGCACTAAGTCACGCTTGAGGTGGTGCAAAGAGTGGATGCCTGGGAACGAATGATTTGGATGGTGAATCGCGCCACACGCTGTGGCAATCAGATGTAAGGGTTTGACGTGAGCTGGTGCCTGGTGCCCCCAGCTCGTTCGTTAATATTTCAAAAAGTCTTGATTACCTCCTCGATCTACTGATGAAATTCCTTATTTATCAACTATTTTCGGCCAACAGATCATCATCTGTTCTTAAAGGCACTGAGAGCATAATATTGGGCCAATATAAAGACATTGACGTCAAATAATGAAACCTTCGATTTGTCATCGTTGTCACATCGTAAAATAAATTAAATGGTCAGTATATAAAATTGCTAGAAGTGCATGTTAATGCCGATTTCTGTTATAACGTGAAAGAGTGCGCTGCCTGGCACAGCTTATACATTGACGACATAATTTACGAGGGTTGCCCAGTAATTCACAGCATTTTTTTCTTCAAAAGTTCTTTATTGAACGTCATGGGAATTAGACACACGAAAGAATGGTGTTTTATCTACACATTCTGTTTTTCCACTTAATCTCATCCTGTTCTATGCCCTTCCTCCAGCGCGAAACAAGGGCGTGAATACCCTGTCGGTACCAATCCTTATCCTGGTGGCGGAGACAGTGCTTCACTATGTGAATCACCTCCTCATCGTCCTCAAAGTGTCTTCCACTAATGGCATCCTTTAACGGCCCAAACTAGTGAAAGTCCGAAGGGGCTAGGACAGAGCTGTCGGGTGGATGGGGTAACACTGTCCAACCATGTTTTGCGATGTGTTCAGCAGTCCTCAGAATTGTGTGGGGCCGAGCGTTATCGTGTTGAAGAAAAACATCTCCTGAGTTTACGTGGCGCAGAAATCGCCGGAAGCGCGACTTGAGTTTTGTTAATGTGTCGATTTATGCTTCTGAATTAATGGTACCGCCTCTTGGCATCACGTCAACGAGTATCACACCTTCACAGCCCCAGAACACGGTGATCACGATCTCACCGGCGGAAGCAGTTGCTCTGAACTTTTTCTTCTGTGGGGAGTGGAAATGGCGCCATTCCACCGACTGTCGTTTTGTTTCGGGCTCAAGATGGTGAACCCAGGTTTCGTCACCTGTCACAATCCGGGACAAGAAGGTCTCCCCCTCAACCTCAAAACGTTGCAACAAATCAAGACAAATGTTATTTTCTGTGTGATTTGTGATCCACCGTTAGAAACGGCGGGACCCATCTTGCACACACTTTCGAATATCCAAGAGCGTCGATAATTGCATCCACACCTCCTTTGCTCACTGACAGATATAGCGCCAACTGCCGAGTCGTAATGCATCTGTCCTCGCAAATGACTACATCAGCTCGCTGCAACATGTCAGGTGTGGCAGCCATGGATGGTCTCCCCAACCGCTGGAAATATTGAAGGTCCACCGATCGGCATTCTGATCACTGCACTCTCCTTGCTAGCGACACTGTACTTCTTTCGACAGCCGATGCTCCGTAGTCTTTGCACAGGCGTTTGTGTATATTCCGCACAGTTTCTTTCTCTGTAGTGAGAAATTCAATGACGGCAAGTTACTTGTAACGTACATCACCTACAGACGCCATTTTGAAGCTGTCCTGCAGCGACGCTATCGGTCGGAAGTGACGGAAACTTGGCGCACTCACCCAGGAGACTTCAAATAATACACACGTAACGTTTCGCATTGTAGCAATGCTTTCAGCTCAGAAAAATAATTAGGTGTATTACTTTCCGGACAACCCTCGTACATTACGATTTGACCACAGCCACAAATTACTGGTTTTAGTATCTGACGTCACTGCTTCTATATTCGCTTCATATGATACTGTAAATGATTTTAAGAGCATGATGATTGTCGGTCGACTGATACTCTCTGTTAAACAAGGAATTTTATGGACAGCTCGAGACGGTAATCGTGACATGTTTAGGGAAGGGTTTGAGATTGGCGAAAGCGTGGAGAACCTTATGTGTCATGTGTTAACAATAAGCACGAAGCAGGGTACGGGTGTATTTTTCGAGTTTACTATGTGGTCTCCGTATTGTGCTTCAGAAAACACTAAATGCGACAGAACAAGAATACATTTTACAGCACTGTCTTCTGATTCTACAAGAGGAACAGTTCGGAGACGATAATTGTTTGAATCAGCATATAACGGCACCCTGTCATAGAGCAGCATCTGTGATGCAACGGTTTGTGGACAATAACATTCCTGAAAGACTGGGCTGCCCAGAGTCCGAACCTGAACCCAGTGGACCACCTTTGAGATGAGCTGGGACGTCGACCTCGCGCCAGACTCCAACGCCCAACGTCCCCATCGTCTTTGGTTTCGCCTCTTGGCCGCGCGTGGTAGCTGCGCTGTTTAAGGCGCACTGCCAAGGTTCGTGAGGCATCCCCCGTTGGAGGTTCGAGTCCTCACTCGGGCATTGGTGCGTATTGCCCTTAGCGTAAGTTACACTACTTGGCATTCAAATTCCTACACCAAGAAGAAATGCAGGTGATAAGCGGGTATTCATTGGACAAATATACTAGAACTGACATGTGATTACATTTTCACGCAATTTGGGTGCATAGATCCCGAGAAATCAGTACCCAGAACAACGCTGCCCATGCAGCTTCAACGCGATACCACAGTTCATCAAGAGTAGTGACTGGTGTATTGTGACGAGCCAGTTGCTCGGCCACCATTGACCAGACGTTTTCAATTGATGAGAGATCTGGAGAATGTGCTGGCCAGGGCAGCAGTCGAACATTTTCTGAATCCAGAAAGGCCCATACAGGACCTGCAACATGCGGTCGTGCATTATCCTGCTTAAATGTAGGGTTTCGCTGGGATCGAATTAAAGGTAGAGCCACGGGTCGTAACACATCTGATATGTAACTTCCACTGTTCAAAGTACCGTCAATGCGAACAAGAGGTGAGCGAGACGTGTAACCAATGGCACCCCATACCATCATGTCGGATGATACGCCAGTATGGCGATGATGAAGACACGCTTCCAATATTTGTTCACCGCGATGTCGCCAAACATGGATGCGACCATCATGATGCTATAAACAGAACCAGGATTCATCCGAAACAATGACGTTTTGCCATTCGTGCACCCAGGGTCGTCGTTGAGTACACCATCGCAGGCGCTCCTGTCTGTGATGCAGCGTCAAGGGTAACCGCAGCCATGGTCTCCGAGCTGATAGTCCATGCTGCTGCAAACGTCGTCGAACTGTTCGTGCAGATGGTTGTTGTCTTGCAAACGTCCCCATCTGATGACTCAGGGATCGAGACGTGGCTGCACGATCCGTTACAGCCATGCGGATGAGATGCCTGTCATCTCGAGTGCTAGTGATACGAGGCCATTGAGATCCAGCACGGCGTTCCGTATTACCCTCCTGAATCCACCGATTCCATATTCTACTAACAGTCATTGGATTTCGACCAACGCGAGCAGCAATGTCGCGATACGATAAACCGCAATCGCGATAGGCTACAATCCGACCGGTAACGTGATGATACCCATTTCCCCTCCTTACACGAGGCATCACCACAACGTTTCACCAAGCAATGACGGTCAGCTGCTGTTTGTGTATGAGAAATCGGTTGGAAACCTTCCTCATGTCAGCATGTTTTAGGTGTCGCCACCCTCGCCAACCTTGTGTGAATGCTCTGAAAAGCTAATCATTTGTGTATTACAGTATCTTCTTCCTGTCGGTTAAATTTCAAGTCTGTAGCACGTCATCTTCGTGGTGTAGCAATTTTAATGGCCTTAGTGTAGTTTAAGTTAGATTAAGTAGTGTGTAAGCCTGGGGACCGATGACCACAGGTGTTTGGTCCCACAAGGACTTAACACAAAAGAAATAAAAATTCGCCTCTTGAGGAGTAATTGGTTGTCATTCCCCCACAGATATTAAAATCATTCGTCGCAAGTGTTCCCTGCAGAGTTGAAGCCGCCATAACGGCGAAGCGTAGACACACCGCATATTAATGTCCACTGATGGGTTTCCGGACACTCTTTATGAGATAGCGTAGTTTCTTTTAGTAATGAGTTGTGCATCAAGGAGATGCTCACCCAAATACACTGGAGACTTGCACATAACGGTGTGCGTTAGTTTTAAATTTCCATGAGCGTATGTTTTGGACGGCTGGAAGCCGATTAAAGCGTAACTACCATGGCCACAGTAATGGGAGTGTGCAAAAGTGTCATCTCGCGAGTAAAAAAACCCACCGAAGGTGTAAATGATATGCCAAGCACGTCACTGGCTGTAGACGGACCACCACAACGCAAGAGGATCTTTGCGTAGCACTAGTGGCCAAAAGGAACAGATGTCTTACTCGTAGGTGGATCGCTGCAGCCCTTGCAACTGCTACCGACATACGTGTCGCGGCGATTAAATCAGGATTGTTTGTATGCTGTAAAGTGCATCCCACTTCAACTACGATATCGTCGAGAAAGAGTTCGTTCGTGTAGGGAGCATGTTGGTTGGGGTCAGAGACATGGTCCAGAGTGTTGTTCTCCGAGGAATCCCGCTCCACTGTTGCAAATGATTCTAGCCACCAGTTAGTGTGAAGATAGAGAGGAGCACATCAAACGCTATAGAATGTTTATGGAAACTGGAAATTTGTGGTAAGATCCTATTGGACCAAACTGCTGAGGTCATCGGTCCCTAAGCTTACACACTATTTAATGTAACTTACGCTAAGGACAACACACACACCCATGCCCGAGGGAGGACTCGAACCTCCGACGGGGGAAGCCGCGTGAACAGTGACAAGACGCCCAAGACCGCGCGGCTACCCCGCGCGGCAAATGTTTATGAACTTCATCAGTATGGCCTAGGCTTTTTGTGTGGGCAGGCATTATGCACAATGACTGAACGCTGCTCTATATCTTCGCACGAGGTACTCTTACAGTACAGCGGTATAACAAGGAGATTACTATGGATCATTTCCACTCGTTTAGGGGTGTGATAGATCTCGATTTTCTGTTAACGGACGACAAAACAGATGACCACTGATGTGTCGGACGCAGGGAAGTGAAGATATTACACGTATGGAATGTCCCGCATACTCCCAAGACCTAAACCCCGTAGTGCACTCCTGGGATGCTCTTGGTAGATGGATTTCTCAACGAATACCCCCTCACCGAACCGTGCAAGAACTGAGAGAGGAGTGGCACAATATCGCCCAAGAACTCCACAACAATTTGGTAGCCAACAAGAATATACTCTGTCGGTAAACTGAAGAGCGAGCGACCGAGTCCGCACTCTGTCAACCCAGCTGCGTCACAAGGCACTTCTACAGGCTGTGTCACAACTTAGTACCGACCCTGCCGCGGCACGCGCTTTAAATCTGTGGCGACGCCGTGTACAGATACTTGCGGCTGCGTTTGTTTTTAGACAAATGCATTAAGACCATAAGGAATACAAAAAACGATAGCTTCTTTCGAAACACAGCATTACAGAGTAAACAATATTAACAAACGAACGGAAGTCAGGATTCTACTACAAACATAGGACCGAATGGCTGTTCATGTGAATGTACGCTCCTCTATTGCTATTCGTAAAACGAACCCCATATAATGCAATCAATATGTAGAATTTAAGGCTTGTTCCTACTTTGTGTTTCTACTAACAAGGGAACCTCCCCATCGCACCCCCCTCAGATTTAGTTATAAGTTGGCACAGTGGATAGGCCTTGAACACAGATCAATCGAGAAAACAGGAAGAAGTTGCGTGGACCATGAAAAATATAAGCAAAATATACAAACTGAGTAGTCTATGGCAACATATGCAACATCAAGGAAGGTGTCAGCTCCGAAGCGCCGTGGTCACGTGGATAGTGTGAGCAAGTGCTGAACGAGAGGTCCTTGGTTCCAGTCTTCCCACCGAGCGAGGTGGCGCAGTGGTTAGACACTGGACTCGCATTCGGAAGGACGACGGTTCAATCCCGCGTCCGGCCATCCTGATTTAGGTTTTCCGTGATTTCCCTAAAATCACTCCAGGCAAATGCCGGGATGGTTCCTCTAAAAGGGCACGGCCGACTTCCTTCCCCATCCTTCCCTATTCCGATGAGACCGATGACCACGCTGTCTGGTCTCCTTCCCCAAACCAACCAACCAACCAACCAGTCTTCCCTCGAGTGTAAATTTTAATTTTTTATTTTCAGACAGTTATTATCTGACAAACTCATATGTTTTCACTACTTTTTTGGGAGTGATTATAACATCCACAAGAAAACCTAAATCGGGCAAAGTAGAAGAATCTTTTTACCCATTCGCCAAGTGTACAAGTTAGGTGGGTCAACAATATATTCCTGTCATGTGACGCACATGCCGTCACCATTGTCGTTTAGAATATATCAGACGTGTTTACGTGTGGGGGAATCGGCTGACCTATGACCTTGCGATCAAATGTTTTCGGTTCCCATTGGAGAGTCACGTCCTTTCGTCTACTAATCGTACGGTTTTCCGGTGCGGTCGCAAAACACAGACACTAAACTTATTACAGTGAACAGAGACGTCAATGAACGAACGGACAGATCATAACTTTGCGAAAATAAAAAAGTAAACTTTTCAGTCGAGGGAAGACTTGAAGCAAGGACCTCTCGTTCCGCAGCTGCTCACGCTAACCACCTGACCACGGCGCTCCTGAGCTTACACTATTCTTGACGTTGCTTATCTTGCACATGGACTACTAAGTTTGTATATTTTGCATATTTTTTCATAGTTCCACACAATTTCTTCCTGTTTTCTCGATTGGTATATGTTCAGTTTTTCAAGGCCTATCCACTGTGCCAACTTAGAACTAAATCTGAGAGGGGTGCGATGAGGAGGTTCCCTTGCAAGAGATAGAAGTTTTCTTTGAAGGACTGCATTGAAACGGAGCGAGGTGGCGCAGTGGCTAGCACAGTGGACTCGCATTCGTGAGGACGACTGTTCAATCCCGCGTTCCCGCGTCCGGCCATCCTGATTTAGGGTTTCCGTGATTTCCCTAAATCGCTCCAGGCAAATGCCAGGATGGTTCCTGTGAAAAGGCACGGCCGACTTCCTTCCCTAATCCGATGAGACCGATGACCTCACTGTCTGGTCTCCTCCCCCAAACATCCCACCCCCAATCCAACTGCAATTCTTGCAACACGAACAGTGTTTAAAAAGTAAGCAGAAATTTATAATTTTGTATGTTGTATTAGTTCGATTTGCACTACATTTTTATCACTGCCTTCGTAAACATGTCTCAAAAGTATGTGTGCAATGTTATGCATATTGAGTAGTTACTCTGTTGTCAGCTGTCAAAAAGGTTACATGTGTTGTGACAGCATCAACGAATATTTGTTTTGTATAAAAATAGATTAGAGAATCTGCATTAAATTTTGTTATAAGAATGGAAAAAAGTGTATCAAATTTTTAGAAATATTAAATATTGCTTTTGGTGAACCTGTTATGAGTGAACCAAGGGCATACAAGTTGTGCAAACATTTCAGAGCAGGCCGTAAAGGACAGCGGCTTTACAAGCATGGATGAGATTAAAAATGCACAGTTAAGAGACCTATAAGCTATTCCGAAGAAACAGTTCGTAAAGTGTTTCGGGCATTGGAAAAAGCACTGGCAGAAGTGTACAGTATGTAATGAGGAAATTTTGAAGAGGATGACATTGCTGTAGATTAACAAGTTCTTACAAAAAAATAAAAATTAATATTTGAACGCACCTCGTAGGTCAAGCTTTTTGCTTAGAAGTCCAGAATCGGTGTATATGTTTCGAAGAAAATTTCAGCAGTGTTTGGAATAGCTATTGGGCACATGTTTCAAGCACTTTGTCTTAGAATCAGGCGAATAGTGACCGAGAGAGAGATTTAGTGTTCCATAAGCATCAAAGGTTTTATATGATTTTGAAACTGTCTATGACGATGGGTTTTCTCCATAAATTTTTAGTTTTCCTTTAGGCGATTCCAGTAAACCATGCGGCTTATTTTCACGCTCCTTCCTTATGCGTCATATTTCGCGAAGCTGACGTTAGCATAAATTGCCGCTCTTTGATTGGGACTGATAATATTGTTATAGTGATAGTTATTTTTGCGTCGCCTCTTTAATACACGCTGTAATAACATTAGAGACGATTGAACGCTCGTTACCCCGCAAATACCTCCTCTTCTTCGCATTCTACACATTTTCTTGCAATGCTAGACGATTATCCATCACCTCCGGATATCGAAGCATATTAGTAAGTATACAAAGTTAACTGACTGAAACTGGCAACTACGATCCCACGAACAGAAACGACGTATATCAACGCACGCCGATCTACACCGCTAGACAGGTAACGGGCAACAGATTTTGGGTGCCCCTGTAGGCTGGTGGCAGCGTTCTTCCAGGAAAAGCCACTTCCCCCACCAAAAGCGTTGATCGCTCTTCAGTTTATAGACAGACTATACCAGGTGCAAAATTTACATTAGTGTCCGAGAGCGGCATATTCGATTCCGATATCGACCTTTATGTTGTGAATCTGAGCTGCGTCGCACATGAACGTCACTTTTGTCTGTTATCCTACTTTCCCACGTGGTGTAATCTGCACCATTTTTCGTTATAAATTACGTACGTAATCCGTTTATTCCTGTCCAGCAGTGTCTCTGTTCCTTTGCAACTGACAAGCAGCGAATATTTCGCGAAAAAAAAAATGTTAAGGCAAGATTGGAAAATTTCAAGCTCGTGCGAATACTAACCAACAGTCGTTCTTCCCATGCCATTCGCCACTGGAACGGTAAAAGGAGAGTGGTTAGGAGGTGAGAGGGGGAGAATACTGGTACGCAAAGTTCCCTCCTCCATACATCATAAGGTGGTTTGCGGGACGTAGATGTAGAAAGTTAGTGCGAATGTTAGACAGAGATACAGCGAATAGAGGATCGTTAATATAAGATTAACGGAGAGTTACCCACATTCAAAAGGGCAAGCAGTTTCTATTGCGGTGAAAAGAGTGAAATGACACAACTGCAGCTGAGAAGCGACTTCAGGAAGCTGCGGGACTCCGGAAAGATTCTTCCGTCAGAAGAAACGTGAAGAGGGCCGAGTTTCATTTAGTCGGGCAGGAAGGCAGCCAGACGGGTGGGACGAGGCTGAGCCTGTGAAAGCTGTGAGCGGCTTCTGAGGGCGGGGCGAGTCGCGGAGGGCCGCGCTGGCTTGCCTTCTCTCGTCTCCTCGGAGGGCCACCAGTCCTTAATTAGAATGCTTTACATCTTACGGTGCCAAAGGGCGGGCGCGTTGAGGGCCGCCTCCGGGCAAGCGGCTTACTCTCTCCTTTTTTTCTTTTCCTGTCGCCCTTGTCCTCTATACCCTCGAGTGCTCCACCAGAGCGCATTCCGTACACCTCCCTACGGTTCTGCGAGCGTGCGCGGATGATATTTCACACTGAGCGGACTGGAACTTCCAAGGGCTTCATAAACAGAGCGGGTGGCGAAACGCATTTAATAATCGAATGTAATGAGAAGTACCGGGTGATCAAAAAGTCAGTATAAATTTGAAAACTGAATAAATCACGGAATAATGTAGACAGAGAGGTACAAATTGACACACATGCTTGGAATGACATGGGGTTTTATTAGAACCAAAAAAATACAAAAGTTCAAAAAATGTCCGACAGATGGCGCTTCACCTGATCAGAATAGCAATAATTAGCATAACAAAGTAAAACAAAGCAAATATGATGTTCTTTACAGGAAATGCTCAATATGTCCACCATCATTCCCCAGCAATAGCTGTAGTCGAGGAATAATATTTTACATTTTAACATATTGAAATAATCAAAGCTTGACCACTTTCACATTCTAAATAAAGTAACAATAATATCCATTACATAATAAACGTTAAATTCTTTTTACATAATACCAATACAATTTCCTACTTAACTTTGAATGTCACGGCCAGTAACCTTGCACCAATGTACTTTCTGATAAATAAAGAACAAAAGTAACTATTATGCACTAAACCTTCCAATAAATACACTGTTACCTAATGATTCAATAAGGTGTCATGCTGTCATGGTTCAATGTGTTTTGTGTGGAGGAAATGATGATCTGATGCTTAACTGAAAATACTGATAGTTTAAATTTACTATATATTCTAAACAAATAAAGTTACAGAGTTGATATTTACAACATTTGACATTTTAATGATGCGCCTTTATATGAAATGTCGATCGTTAAGATCGACCAAAGCGTTATAATTTTAGTATTCAGGTCTTTGTTACAAAACTTGTTAATTTCACTTTCACAGTAAATCCTAAACTAGTATAGATATGATCAATATTCAAGTTTTATTGGGATCAACATGAAAATTTAAGAACGGTGGTAGATTAAAATCACTGTGGCCTCATTCCCTGAATTACTACAGACTTAAATAGTTTTCATAAATGTTTCCATTTATGGCCGATCTTAGGTCCCCCATGTTTAACACTGCTACACCTTCCTGATCACAAACAGCTCCTATGGGGTTTCCCTATGACGCAGGTTCTCGTCTGTCTCACTCGGACTCCTGTGGACTTTTCCCCACTTCATGGCGAATCTGTGCTCTTTGTGGCACACGGTCCTGAACGACAGAATTCGTTTCACAGTTTCTGAAGGCTGTTTCTTTCGGCCATATACTGAAATGAGAGCGAAATACTCGTCAACTCACAGGGCTGCAAATGCAGGGTGACAATTATTGAACTACATGAAAATAAAACGTAAAATAGTTACAAACTACGGCGGCACACATACTGCAGATATTCGGATTTAGGTTGTGACATGTTCGATAAACCTGCCATCATTGGCGATGATGTGGCGCAGACGAATAGCGAAATTCTGCATGATCCGACGAAGTGTCAGAACACCGATGCTGCCTATGGCCTCCTGCATGGCTGTTTTCAGCTCAGCAATGGTTTTGGGGTTATTGCTGTACACCTTATCTTTAATATAGCCCCACAATAAGGAGTCACATGTGTTCAGATCCGGAGAATATGAAGGCCAATACAGGCCCATACCAGTGGCCTCTGGGTACCCCAGAGCCGGAATGCGTTCCCTAACGTGCTCCTCCAGAACATCAAAGACCCTCCAGCTTCGATGGGGTCTAATTCCGTCTTGCATGAACCACATATTGTCGAAATCGGTGTCACTTTGGATAATAGAGATGAAGTCATCTTCCAGAACCTTTACATACCATTCGGTAGTCACCGTGCCAGCGAGGAATATCGCACAGACATCGCACACCTCAGAGTCACCCGTTGAGGGTGAAGAGACTTTTCGATAGCGAAATGCGGAGTCTCAGTCCCCCAAATACTCCAAATGAAAGTGGGTTTCGTCGCTAAACCAAACTATACTAATTCCCATCATGCCCCGCAGCCAACCGTGCAGTTTGAACGTCCTAACGGAAACTGTTCAGATGTAATGATTATTTTATTTCATGTAGTCCAATAATTGTCCTCTGTATGTAGACATGAAGAATGAATATGCAGAATGTTAATAACATTTGTTTTATTTGGAAAGCTTTAAGAGTTTTCATATAAAAATACGCAGGTATTAGTCTTTAGCAAACCCTTGAATATAGCTTTGCTACGAGGGTGAGTCAAATGAAAGCCTTAAATATTATTTATTGTGCAGAAGTGGTACAAAGCTGTATCACTTTTCAACATAATCTCCCCCAAGCTCAGTGCAAGTTCAAATGTGTGTGAAATCTTGTGGGACTTAACTGCTAAGGTCATCAGTCCCTAAGCTTACACATTACTTAACCTAAATTATCCTAAGGACAAACACACACACCCATGCCCGAGGGAGGACTCGTACCTCCGCCGGGACCAGCCGCATAGTCCATGACTGCAGCGCCTTAGATCGCTCGGCTAATCACGCGCGGCTCAATGCAAGTCCTCCAGTGCTTACAAAGTGCATAAATTCCTTTAGAAAAAAATTCTTTTGGTAGTCCACGCAACCACTCATGCACTGTGTGGCGTACCTCTTCATCAGAACGGAACTTCTTTCCTCCCATTGCGTCTTTGAGTGGTCTAAAGATATGGAAATGACTTATTGATGAGGAATAGCGCCATTCCTTGCTCGCTCTCTTCGTTTCTGGTTGGTGGAAGTGAACTCAGGTTTCGTCCGCAGTAACGATTCTTGCAAGGATGCCATCACCTTCTCGTTCAAAGCGCCGAAGAAGTTCTTCACAAGCATCAACACGTCGTTCTCGCATTTCAGGAGCCAGCTGCCGTGTCACCCATCTTGCAGACACTTTGTGGAACTGGAGCACATAATACACAATGTGGTGTGCTGACTCGTGACTAATCTGTAAACATGCTGCAGTGTCATTCAGTGTCACTCGGCGGTTTTCATTCACTATGGCTTCAACTGCTGCAATGTTCTGTGGAGTCACAACTGGTTGTGCCTGACCTGGACGAGGAGCATCTTCCACTCAAGTCACACCATTTGCAAACTTCCTACTCCATTCGTAGACTTGCTGCTGTGACAAACACGCATCACCGTACTGAACCTTCATTCGTCGATGGATTTCAATAGGTTTGACACCTTCACTACGCAAAAACCGAATAACAGAACGCTGTTCTTCCATGGCGCAAGTCGCAAGTGGGGCGGCCATCTTTATACTGATACTGCGACGGTATGTGTGCATCTGCACTACGTTGCCACCTACAAGCCACTCTGCACGCTGTTTGTAGCACGCTTACCAACTTACAGTATAACGGCGGGAAATTTCGAGTTGTTATTACAAATTTAAGGTTTTCACTTGACTCACCCTCGTATGTTTTAGATGTGAAGATGATCCAGAGACACTAAAACATGTCACGAATAAAAAAAAATTAGCAGTGAGACCGAAGAGTGAAAGAGAATTGTTGTAAACAACTCTTTTCCCTGATTACTAGATGTAGACTAATATTTGAAGGCCTTACCAAGGGCTCAAGGGAACCAGTGTCGGAGGCCGAAGGCAGGAGGTCGTTGTGGGATTAGGGGGGGGGGGGGGGAAAGGAGGGGGAAGGGGGGGAGGGGGGGGGGAGGTAGGAGGGCGATATGACCAAAAGATACGCTGCTTGCGCGTAAAGAATTTCTCGAACTGGCACTACGGCTAAGTTTTAAAATAGAAACATGCTGATAGATGACGTATGATGACAATGACAATGAATTGCCACAGTGAGCCATTACGAATCAGTTACGTTGACCATGCTGTCAAGTAGTGCTGTTCGATAAAACGCAGTAATGCTGCCGTTTCCAAATGGCCATTTCTTCATCCTTTAAAGACTTTGAACTAGAGAGGCAGAAACTGCGCTAAGTACCTTCAGAAATGATACATGAAGCGCCATCTTTGAAAACGCCATGTACCGGGTGATCAAAAAGTCAGCATAAATTTGAAAACTTAATAAACCACGGAATAATGTAGATAGAGAGGTAAAAATTGACAAACATGCTTGAAATGTCGTGGGGTTTTATTAGAACCAAAAAAAAAAACAAAGTTCACAAAATGTCCGACAGATGGCGCTGGACAGCAAGACGTCAGTGACTGCGCATGACAATCGTGTATAAAAGGAGCTGTAATGAGAGAGAGAATCCATCAGAGGGTTGGATCCCCTCAGTCGACGACGTCAGGTTGCAACGCCTGGGCTACTCTCAGGTTGTAATCTCCGTCTTCGGCGGTTGTGTCTGTCTGCCTGCCTGTCTGTCTGTCTGTCTGCCTGCCCGTCGCTTCCTGCTGTCGCTGTTCGTCCGTCTGTCCGCCTGCCTGCTCGCTGTCCGCCGCCGCCGCTGCTGCCTGCTGTCCGTCCGTCCGTCCGTCCGTCCGTCTGCCTGTTCGCCGCCGTCTGCTGTCCGTCCGTCCGTCTGTTCGTCGCCGCCGCCAGTCGGTGCCCGCCGCCGCCGCCGTTGCCGCCTGGTCGCCGCCGTCGCCGCCGTCCTGACCCTGGTCTACGGCCGTCTTCGTCTTCATCCGTCTTCGTCTTTGTCTGTCCCCAGTTTCTGTCCTTTCCTCTTCGTTCTGTTCGTTATTGTTTCTCTCTACCGTCATGTCCGCCCCCACCACTGCTGCCACCGCTACCACCACCGCCATAGTTTATACTTCCCCTTCCGCCGCCTCCACCACTATAACTTGGTGTGCCCAGTCCCACCCCCCTCCTTCCATCCCACCTCTCCTCACTCTCCCTTCACCCTCTATCTTTGTCGCCCCCTCTCCCGCTTCTTCCTCTCGCTCCGCTCGTTCTGATCCTTTCCCCCCACTCCCCCAGCCTGTCACTGCAGCTCCGGCTCGGGTGGTGGCCCGTCGGGCCACTGTACACGCCCAGCTATCCCCGTCACCTTCGCCATCACCGCCGCCACTGCCACCGTCACCGTCATCGTCGCCGTCGCCTTCGCCTTCACCGTCACCATCACCATCTCCGGCGCCGACTCCGGCTCCGTGACCTGCCCCTCCCCACCACATTCCCGTTGTTCCCATCCCCCACACCTCCTCCACCGCCGTCAAGTGCCCCAGTGGCACCCCTGCTTCCTCTGCTTCCAAAAAGGCTCCGCCTCGTCCTCCTTCCCCCACCCATGATGCCATGGATGTCTCCCCGCCTGTCCCTGCCCCCTCATCCTCCTCCTCTACCCCCTCCTCCTACTGCTACCTCCTCTCCCGTCCTGATCCCTCTCTCCTTGAAGCCCGGAACCTCACCCTCTTCCTTCGCCAGCATTGTCCTGGTGCCCCCATCTCCCTCCTCACTCCTCGCCGTGATTCGGTCCTCATCTCCTCCCCCAGCCCAACCCTCCACACATACCTCCTTTCCCGCATCCCTGTCACCCGCTTTGGCCCTCATGCCTCTCTCACCCCTGCTCCTTCACCACTTCCCTCCCGCCAACCCCAACCTCTGCGTCGCCCGCCAACTCTCACCGCCGTGATCACTCGGCTTAGTCCAGTGATCACGGAGGAGGAGGTGTTGGCGGAGCTCAAGGCGCATCCCCATTTGGAGGTGCGTGCGGTTCGCCACATACATAACGCTACCGGCCCCACTCGCCTTATGCGGGTTTTTTCTGAGCACGCCCCCTCCATTGACCGTCTCCTGAAGGAGGGTGCCCTCCTTTTTAACCAGCGGTACAAGGTCGACCCCTCCCGTTCCCCTCCTCGATCCCTGCGCTGCCAGAGGTGTCTGCGCTATAACGCGCACCCCACAGCTGAGTGCCGCGAGGCCCCCAGCTGCCCACATTGTCGGCAAGCGCACTTCCTCCGGCAGTGCCCTAACCTCCAATCCCCTCCTTCCTGCAATACCTGCAATCTCCCCCATCCCACCTACTCCCAAAAGTGTAAAGCCCGACCCCCTCCAACCACTCCTGAACTCACCGTCCCTGTCCGTCCCCTGGACGCCCCCACCCCACCTGGCAATTCCCTTCGTCCCCCCCCCCCTCCGCTGAGGACATCATCAGGTTCCTTACCATCGTCCTCCAGAATGTTCATCCCTTTCAGCGCCCCCACACCCTCCAGCATATCTCCCTTGCCGCCCGTTCCATATTCCAACTCAAGATGTACGCCACCTACTCCAACAACCAGGCCCATTTCACCTTCTCCCGCCTTGACACCCTCGTCTAAATCCCTATCATGGCGCGACAGCAACGTATCCTTTTCAACAACATCTGCTCCCTACCCGCCAACAGGAACCTCTTCCTGCACACCCTTGCCACCCACCGTGTGGATGCCTTCCTCCTTAATGAAACCTTCCTCCAACCCCACCACACCATTCACACTTCGCCCTACCTCCTCCACCGCTCCGATAATCCCCTCCCAATTGCGCGTGGCGGAGTTGCCATTGGTCACCACCGCCAGATCCCCGTTCGGCTCCAACCTCTCCTTCCCAACCCCACCGAACACCTGATCCTTAGTCTCTTCTTCCCCGGCCTTACCGTTACCTGCGCCACCATCTATGTCCGCCCCAACGCTCCTATTCCCTTCGACTTCCTCTCCCACATCGATCGTACCTTTTCCTCCTACGTGATTGCCGCCGACCTCAACATCCATAGTCGTTCCGCTGCCCAGTTATGGCGGTGGCATCGGTTCCTCTCCACCCTTCAAGGCGACCTGGTCCCCATCCCCCAGCATACCCGTCCTGAATCCAACTCCACTCCTGATGTTATCCTCTCCTCCCCCAACCTCCTTGGCCGCATAACGGTGGATGTCCTGGAGCCTATTGGTAGCGACCATCTCCCTGTCCTCCTCACTGTTTCAGGCGGACGTCGCCCTCGCCCCGACCCTCGTACTGACCCTCCCCCTAAGTTTGTCCACGACTATTCCCGTGCCGACTGGAATGCCTACCGGGCTATCCTTTCCACCCAGGTCGATAGCCACCCCTTCCCCTACCACCACCCTGACGATGTCACCCATGCCGCCTCCTTTCTCCAGCAGACCTTGTCTGAGGCCGTGGAGGCCCACGTCCCTACTGTCACCATCCACCCCCACCGTCCTACCTTACCCCCACAGGCTGTTCTCCTCCTCCGTGAATCCCGTCGTCTGTACCGTGCCTTCCTCTGCACGCATGACCCGGACACACTACGACGCCACCGGCAACTCCAGCGACACATTCGTAATTTGCTCGCGGCTAAGAAACGCCGGGACTGGCGACAGACATGCACCCGTTGAAATGCTACCCTGCCAATCAACTCGTCCAAGTTCTGGTCGGCCTTCCGTCGCCTTACCGGAACTAAACCCTCCCCTTATTATCCTCTTCTCCATGATGATCACCCTTTCCCTGACACCCTTAGTAAGGCCAATCACTTTGCCTCCTACCTCTCCGATGTCTTTTCCATCCCCGATGATCCCCAGTTCGATTACTCCCTCTTCCCGGATGTCCGCGATCGCACTGACACCTCCGTCCCTCCCCTCGCCCTGGGTTTCCAGTACTTGGACAACATTGCACACATGGTACTCAATGCCCCTATCACTATACAGGATCTCATTGGTACACTCCGCACAAAACGCAACACCGCTCCTGGTCACGATCGTGTCACCTCCCGTCACCTTCGTGAAGCTCCTGTCTCTTTCCTCTCCACCCTGGCCAGGCTCTACAATGTAGTCCTGTCCACCGGTTACTACCCCGACCTGTGGAAAACCTCCCATATCCTCATGTTCCTTAAACCTGGCAAACCGCCGTCCGCCGTCTCCTCCTACCGTCCCATCTGCCTTACCTCGGTCTTCAGCAAGGTCCTGGAATCTATCCTCACCCGACGCATCCACCAGCATCTCCGCCAGCACCGCCTCCTTCCCGTTACCCAGTGTGGCTTTCGGCCGTCCTTCTCTTCCGACGACCTTCTCCTTCACCTCACTCATCTCCTTTCTGAACAGCTTAATTTCCGTCGCTCCGCAATCTTCCTCTCCCTGGACCTCGAACGTGCATATGACCGCGTATGGCATTCCGGTCTCCTCTTCAAGCTCCAAACCTTCGCCCTTCCCATTAACTACGTCCGTCTGATCGGCTCCTTTCCCTCCCGCCGTCCTTCCTATGTCACCATCCATAACACGAATTCCTACACCCTACACCTTTTTCCCCTCCGCAGTGTGCCCCAAGGCTCCGTCCTCTCCCCCCTCCTGTATCTTTTGTACACGGCGGACATGCCGCCGCCGTCACCCCCCGTCCACCTTCTCCAGTTTGCCGATGACACCGCCTTCCTTGCCCTTGCCCCCACCCTGCAACGCTCCCAACGCCTTCTCCAATCCCATCTTGACCGATTCACCGCTTGGTGTAACCAGTGGTTGCTCAAGGTCAATCCTTCAAAAACCCAGGCGATCATTGTAGGCAAAACCACCCCTTCCTTCCGCCTCCTTGATTTCTATCTCACCGTCTATGGCCGTCCCATCGCCCTCACTCCCACCCTTAAGTACCTTGGCGTCACCCTCGATCGTCGCCTCTCCTGGACTCCCCATCTCCGTACAATCCAAGCCAAGGCACGTTCCCGACTCTGTCTCCTCAAGCTCCTTTCCGGCCGTACGTGGGGTCTGGACCCTTCCACAATCCTCCACACCTATAAATCCCTCATCCGCCCTATCCTTTGTTCTGGCCATCCAGCCTGGATCTCCGCCCCCCCCCCCCCTACCTTTTATAAATCCCTCCAAATCCTTGAACGCCATGCTCTCCGCCTCGCCTATCGCATCCGTCTCCCCTCCCCCACGCGGATCCTGTATGATCTCATCCCCTTCCCCCACCTCCTCCTTTTCCTTGAAAGGATACGGATCCTGTACACCTCCCGTAAACTTGATCCTCCTCACCCGCTCGTATCCCCGATCCTCTCCCATCCCCGCCCGCTGCCGCGCCTGTATTCCCACGTCCCGCCCGGTCTCCATCTCTCCACCCTCCTTACTCTCTCCCAAGGTGGCTTCCGCCAGCTCCCCCTCCCTGATGATGTCCTCCTCCCCTCCATCTACCCCTCCTATCAACTTTGACCCTGCCCCACCCCCCACTTCCGGTGTCCTTTCCTTTAGGCACCCTCCCTCCCTCCCTTCTCTTTCCTTCCCTCCCCTTCTCTTTCCTCTTCCCCTGTCCCCTCCCTCCACCCCTCTTCCCCCCGGTCTTCCCCTCGCCCTTCCTCCCTCCCCCCTTTCTCCCCTGCCCGTGGCATCTCTGCTCTCCCCTCTCCCTCTCCCACTCCCCTTCCTCCTCCTCCTCTCTTGGCAGGTCCCCGGACTCGCACACGTATTGTGAACATTCGCGCGCCGGAGATCATCGCCCTCGGTTTAGTGTCTGTGCCGTCGTGTTTGTGCATCAGTGTTTTTCGCCGTCCACGCTCCTTCGTTCACATGTGTCGTCTAACTCGTCAGTGTTTGTGCATAGTGCCGACAGTTTTCTTGTTTGTTTCGTCGAGTGTGAACGGCTTCATGTTTTTTAATTATTGTATCTACTGTTTTTTAAGCCGCCAGTCTGTTACTTTTCTGTCTCCATTTCACTTTTATTGTACTACTTATGGCTGAAGAGCGGAGTACACTTTTCCGCTGCCAGCCCACCTTGTATGGGGTGTTCAAATTACAATAAAGAAAAAAAAAAAAAAAAAAAAAAAGAGAGAGAATCAGATGCGCCAGCAGTCGCAGCATGTTGACGTTACCTGAAAAGGCGCTTTTAGTGAAGCTGTATTATCAGAATGGGGAATGTGCTAGTTCGGCGTTACGATCCTATCGCCATAGGAAGGGAATTCGAACGGGTAAAGGTCCGTTGACAAATGCAGCTGTGGCGAGAATGATTTTGAAGTTCGAAGCCACGTGTTGTTTAGACTATAGACCCCGTAGTGACCGACCGAGCACAAGGCGTAATGCTGCTGAGACGGTTCAGGAAGAAATGGAGACTGTAGCGGGTTCGTCTATGCACGGGGAAGTCAGCGTTCGTGCAGTCGCACGTCGCACCGGCATTCCATACACTATTGCTTGGTTGGCACTTAGGCGTACCCTCCGATGCTATCCGTACAAAATCCATCGGCTATTTAGTGAAGCGGAGGGCATTTGCGGTGTGGGCGTTTCAAAAGATGGCGGAAGATGACGATTGGTTGAGTAACGTGTTGTGGACCGACGAAGCTCATTTCACGCTCCGAGGGTCTGTCAACGCCCACAACTGCAGAATTTGGGCTACCGAAAATCCTAGAACTGTCGTGGAAACTCCATTTCACGACGAGAAAGTCACGGTATGATTTGGATTTATCACATGTACCTTTATCGGGCCTTTTTTCTTCGAGGAAATGCGTGATTCTGGTTTTGTAACTGCTACCGTGACGGGTGAGAGGTACGCCGATATGTTACAGAACCGCATCATCCCCCGCCTGGCTGATAAACACCTGCTGGAACGTACGATGTTTATGCAGGATGGCGCACCACCCCATATTGTTCAAATGGCTCAAATGGCTCTGAGCACTATGGGACTTAACATCTATGGTCATCAGTCCCCTAGAACTTAGAACTACTTAAACCTAACTAACCTAAGGACATCACACAACACCCAGCCATCACGAGGCAGAGAAAATCCCTGACCCCGCCGGGAATCGAACCCGGGAACCCGGGCGTGGGAAGCGAGAACGCTACCGCACGACCACGAGATGCGGGCCCCCATATTGTTAGACGCGTGGAAGATCTCTTGCGCGCGTCGTTGGTGATGATCGTGTGCTCAGCCGCCACTTTCGTTATGCTTGGCCTCCCAGGTCCCCAGACCTCAGTCCGTGCGGTTATTGGCTTTGGGGTTACCTGAAGTCGCAATTGTATCGTGATCGACAGACATCTCTAGGGGTGCTGAAAGACAACATTCAACGCCAATGTCTCATCATATCTCCGGATATGCTTTACAGTCTTTAGGTAGCAGGGAAGTGAAACGACTTAGAAAATTTCGCGTTCTGTGGTATCGCGGGACTTAGTCTCTGAGCGGTGAGCAGCCGCGCGCCTAGTGTGAACTCTATCTTTTCGCGTAGATAACGAGGTGGAGTACTGGACTTGTATTTCGCGATGAGATTGTGAATGATGGACGTGCGTCAAACGGATATGCGCTCAAGTGTAACAGTAACTCTAAATACGACCATTTTCGCTATTAGTTTGATTTCTGAATAAGCATTATTCTAACCAAATCGCAAATGTGTGGCCTACATCATTTATGGGTCGTTAATTTAGTTCCCGATATTATTGTTACTGTTGTTATATGTTATATTAACTTTGTATGTTTCATACAATTTCGCAAACTTTCCATCAGCCAGGCAATTTAACCGAAGAGTCACAAGTATCTAATTTAGGGCGAGTAATGCAGCGCGTGCGGTTCAATACCTAGACGAGTTTGAGCCAAGACATTTCGACGAAGAGGAACCACATGTGAGTCCGAACATCTTTAGGATGTTAGCTCGCAGGCCCTCTGCCGCCAGAGGGGTCCGATTGCACCGTGTAACATGGCAGTGTGTAACGTAAATATGTCGGTGCGTGAGAAACAACGTGCTGTAATCGAGTTTCACATTCGAAAAGTCCGTCCACACACGGATCTCCCTTTGCTTCAGCCTGATAATGCCATACCCCACACGAACGCTACGACATCTGCAACAATCCGACGCCTTGGATTCACGGTCATTGAACATTCTCCATGCAGTCCCGACTTGGCCCGATCTGATTTTGATCTGTTTCCAGAACTTAAAGAACACCTTCGAGGACTTCATTCAGAAAGTGATGAAGCGGTGCTGGCAGAGGTGGGATTATGGCTCCGTCAAGAAAGTCAAACTTTCTACAGCGACGGTATCAACAAACTGGTCTCTCGTTGGGAGAAATGTATTCACCGCCTGAGTGTTTATGTTGAGAAATAAATGTGTAGACGAGAAGATTAAGGATGTAGAATGTTAATAAGGTTTGTTTTACTTCAAAAGATTTGAGAGTCTTCACATTTAAAAAATCGAATGAATGACTTTTCAGGGCATCATCGTGCATTTATTTCGCAGTAGTTTGTTTTAGTTCTGAAGATGATCCAGACAGATCGAAATATATCAAAAATTGAACTATGTGTAACTGAAACTGAAGAATAAATGAGAATTCTTTCAAATAACAATACAGTTACCGTTCTATAACGACGAATATATCGGCTATGGTGAAAATTGGTTATTTTTCTTTTAAAATAGGTATTACGTGCACATTTCCCTCTAAAAAGGAAATAAATGGCTGAATATACTTGGAAGGAGAGACAGCATTGGTCGTATATTTTTGTTTATTATCGCAAAATCGATTTTCGGTCACTTAGTGACCATCTTCAGTGCTAGAAGTTAAAAATTTTTTCACATTACGATCAGAGAGTATAAAACAGAAAATTACAATTACATCTGCATATGAACATAACACTTGTTAGGAACATACCTGTAATATATAACTTAAATTAGAAAGCACTGCTGTCAATAAGCTTACGGCGATCACATTGACTGAGGTCGCTGTTTACATGCACTTGTTCAGCAGACCTCGGTGTGACGGGGCTTGACACGCCCTCTATATGACATGTGTCACGTGAAGACATAGTATTACTGGTTTTGCGAGATAACACTAAATAACTCTTGTGCATTTGTGAATCGTGCAGCAATTCAAATTTAAAATGTACGTACAACACATAGCAGACGAAGGGGGAAGGAAATATCTAAAATACATTGGCGTATTGTTTTTTTTTTAAAAAAAAAACTTATAAAACATAAAACAGATCGATGATAAGTTGTCAGAGTGCAGGACACATAAAAGAGCAAAAGATAATGAAAAAGAATAATAAATGAATAACATGAAATAAGGTGTAACACAGGTTTTTTTAAAAAAAAGAAAAAAAAAACATAATACCCACCATCTGGCGTGGGAAGTTAGAAGTACAACGTTCGTGATTTACGTAAAATGTTACGTTAAGACTAAGGAGTCAAATATATAAAAAATAATAACAGTACGAAACTGCCGTTACTTAATAATTAAAATGCCGTGAAATACAATGTTCATTACAAAAATGTTTGTAGGTGTGGATAAACAATTTTGTTATCATATTTAACCGACATGCTGATGTACGTCTCGTTTGTCCCTTTGGGCAAGCTAGCAGTGTTATAACAGTGATTATAGGCTTCCGCATAAGCACTGGGTCAGAACCCATACATACATGACATCAAATATACACGGTTGCTTACTGTAAAACATAGCCCCATCATAATAAACAAAAATATACGACCAATGCTGTCTCTCCTTCCAAGTATACCCATTATCTGGTCGTAGTGCACAGGACACTATGGAGTCGCCAATCAATAAATGGCTGAATCTTATTTCAGAGCTAAATATTGAAAACGAAAAGTAAATTCATTTCCATTTAAAATAATATGTAACATGTTTTAGTTCTGTTATTTTTTACTTTAATAATGGAACTGTCCGATTGTGTTACTTACTAATTCTTTCATTTTCCATCAGAAAAAGTAGGACATAAGTAACGAAAACACTGTTCAACTCTGTAAGTCGCACGCTACATGCGAATTGAAAGAAGTCTGTGACAGTCCATGCCAGGGGCAAAAAGGGGCACTGCCCCTGCTTGAAATCTGGGTATAGTGTTTTTGTTTATTACTATTTTTTCGTAATTCCCTAGTGATGGTTGTTAGCTACTCTACTGAAGAACAGATTACAGAACCGTTCCCTCCTCCCCATGACTTGAGACCTACCCAAATTCCGCCGGGAGCAACCACAGACATGCGGTCCCATGAATATGCAGCCCAGACAAACTTCAGACGAGGAGTGCATTGGTTAGTTCCTTAACGTCAGTTCTGCCAGTCAGTCAGAGATGATGATGAGAGATTTGCCCCGTTTATCGTGTCGTACATTGGCCCAAGGCAACACTTTACCTGACCGACCCAGAAAATATTGCTTCCAAAGCATTTTTTTTTCAGCTGTAGGTACGCCACTCGACATTACAAATTAGAAAGTAATGCAATATATTCATTAACGTGATCAGAGGTGACTTATGTGCAAGTTAGATGTCATCAAAGTTGAATAAGCCTTTTATAACGTTTATTTGCTGTTTCTCCACTTCGAGAAGTATAATTTGTCTTTCTTTTTTTACTTATTTTAGTTGATATCCAGCACGATTTGCTCAGTTGTTTGAATTTTTGCTATAGCATATTTTTAATTCTCAATTTTCATCTTATGAGCACTTCAATGAAATTTTGCGAATATTTTGTAGCTTTGTTTCATAACTTTTTGGATCGTCTGGATGTAATCGCATGTGACTTCAGACTGTTGGATTTCAAAGGTGGCATCCATATTAAAATTAGTAACATGAAAACATGTACTTTGCATTTATTGTTGCACTATGCTTATTGTTTAGATATTAAAGCAACTAACCCAAAATAAAACTTTTATTTAGTTTTTGCCCAACTTAATTATTGAGGCTTAACATGTTTTCAAACATACCCACTCACTTGTATCAGAATTTAAAATTTCATAATTTTGCCGCTCTTGGAAAAATTTCGGCATGTATCCATGTACAAAGCACCAGAGTGAGCTTTGTAAATTCTGCATAAGCACAATTATACGCCAGTTATGGAAAACTTCGTTTCACTACCTTTTAAGAAAATCTTTCTCCGTTAGCTAATATTGTAACATGGTGTCAGTATTGTTAAACAGTAGCATCACGGGCTCCGATCTCCTCGCGTAACTTTCACATGCTTGAATTTTTTCCCCCGTAATCAAGGTCACGACAGTAACATACACTATGTGATCAAACGTATCCGGACACCTGACTGAAAATGACTTACAAGTTCTTGGCGCCATCCATGGCCAACCCCGATTTGCTCTTCAACAGTGGGAAGCAAGAAGGTGCTTTAAACATCAGTGTAGGCTCGTGCTGTGATAGTGCCACGAAAAACAACAAGGGCTGCAAGCCCCCTCTATGAAAAACACGAACACACCATAACACCACCGCCTCCGAATTTTACTGTTGGCGCTGGCAGATGACGTTCAGCGGGCATTCGCCATACCTACAGCCTGCCATCGGATCGCCACATTGTGTATCGTGATTTGTCACCGCACACAACGTTTTTCCACTGTTCAATCGTCCAATGTTTACGCTCCCTACACCATGCAAGACGCCGTTTGGCATTTACCGTCGTGATGTGTGGCTTATGAGCAGCCGCTCGACCATGAAATCCAAGTTTTCTCACCTCCCGCCTAAGTGTCATTGTACTTGCAGTGGATCCTGATGCAGTTTGGAATTCCTGTGTGATAGTCTGGATAGATGTCTGCCTATTACACATTACGACCCTCTTCAACTGTCGGCGGACCCTGTCAGTCAACAGGCGAGGTCGGCCTGTACGCTTTTGTCATGTACGTGTCCTTCACGTTTCCACTTCACCATCATATCGGAAACAGTGGAAATCTCGAGTACAGATGTATGACACAAGTGACACCCGATCACGTTTGAAATCCGTGAGTTCCGCGGAGCGCCCCATTCTGCTCTCTCACGATGTCTAATGACTACTGAGGTCGCTGATATGGAGTACCTGCAGTAAGTGGCAGCACAATGCACCTAATATTAAAAACGTATGTTTTTGGGGGTGTCCGGATACTTTTCATCACTGTGTACTTGGGTCACGGTATGCCGAGAGCATTAACAAGCAGCATCTGGAACAGGAGGAGACAAGCCAGACTCGGATCTAATCCACTTCGGGGATTAACCCTTGCAGTATCAAGGCATTTTCCATAATATTCGTTAACTGTTGTTTAAAGAGGTACTGAGGTGTTAGTAGGGTCCAGAACGAGAAAATACACTGAAGAACCAAAGAAACTGGTACACTTGCCTAATATCGTGCAGGACACCGCGAGCAAGCAGAAGTGAGGCAACACGACGTGGCATGGACTCAAACTATTGCTAAAAAGAACTGATACCACGAATCCTGCCGGGCTGTCCATAAATCCGTCAGAGTACGAGGGGTTAGAGATCTCTTCTGAACAACGCGTTACAATGCATACCGGATATTCTTAATAATGTTCATGCCTGGGGAGTATGGTGGCCAGAGGAAGTGTTTAAATTCAGAAGAGTGTCCATGGAGCCACTCTGTAGCAATTCTCGACGCGTAGGGTGTCGCACTGTCCTGCTGGAATTGCTGAAGTCCGTCGGAATGCACAATGGACATGAATGGATACAGGTGATCAGCGAGGATAATTACGTACGTGTCACCTGTCAGAGTCGTATCTAGACGTATCAGAGGTTCCATATCATTCCAACTACACACGCCCCATACCATTACAGAGTCTCCACCAGCTTGAACAGGCCCCTGCTGACATGCAGGATCCACGGATTCATGAGCTTGTTTCCATACTCGTACACGTCCATCCGCTCGATACGATTTCAAACGAGACTCGTCCGAACAGGCAACATGTTTCCAGTCATCAACAGTCCAATGTCGGTGTTCACGGGCCCAGGAGAGGCGAAAAGCATTTTGTCGTGCAGTCATCAAGGGTACACGAGTGGGCCTTCGGCTCCGAAAGCCCACATCGATGACGTTTCGTTGAATGGTTCGCACGCTAACATTTGGTAACGGCCCAGCATTGAAATCTGCAGCAATTTGCGGAAGGGTTGCACTTCTGTCACGATGAACGGTTCTCTTCAGTCGTCATTGGTCTTGTTCTTGCAGGATCTTTTTGAGGCTGCAACTATGTCGGAAATTTGAAGTTTTACAGGATTCCTGATATTCACGGTACATTCGTAAAATGATCGTACCGGAAAATTCCCAGTTCATCGCTACCTCGGAGATGCTGTGTCCCATCGCTCGTGCGCTGACTAAAACACCACGTTCAAAGTCACTTAAATCTTGATAAACTGCCATTGTAGCAGCAGTAACCGATCTAACAACTGCGCCAGACACTTATTGCCTTATATAGGCGTTGCCGACTGCAGAGCCGTATTCTGTCCGTCTACATATCTCTTTATTTGAATACGCATGCCTATACCATCTGGTAAAGGGGCTAACAACCTTTGGACTAAGTTGAACTAAAAAATTTCAAATGTGTATGCAATGTGGTAGAATTCATAAAAAAATATTTTTTCAGAATTTGAACATATAAAGTAACTGACTAGGTTACATTTATTTTTTTAAAACGCGGGCACAGAGTACCTCCACCACCTCCCCTTGGTATTGCGAGGGTTGAGGACAAGGACTTGCGAGTTAATCAACATGGTTGCCTTTTTATTTTTTATTTACTTATTTATTTATTTATTTATTTATTTTTTGCTGTTTCCCACATCCCAGTTAGCGAATACCGGACTGGTACACACGTCCTGCCTCAGATTTATAAAAACGCAGTGATTTATAAAACATTCTCACCCTTGCATATCGAATTAACTCTAGGCGCAATGGGGTACAGTGACTCCGTTCTGCGAACTGAATACGAAACTAGTGATATTAGATATTTAATCCCTTAAACTCATCCCACGAGCCGCTGTAAAATACTTGCCGGAAACTTTGCATAAGGACTTTGGTAATGTGAGCCCTATCGCTATGAACTCTGTGCCTGATGCCGTCTGCCGTTTTGGAAGCTTATGGGCCGCCACATGACGACAGACGAACGCTGTAAAACGAGCCCATGCAGGATCGAGTGTCGCCCTCCCTGCGTGTATGGCAGAGGGCAAGGCTGGCCGGTAATGGGGGAAGGAGGGAATGGGGGGGGGGGGGGAAGGAGGGGGTTGGCCTGTCTCAGCAACAAGACAGGAAATAAAAGAAATCCGTTGCAGGATAGGCCCGTATCATTGAGGCCGATTTGTAGCAGGAGTTTGGAACGTATAGTGTTTTCCAACATTATGAAACATCTCGGAGAAACTGATCTATTGACGTATAGCCTGCAGGGAGTCAGAAATTTTTGTTGTTATTGTGTTATTCACACCATGTAATAAGTACTATTGATGGGGGATCTCGAGTTGATGTACATCTACATCGACACTCTGCAAATCACATTCAAGTGCCTGGCAGAGTGTTCATCGAACCACTTTCACAATTCTCTATTATTCCAATCTCATATAGGGTGCGGAAAGTTTTGTGTTGGCAGAAGAGCCAACACCGTGTTACTAGAGGAGGCCGAAATGCGCGCGTTTTAGCTCACGCAGGCTGGCGTGAGGGGGGAAGAACAATACTGACGTGAGGTCCGGAACATGACAAGGAATGAGAATTCAGAAGGCGGACGTAATTAGTTTGATACTTAACTTTAATCCATTAATGATGAACGTCGCTCTTGACGGTAAATGATTCACAATATTATCTGTTCAGAATAGTAACTGAATATGGCGCCTTGCTAGGTCGTAGCAAATGACGTAGCTGAAGGCTATGCTAAACTGTCGTCTCTGCAAATGAGAGCGTATGTAAACAGTGAACCATCGCTAGCAAAGTCGGCTGTACAACTGGGGCGAGTGCTAGGGAGTCTCTCTAGACTAGACCTGCCGTGTGGCGGCGCTCAGTCTGCAATCACTGATAGTGGCGACACGCGGGTCCGACGTATACTAACGGACCGCGGCCGATTTAAAGGCTACCACCTAGCAAGTGTGGTGTCTGGCAGGGACACCACAGAAAGAATGAACACCTGTATCTTCCGTACGAGCTCTGATTTCCCTTATTTTATTGTAATGATCGTTCCTCCCTATGAAGATCGGTGTCAACAAAATATTTTCGCATTCGAAGGAGAAAGTTGGTGATTGGAATTTCGTGAGAAGATTCTGTTGCAACGAAAAATGCCTTTCTTTTAATGATATCCAGCCCAAATCCTGTATCATTTCTGTGACACTCCCTCACATATTTCGCGATAATACAATACGTGCTGCCTTTCTTTGAACTTTTTCGATGTATTCCGTCAGTCCTGTCTGGTAAGCATCCCACACCGCGCAGCAGTATCCTAAAAGAAGACGGACAAGCGTAGTGTAGGCAGTGTCCATAGTAGGTCCGTTACATTTTCTCTAAGTGTCCTGCCAATAAAACGCAGTCTTTGGTTAGCCTTCCCCACAATATTTTCTATGTGTTCCTTCCAATTTAAGTTGTTCGTAATTGTAATACCTAGGTATTTAGTTGAATTTACGGCTTTTAGTTTAGACTGATTTATCGTGTAACCCAAGTTTAACGAGTTCTTTTTAGCAGTCATGTGGATGACCTCACACTTTTCGTTATTTAGGGTCAACTGCCACTTTTCACACCATTCAGATATGAAACTTCCTGGCAGATTAAAACTGTGTGCCCGACCGAGACTCGAACTCGGGACCTTTGCCTTTCGCGGGCAAGTGCTCTACCAACTGAGCTACCGAAGCACGACTCACGCCCGGTACTCACAGCTTTACTTCTGCCAGTACCTCGTTTCCTACCTTCCAAACTTTACAGAAGCTCTCCTGCGAACCTTGCAGAACTAACACTCCTGAAAGAAAGGATATTGCGGAGACATAGCTTAGCCACAGCCTGGGGGATGTTTCCAGAATGAGATTTTCACTCTGCAGCGGAGTGTGCGCTGATATGAAACTTCCTGGCAGATTAAAACTGTGTGCCCGACCGAGACTCGAACTCGGGACCTTTGCCTTTCGCGGGCAAGTGCTCTACCAACAGTTTTAATCTGCCAGGAAGTTTAATATCAGCGCACACTCCGCTGCAGAGTGAAAATCTCATTCTGGAAACATCCCCCAGGCTGTGGCTAAGCCATGTCTCCGCTATATCCTTTCTTTCAGGAGTGCTAGTTCTGCAAGGTTCGCAGGAGAGCTTCTGTAAAGTTTGGAAGGTAGGAGACGAGGTACTGGCAGAAGTAAAGCTGTGAGTACCGGGCGTGAGTCGTGCTTCGGTAGCTTAGTTGGTAGAGCACATGCCCGCGAAAGGCAAAGATCCCGAGTTCGAGTCTCGGTCGGGCACACAGTTTTAATCTGCCAGGAAGTTTCATATCAGAGCACACTCCGCTGCAGAGTGAAAATCTCATTCTGGAAGCATTCAGATATCTTTCCTAAATCGTTTTGCAGTTTGTTTTGATCTTCTGATGACTTTATTATTCGATAAACGACAGCGTCATCTGCAAACAACCGAAGACCGCTGCTCACATTGTCTCCAAAATCATTTACATAGATAAGGAACAGCAAAGGGCCTATAACACTTATCTTGGGGAACGCCAGAAATCACTTCTGTTTTACTCTATGACTTTCCGTCAATTACTACGAACTGTGACCTCTCTGACAGGAAACCACAAATCCAGTCACATAACTGAGACGATATTCCATAAGCACGCAATTTCACTACGAGCCGCTTGTGTGGTACAGTGTCAGAAGCCTTCCGGAAATCCCTTTTCAATATCACTCAACACTTAATGTGAATAAAGAGCTAGTTCTGTTTCACAGGAACGATGTTTTCTAAACCCATGTTGACTGTGTGACAATAGACCGTTTTCTTCGAGGTAATTCATAATGTTCGAACACAATATATGTTCTAAAATCCTGCTGCATATAGACGTTAACGACATATGCCTGTAATTTAGTGGATTACTTCTACTACCTGTCTTGAATATTGGTGTGACCTGTGCAACTCTCCAGTCTTTGGGTACGGATCTTTCGTCGAGCGAACGGTCGTATATGATTGTTAAGTATGTATCTAATGCATCAGCATACCCCGAAGGGAACCTTATTGGTATACAGTCTGGACCAGAAGACTTGCTTTTATTAAGTGATTTAAGTTGCTTCACTACTCCGAGGATATTTACTTCTACGTTACTCATACTGGCAGCTTCTCTCCATATTCCATGTTACTAGATTTCCAGAAGGCAATTGACACCGTCCTCATAAGAGACTGCTAATCAAGTTGCGTATCTATGGAGTGTCGTCTCAACTTTGCAAATCGATTTGTAATTTCCTGTTAGAAGAGTTACAGATGGTTGTAACTGACGGAGAGCCATCTAATGACATCAAAGTTATATCTGGGGCACCGCAACGAAGTGTTCTCCGACATCTGCTGTTCCACAATGATGAGCCAAAACATGACGACCTGCTTAATAGCTCGTTTGTCCGGCTTCAGAACTAAATACATTACTGATTCTGCGTTTCAAGAATCGGACAGTTTGTTGGTGGGTTTTTGGTGTTATGTATGATAAGACGTCTACGCACAGGTCATGTAATTCGCGTAAATAACGGGCCTCTGATTTGCATACGTGGTGATGGCGCCCGATAGCAACCCAGATGGGTTCCAAAGGAGTTACATCACGCGAATTTGGTCGCCGAGACATCAGCGTGAGTTCACTGTAATGCTTCTCAACCCACTGTACCATGGTTCTCGATCTGAGATAAGGGCTGTTATACTGCTGAAAGATGACATCGCAGTCGGGGAAGACATCAAGCATGAAGGGATGGGGGTGGTTTGCAGCTCTCAGCGCGTCTTCGATTACTACCATAGGTCCCATATAAGCGCAGAAGAACGTCTCCCATAGAATAATACTCCTCACACCAGCCGGCGTCCGTGGTGCGCTGCACGTGTCGAGCCGCCGTTCACCTCGATGACGGCGTTTGTGGCGGCGATCATTTACCTAGTGTAGCAAAAATGCGGTTCACCCGAAGAGCCAACATGTTTCCATTGATCGACGGTCGAATCCCAATGGAACTGCGCCCACTGCAGTCGTAATTGACGGTGTCGTTGGGTCAACATGTAAACACGAAGGGGTGGTCTGCTGCGGAGCTCCACGTTCAACAGTTTACGATGAACGGTGTGCTCCGAAACACTTGTGAGTGCACCAGCATTGTGCTCTTTCGGCAGAGATACCACAAATCACCATCTGTCTTACTTTACAGAGCAGACAAGCATCCGAACCCTAGGTTATGTGAAGAGTCGTGGACATCCAACCATTTAGCGCTTAATCGTAGTTTTACTGTCCTACCTCCTTCCGTAGATGCTCACGACAGTAGCACGTGAACATTCGACCAGCATCTCTGTTTTCGAGATAGTCATTAACAGGCTCTGCCCTTTGTCAAAGTCGCTTATCTCCCCATTTGCAGCCCATGTCTTCGCTAGAATGATCCCCCTCTCCGTGTCTGCTCCCCTCACATACTGTTGTTACTGCGTCAAGTGCCCACAACGCCATCAGGCGTCATCCAGCTTCGCGGTGGGAGTGATCATAATTTTTTCGCTCATCAGTGTACATAGAGTTTCAACTTTATGCAACATCCCGAAGAAACTGATCTATTGACGTCTAACCCGCAGGGAGTCAGAAACTGTTGTTCTTCTGAAACACAGCCGGCTCTTTATTCACACCAAGTTATAAGCGCTGTTGACAGGGGATCTCGAGTTGATTCCATATTACAAGATTTCCAAAAAGCATTTGACACCATTTCTCGTAAGCGACTTCTAATCTAATTGCTTGTCTACGGAATATCGTCTTAACTTTGCACCTAGATTCGTAAATTCCTGTTTGAAAGGTTACAGATGGTTGTAACTGACGGAAAGTCTTCTAATGACATCAATCTTTTTTCTGCGATTCCTCACGAAAGTGTTATACGTCTGCTATTCTATATGAACAATTTAGGAGACAATATGACCAGATCTCTTAAATTATTTGCAATGTTTACCGTCTAGAAAATCACGAGAAGATCAAAAGGAACTGTAAAATTATTTACATAGGATATCTACATGGTGCGAAAGGTGGCACTTGATCCTGAACACTAAAAACAATTAAAATTCTCCACATGAAAACCGTTACTAAAAAAATTTAGATTACAGGATAAATCACATAAACTTAAAGACTGTCGATTCAACTAATTATCCAGGGATTACAATCACTAACAAGTTAAACTGGAAAATCACACAGAAAATACTATGAGGAAGACAAACCAAAGACTTGTGTTTTGTTGGCTGAATGCTTGGAGATGCAAAAAAATCAAAGAGACCGCCTTGCCGTCCCGTGTGAGTACTGCTGCACAGTGTGAGGTCTGTACCAGGAAGGACTGATGGGAGACACCGAAAAAGTCCAAAGGAAGACAACCCGTTTTGTATTATCACAAAGTAGGAAGAAAGTGTCACGAATAAGCGAGTTGGGATGGCAATCATTAAAACAAATGCGATTTTCATTGCGGGGATAACTTTTCACGAAATTACAAACGTCAATTTTCGCCTCCGAAAGCCAAAACATTTTTTTAACTTTCACCTACGTAGGGAGAAATAATGATCGTAGCAAAATAAGAGAAATGAAAACTCGCACGGAACATTTAGGTGTCCATTTTTGCCGCGTACTATTCGATAGTGGAACGGTCGAACTTAACTGGTAATTGCGACTAACAGTATTGATGTGCATGTAGAATAACTTTGTAATGCTGTTATAAAATGGTGAAGATACGATCATCGTGAATGGGGTAAGACGACGCAGCGGGTTGAAATGTAGATGCGACCTCTGGCTTCAGTTAGAACGGCGGGGTTGGCAATTTTCAGTAAACAGACAAGGGGGGATCCGGTATACCTCTGAGAAATTCTCCAGATCTCACACAAAGACGAGAAATCATTACGTCGATGGAATTTTCTGTCTATTAACCACATTTTTTGCACGGGATACCATTAACAATATTTTGCAGTAATAGTCAGAAATAATGAGCAGTAACTTTTGTTTAGGATTACTGCAACCCCTGTAAAAGTAGCGAGAAATGACATTTATTTTCGCTTTCCTAGCGTTTATCCAATCCTGCTGTGTGTTTTGGCAAATGTATTTTATTATAACTTTGTGACTGGTTACCTTCCTGGCACAACAGTCGTCGGTTAACCTGAAGTGTACGCCTTCTGTCTGCGGTTCGTGTAAACTTTGTTCTGTGTATTATCGCACTTTTACTGTTTGTGTATCGCATTGTCTGAGGCCCAGATTGGGGACCAGACCAGCATTTGCACAAGCGAGAGCGGAAACTGCCCTAAGAGACTGACCGCTGTACCAGGCCAAGTCTCGTTAATTAATCGAGTGGATTCGATCCGGGTTTGGTGCTTCTCCATGTCTCACAAGCTGCCGCGTTAAGCTCTACAAACACCAAGCTCTTCAAAATAGCCTGACGGTGTGGGTGAATCCAGCCTCCGTCCTGTCTTCACCTGTAGTTATTCGTGGTTGTCAACAGCACGCGCAGTAACAGGCGTGAGGGTATCCAGGTAGTAACAGCAAAGTGCAGAGAGCTCATACCATATCAACTGATACAAGGAGCTAGTAGACCTGTAAAAGTTGACACATCCAGATCTTGTTCATCGTCTTCATTTTTTTCTTCACCTTCTCCTTTGAAGTAAGCCTTTACGCGTCCGCATCGTGACCATCACATACAGTTCTCCTTCCACCTCTGCCAAAAGGAGGTTGTCATCGAGTATTCACACAGTGCTGACGTCCGACATCTGTAATGAGGGGGGAGCGCCCAGCCGCCCGAGTTCTGGACGTGGTTTCACCTTGGTTTCTCCACGTGCTGAAGACACCGCAGCACTCCTCAAACACCAGACATGCTTGTGCCGAGCCTCCAGGCCACCACAATCTGCCCTCGGTCAAACTCAGACAGATCGCGCACCTTCCCCATTCTACACACGGATAGCGCACTCACTGATACTACAGCACATGCACCGTGCGTTTGTCTGACTAGGAATCAGCCCTCGTCATGTGACGCTTCTATCCCCTGGACGGGTTATGTCGATAGTAGGTCGGTGGTCATAGAGTTCTACACGCGATCTCCTTTGCAGATCAACCACAGTTCCCTAAAACTCTCCCAATAAACTTAAGTCGACCATTCGTCCTCCCCACTGCAATCCTTACATAATCGTTTCCTTTCTGATCGCTTTGCAATGTTATGCCTAGACTTTTAATCACCTGATTCTTTCAAGTAGCACACGACTAATGGTGTATTCCAACATTACGGTATTGCTTTTCCAACTCGTTTCATTAACTTACATTTTTTCTACATTTATCATTGGCTGCCATTCATCATACCTACTATAAATTTTGTCTAAGTCACCTTGTATCCTCCTACAGTCATTCAACAACGACGTCTTCGCGGACACCACATCATCATCAGCAAGCTAGGGCACTCTTGACAACACCCTTGTCTCCGAAGAACACTCCTCGTCGAGGACAGCATACTGAGTTCTATTACTTAAGAAATCTTAGACCCACTCACATATCTGGGAACCTATTCCTTATGTTCGTACCTGCAACAGTCTGCAGTGGGGAACCGTGCCAAATGATTTCTGGAAATGTAGAAAAATGGAATCTGTCTGTTGTCCTTCATTCGTATTTCGCATTATTTCGCGTAAAAAAATATAAGTTTCACTCCAGCGATGCTTTCTAAAATCGCGCTGATTGACAGACAATAGCTTTTCCATCTCAACGAACTTTATTATATTATAGTTGAGAACATGTTCAAGAATTCTGCAATAAACCCATGTTAAGGATATTGATCTGTAATTCTGTGGGTCAGATCTCTTACCCTTCTTATACAGGAGTTTCTTTCTTTCTTTCTTTCGCTTACGCCATAGTCCCTCAGCGATCGCAGGGTCTGCGTGGTTACAACAGATTAGGCAATGTTAGTTTTAGGGGTGGCCAGATGCCCTTCCTGCCGCCACCCCGTACCCCCAGGATGGAAGCAGTGTACCCCACTGTCTGCATCTAGTGTAAATCGTGAAATAGTGCGGACGTGTTTCAGATGTCTGCGACGCGTGCAACTGAGGCGGAACGTGGGGACCAGCCCGGATATCACGTAGTGGGATGTAGAAAACGGCCTAAAAACCACATCCAGGCTGGCCGGCACACCGGCCCTCGTCGTTAATCCGCCGGGCGGATTCGATCCGTGGCCGGCGCGCTTACCCGAGTCCAGCAAGCAGCGCGTTAGCGCTCTCGGCTATCCTGGCGGGTCCCTTATTGTACAGGAGTCACCTGCGCTTTCTTCCAGTCGACTGGGCGAGTGATTCGCGTTAAATGCAAGCTACGTAAGGCACCATTGCCGTAGAGTAGTGTTTGTAAAACCGAACTGGGGCTCCATCCGGACCTGGCCACTTATTGTTTTCAACTCCTTCAGTTATTTCTCTACGCCAGGGCTGCCTGTTACTATGTCCTGCATATCGATGTTCAAAGAAGAGTATGTTCGTACAAGGTGCATTCATACGAAATGCAACACTCTTTTCCTGTGCCAAATTCAGTTGAATATACGCGAAATTTGTCATAGAACATCGTGGAATATCCCCGCTTCAACGGCCATAGTTTCATGAAGTTCCGATAGTTGCCAGTGCTATACTTAGCCTGCAAAATGGTGTCTGTAACAGAAGTGCATTCGATGCAGAGAGCTGCCATTGATTTTCTTGTGGCGGAAAACCAGAGCACCGAAAATAATCATAGGCGCTTGCCTACTCGGCAATGAACAAAAGCACGAAGAGTCGTTGGGCGAGGCGTCTTTCATCATCGCAACAACGCCGCGCAAACCTGTCCGATCCCCAGTGTGCCGGTCGACCGCGCACAGCTGTGACTCCTCATTCCAGTTGATCGACGGGTCGCAACCAAACACCTCGCTGCTCAACTGGACATATCCGCTGGCAGTGCTGACACACGCGTCCACGAATTGGGCTACTCAAAGGTGTGCGCCGGCAAGGTTCCTCGCCATCTAAGAGAAGACCATAAAGGACCATCTATGCGGAACTGCTTGCACGTTACAAGACTAATCATGACAATTTCTTGTCGAATCTCGTCACAGGCGGCGAAGCACGTGTTCATCACTTCAAACTAGAAAAGAAACAGCTATGCATGGGAGGCACCAGACCACCTCTCCTCCGAGGGAAAAGTTCAAAGCTGAACTCTCAGCCGGTCAAGTCATGGCGTCGATCTCCTGGGTAGTTCTGTTTGACGTCCTCCCTCATGGTACAACAGAGTACGCGAAGGAACTTGCCCCCGTTCTTGCAGCGGTGTACCGTAGGTCTCTAGAAGAGCGTAGCGTTCCAAAAGATTGGAAAAGGGCACATGTCATCTCCGTTTTCAAGAAGGGACGTCGAACAGATGTGCAGAACTATAGACCTATATCTCTAACGTCGATCAGTTGTAGAATTTTGGAACACGTATTATGTTCGAGTATAATGACTTTTCTGGAGACTAGAAATCTACTCTGTAGGAATCAGCATGGGTTTCGAAAAAGACGATAGTGTGAAACCCAGCTCGCGCTATTCGTCCACGAGACTCAGAGGGCCATAGACACGGGTTCCCAGGTAGATTCCGTGTTTCTTGACTTCCTCAAGGCGTTTGATACAGTTCCCCACAGTCGTTTAATGAACAAAGTAAGAGCATATGGACTATCAGACCAATTGTGTGATTGGATTGAAGAGTTCCTAGATAACAGAACGCAGCATGTCATTCTCAATGGAGAGAAGTCTTCCGAAGTAAGAGTAATTTCAGGTAAGACGCAGGGGAGTGTCGCAATGGAGAGAAGTCTTCCGAAGTAAGAGTAATTTCAGGTCTGCCACAGGGGAGTGTCGTAGGACCGTTGCTATTCACAATATATATAAATGACCTTGTGGATAAGATGGAAGTTCACTGACCCTTTTTGCGGATGATGCTATAGTATATCGACAGGTTGTAACAAAGGAAAATTGTACTGAAATGCACGAGGATCTGCAACGAATTGAGGCATGGTGCAGGAAATGGCAACTGAATCTCAATGTAGACAAGTGTAATGTGCTACGAATACATAAGAAGAAAGATCCTTTATCATTTAGTTACAATATAGCAGGTCAGCAACTGGAAGCAGTTAATTCCATAAATTATCTGGGAGTAGGCATTAGGAGTGATTTAAAATGGAATGATCATATAAAATTAATCGTATTAAAGCAGATGCCAGACTGAGATTCATTGGAAGAATCCTAAGGAAATGCAGTCCGAAAACAAAGGAAGTAGGTTACAGTACACTTGTTCGCCCACTGTTTGAATACTGCTCACCGGTGTGGGATCCGTACCAGATAGGGTTGATAGAAGAGGTAGAGAAGATCCAACGGAGAGCAGCGCGCTTCGTTACAGGATCATTTAGTAATCGCGAAAGCGTTACGGAGATGGTAGATAAACTCCAGTGGAAGACTCTGCAAGAGAGACAATCAGTAGCTCGGTATGGACTTTTGTTGAAGTTTCGAGAACATACCTTCACCGAGGAGTCAAGCATTATATTGCTCCCCCCTACGTATATCTCGCGAAGAAACCATGAGGATAAAATCAGAGAGATTAGAGCCCACACAGAGGCATACCGACAATCCTTCTTTCCATGAACAATTCTATACTGGAATAGAAGGGAGAACCGATAGAGGTACTCAAGGTACCTTCCGCCACACACCGTCAGGTGGCTTGCGGAGTATGGATGTAGATGTAGATCTAAAGATCTACTCTGGAGTGTGTTGTGCTACCCTTAGGAAGCTGAAGAAATGACTGCAATGTGTTCGAATAATGTAAATGAACATCTCCTTCCCCACGACAACGCAGGGCCTCACACAAGGCTTCGCACTCGAGAGGAGATCACGTATCTTCATTGGACTGTTCTTCCTGATCCACCCTACAGCCCGGATCTCGCACCTTCCTACTTCCATCTGTTTGGCCCAATGCGGACGCACTCCACGGGGAGCAGTACGTGGGCGATGCGGAGGTTATTGATGCAGCAATACTTGGCTCCGACGTCGCTGAGTAGAATGGTACCATGTGGGAATTCAGGCCCACCCGGTAAGGTGGCGTAAGATCGTCTCACTGAACGGAAATTATGTTTAAAAATAGGATGTTGTAACTAAAGGAATGGGGAATAATATGGTGCATGGCATCCTGAATAAAACCAAGCTGCTTTCATGGGTAAAAAAAGTGTTGCGTTACTTATTGAACCGCCCTCGTACGATCCTCCTGCGTGAATGATTTCTTAAATGTAAAATTAAAGCCGGCCGGTGTGAACGAGCGGTTCTAGGCGGACCAGTCTGGAACAGCGCGACCGCTACGGTCGCAGGTTGGAATCCTGCCTCGGGTATGGATGTGTGTGATGTCCTTAGGTTAGTTAAGTTTAAGTAGTTCTAAGTTCTAGGAGACTGATGACCTCAGATGTTAAGTCCCATAGTGCTCAGGGCCATTTGAAGCAATTTTTGTGAAATTAAAATTTCAGCTTTCCCTTTCCTATATTCTACTGCTACACCCGCTGACTGTCAAGCCCACTGCATCTGTCAAAAATATCAGTAAAACAATGAGAAGACCTACAAAGGTACTCTGGAGACCAGATACAGAAAATGAAGTAGTAAAGCTCCCAGTGGTGTACTTATCTTACGCCAAAGGTGTCAGTGATCGAATAGACTAGGTGCTTCGCCGAGGACCCATCAAACCATTTTTCCGTAAAGGCCGTAGAACCCACGATTCGATAGGTCCACTAAGGATGCAGTAAAGATTCTTCATGCCATAGGTGTATACAAGATACAATATGATTGCGCTGCGGGCTACACTGGGGAAGAAAGAATTCATGTCAGCGCGCGCAGAGCAGAGCATGAACGAAATGTTCGGTTGGGGCAGCGCAACGGATCAGCACTAGCGGAGCAGCAATTCGACTGGAGGCCAAGATCATAAGATTCAAGAAGCACGAATACCTGCAAAACCGCCGTGGTTGTCCACGCACAAAATAAGGTAGTCATCTGAAATCCTGAAGGAGCGTGACATCATCAACAGAGAAGACAGCTGCAGGCTTCAGGCGACCTGGCTGCGAGCAATTCCGATACGGTGGCCAGGGCAGGGCAGCGGCCTCGCCGGACCACAGAATAGAGTGTATACAGAAAGGAACGCAGGGGGTGGCTCCTTTGATATGTATGAAGTCAAGCGTTGCGCTCGACGCCACGCTGAAACCAAATAAACGCGAAACGATAGCTCCTTACTTCTGTGTCCCGAAGTGGACATTCTTACAAAACGGAACTAATATACCCCACTAAATTAGAAACACGCGAAAGGAAACGTTCGTGAAGCAAGTTGTGATAAATCTTTCTTTAGTTAAAAACTAATAATATATGTTTTTAAATTAACTAGTGTTCACACCTGTAAGCTGTGAACTGCCACTGCTTTCTGAACAAAGAAGCAATTTCATTTCACTTCGTTTTTCTTTTCTGGGACCTTCAGCCGTTAAATCAACTTCACTTTCGACAGAAACTGTTGCTAAGGGGCACTTTGCAGGGGATTCGGTGTTTGAATCAGTGCTGGAATTTTCATTAATGTTTTCAACCCGAAAGAAATACTTACCGAGGTATTATTTTCTTGCATGTCTGAATGAAAAGTCATTGATGACGATTGATAGCCTTCTGAAATTAATTCGAAATAAATTGACGCCCACAAATGCGAAATCCGGCCCGAGTCCCGGCCCAGCACAAACTGTCATATGTCAATAATAAGTAGCATATATGAGTATGTACCTAACACAGATGACGCCAAGATACTCGCAGTCAGCGAATTTATTTCGAATTAACATAAGTATTATTTTAAATAAAGACGGCAGGCTCCATTAAAATTTAATTTACACAAATGTTTTGAATTAGCCCAGACCTATAAGTGCACTCTAACATACTATGTAATGTCAGTCACATTCGTGTAACAAATGGCGATTGATAAAGTGTCGCAAAGAAACTTCTGTCGTACTTTTTCTTAAATATGAGACATGTTTTACCTATTCCGTTAAGTAACTGTCCGTGTGGAATGTCTTCTTCTTCTTCATCATCATTTTCTTCGATCAGTAAGTACAACAACAAATCACGATCACTGACGTGAGAAACGTGCGTCTACTTGCAGGAACTGTTCACGACACAGCTGCATGCTGCTAATGCTTGACGCCGTCAGGCAGGGCGCTCAAATAAAATATTTTAACTTCTATTTTCGCACTACTGTAGTGAGATGTAGCTTTCATTGCGACTTTAGAAACAATTTCCATACTTTAGCTACATTTAGTACGCAGCAACATATCACCTAAAATGACCTAAACGTAAAGTAGCCAACGGCTACATTTTTAACTGCAAACCCTTCAAATACTTTGGTGCATTCTACTGAGAAATTAAGTAACATATAACTATAACCTGTATCGAAAAAATAGACGCTTGATCATAGAGTTGTGATATGAAAGTAAAGAAATAAATGTTTCAGTACTTTAAACATAGCTGCGCTACAGCAACGGTTCCACGTAAATCAGACTAAGAGCAGCCGACCAGTTGCAACTGGTCGGCTGCTCTTAGTCTGATTTAAATAAATGTTTTGTACCAATTAGTTTCCTCAGACTCGAATGTGAAATATATATAGTAGTGAAGAAAACTCGCAAATGGCCGGCAGCGGTGGCCGAGCGGTTTTTGGCACTTCAGACCGGAACCGCACGACTGCTACGATCGCAGGTTCGAATCCTGCCTCGGGAATGGATGTGTGTGATGTCCTTAGGTTAGTTAGGTTTAAGTAGTTCTAAGTTCTAGGGGACTGATGACCTCCGACGTTAAGTCCCATAGTGCTCAGAGCCATTTGAACCGTTTTTGAAAACTGGCAAACGGTAAATAAGTCGTTTTAATTCTTTAAAGAAATAGTAGAACCTCTACCGCAAAACTAAGTACGGGAGAGGATGTAGCCTTGCGCCATTTACATACAGTATCTTTTACTGACCAATGAGCTTTTATTGTTTACAGTATAGAAACCGGAAAACTCATTTTTCTCACGCATTGCTGTCAGCCGCTTCGAGGGAAGCACTCGTCAATTTCCTGTGTGGTGTTCTCTTTTCCTACTGCTCATTATATATTTCTGCTTTAACACTACATCAAATTACTATTTATGTGCAGGTAAACACGGCAGCTAAAACAAACAATTAATAACACAAACAAAACTTTACCGTTCGCTTTTGGCTTCGGACACAGATGTTTACTCGGTTTTAGTATGGGCGACTTCGCACATGCCCACTAAATTTTGGCTCGTGGACTGGAGCCACGTTTCCATTTTGTATATTCTCTATTCTGTGGGTGGACTATGCCGCCACCTGGTAAACAAGCAACGCATACACAACCGGCGTCGTTCTGCACAAACTAACAGCAGGAAAACGCAGTCTCCAGAGGCGTGGCGCCGATTCGCATAGGACTACCAATTACCAGCAAGCCGTGTACCCCACAAATGGTCCGTCACATAGTCCCTCTCTCTGTCCTAACCAGTGGTATTTTAGGATCAATATAAATCTAATACATCTGACGTCGGTGGTCTAGTGACATTGCAACAAATTCAATATATTGAAACACCCCGTCTGTATCTAAGTAGGGGCCTAGTCTATGACCTGATAAAGGCTGAAGCAAAGCGCCCGAACCGTCAATTATTTTAGTACCACTCAACTGCTGATCCTGTAAACACTGAAGCTATCACGTATAACACAGCATCAAGCGTCTGAATACAAATGAGTTAATGCGTGAAATATTTAGTGTTAAGCATGTAAGAGAGAAATATTTTGGAGAAGGTTTTAAATTATGCTTTTACGTTTGCTGGAAGTCGCTAACTGCTCTCATTGTGCTACACTGGACGTGTATAGTCTAGATAACATACGATCCATAAGAAAAAAAAAGGTTTTTCACGTATTTCAACATCTCTATCTCTTGAACTATGTGTCACGGAGTGATATAATTTTGGAGGATCATTCAATGACATAAGTAGATACTGTCTGCAAAGTGTGTTGCGAAGAGAGGTAGCAGTAAAGAAGTAGGTTAAGGTGTCCATAACTTTCCAAAAAATGAAGCACTGACTCTATCCATAAAAAACCGTACCAATCACGAATGTTCCTATCTTTAGTACGCTGCCACTGTTTAGGAGTAGTTACTCATAATTTGTTTTTCTATTATAAACTTCACTGTGGAGGTAAAAAGTAATTTTGACGAAGAGCATTTTCAAACTGAAAACAAAGGTGCATCCAACTCTAAAATATTTATCACACCTCTGTAAATTTTGACTATGTGACCACCAAATTTGTGTTACATACGCAGGAAATTTTGCTCTATCTGCTGAATTAGTCATTATTGTCATGTTCATTATATGGAGATCATTATTAGACAGTCAATATAATACCTGAATATTATACATTCAGTACCAAAATTTGAGTGGCGTTCAATAAGTAATGCATCATATTTTTTTCTCAAAGCAGGTTGGTTTTATTCAGGATTTCAATACGCCACAATATTCCCCACTCTTTTTGTTACAAGAACCCTATTTTTATGCGTTACCTTCGTTCAATGCGACGGCCTTACACCACCTTACTGGAGGTTGCTATCGCTCTACTGGTCGAAATCGCAATAACGTCTTGCTGCATTAATACGAGGGTTGTCCAGAAAGTAAGTTCCGATCGGGCGCGAAATGGAAACCACTGGGAAAATCCGGTAAAGCTTTCCACAGATGTGTTGGGCAGCATGTCTAGTATGCCTGTCGATCGTGTCGCGTCGCTCTTTTCAGTTTTGAGTGAACAGTGAGCACGTAAAGATACGTAGGGAGTAGAGTCTCCCGCCAAGTATGAGGGCCTGGTAAGAGATTTCGCCTGTGTCATGCAGCCCACATAACACAACTGTCGAGAAGTTCCTTCTTCATGGCAATTCTCGGCCGCACACTGCAGGAGCAGTGAAGACGCTCCTGCAGCGTTTCCGATGAGAAGTGTTTGATCACCCACAATACAGTCCGTAATTGGCTCCCTCTTAGTCTTACCTCTGCTCACAAGAACCGCTGGCTATGAAGACAAACTTTTTCCACAGACGAGCTGCAAACCAGTGCAGATAACTGGCCGAAACCCCAGGCGGTTGCTTTCTATGACGAGGATATTGGAAAGTTGATACAACAATTCGACAAAACTCGAAGTTGGAGCGGTGACTATGTAGAGAAGTAGGTGGAATGTGTACCTAACTGTTGCAAATAAATCGTTTCTGGTTTTCACTGTAGCTCCCACTGCGCGACCAATCGGAACTTACTTTCTGGACAACCTCATAACCTCCTCGTCATCCACATATTGCTTCCCGCGGAGAGCATCTTTCATTTGGCCAAAGATAGAAGTCGGATGGTGCGAGATCCGGGCTGTAGGGTAGATGAGGAAGAACTGTCCAATGAAGTTTTGTGAGCTCTCGGGCGCAGACATGTGTGAACCTTGTATTGTCATGAAGAGGGAGAAGTTCGTTTACATTTACGTGGCGACGAACACGCTGAGGGCGCTTCTTCAATTCCCTGAGGGTAGCACATACACTTGATCGGTGAACCATGAGGGAAGACATCAAACAGAATAACCCCTTCAGGGTCCCAGAAGATGGTCGCCATGACTTTACCAGCCGAGAGTGCGACTTTGAACTTTTTCTTCGGAAGAGAGATGGTGTGGCGCCACTCCATGGATTGCCGTTTTGCATCCGGTTCGACGTGATGAACCCATGTTTCATAGCCTGAGATCAGCCTCGTAAAGGGCAAGTAACTGCGCGAAGATCGTCGTTCGTTGCTCTTTAGGAGGAAACAAGCGAGCACACACCTTTTAGTATCCCAGCTGGTGGAAGTGTGTGTCAGCACTACCACCAGAGACGTTCACTGGAGGATTGAGGTGTTTGACTGCGATCTGTTGATCACCTCGAATGAGAGTGTCCACACGTTCCAACATTGCTAGAGTCACAACTGTGTGCGGCCGGCCGGGACGCGGGATCGAACAGTTTTGCGCGACCTTGTTGCGATGATGACAGACACCTCGCCCAATGACTCACCGTGCTTTTGTTTACTGCTAGGTCTCCGTAGACATTCTGCAAGCACTTATGAATACCTGGGTTTCCACCAAAAGAAGGTCAATGACAGCTCTCTGTTTAGAACGCACCTCCATTACAGGCGCCATTTTGAAGACTACGTATAGCTCCACCACCCATCGGAATTTCTTGAGATTAGAGGACTGAAGTGAGAATATTATACGATGTCCCACGATAAATTCTGCATTTTTTTCACCGGAAATTGGCCGATAAAAAGACTGCTAGCATTACCTATTGAACGACCCTCGTATGATTCAGTTGATTCCCAAAAATGGTACACTGTCGCCTACGGCTCCGCCACCAGCCAGACGGCGATGGCTAGCGGGTTACGATCCTTCCCATACACAACCGCGGGAGACCACACGTTCAGTTCTAAAGTAACTGCTGATCACGGAAGGACTCCAAACAAAAAAGAAGTAGGCCTAAAGAAGGAGAGCCAGAAAGCTGTGCTGGTGACGAAAGCTGTGGCAAGTACACGAAAAAGAAAGGAAACTGAGGAGACTGCTTCCGATTCTGACGTCTCTGTGAAAAGTGGCGACAGCGCGGATGATGTCGACCCATTTGGAGAATCCACAATAGATCGTGTTATAATGACAGACGCACACGCGTTAGTTGAGGAAATTATATCTTGGTTTAATTTTGAGAAGGAAAGAGGAATGTACACAGCTGAAGATATCTCTACAGCCGGCCGAAGTGGCCGAGCAGTTCTAGGCGCTACAGTCTGGAACCGCGCAACCGCTACGGTCACAGGTTCGAATCCTGCCTCGGGCATGGGTGTGTGTGATGTCCTCAGTTAGATTTATGTAGTTCTAAATCTTAAGGGACTGATGACCTCAGAAGTTAAGTCCCATAGTACTCAGAGCCAGTTTGAACCATATCTCTACATTATACAAAAGGTACTAGAAAATGACGTGGAAGTTACGTCTATAAAGTCTGTGAACAAGGAAAAATACTTTTTGCCGTAAATGAAAAAGATATTTCCCTTATTAATTAGAGTAATGTGATAGGGAAATTACCATTTCCTCATTTTGCTACTGGGGTAGGAAATATCAAACGAGAAATCTGCTTTGTGTTTAATTGTCCTGTTGGTTGTCATGAAAAATGTGAGAGAGTGATTCTCTTTTGCGTATCTCTTATTTTGTACTAGTGTCAATATATTAAGTAAAATTGTAGATAGTTGTTGATTGGCTTCGTAGTATTAAATATAGGAAAAACTCTGCAGTTCACTCTGACGTACGTTTCATGGCATAAATGTACCAGATGTACCCATCACACAAAAATCCATTTACACACATGAATCGATTTCTGTGTTCTATATCCCATTTTTAAAACTTCAACTTTCCATCTTCCGCGTACTTAATAATATCGTATGTGTATCATATTTTGGACGAGCTGTATCATATTTAAGAATTTCTGTCAAGAAAATAATGCACTGTTTATATTTTTTCTAGTCTAGATTTAAGACTTCAGGGAATGAAATACATGGTCATTTTAAAGCAGCTTATACTTTCTGTTTGTAATTTTTTCTTCTCAGCTGCTTTTTCCCTTAAAAAATTCAGACTAATTTTCTGATTCTGTATAATATTTAGATCACCTCACCGTAATAAATTAAAGCAACATGCCTGATGTTTACTGCGCGCCATTTTAAGCAGAAACTAGTTTCCACGCATCTCAATAGTTATGACGTCATGTGTCCTCAGCTACGTGTCGAACAGTAATATAAGTTCATTCAGTGGTACGAGTGTATGTGGATACTGTCTGAAAACTGTTAGGAATAGAAAGAGTGGTAAAGAAGTAATAAATTAAAACGTCATGTCTGGTGCTTAAGTTTTGCTGCATGAACAGCCAAAACGTAGTAAGCGATAAACTTTATTCTTTTGATCATTCTGGCGGGGGAGGGGGGGAGGGGGGGATGGAGGAGGGTTAAGCGGTGAGGGGGGTGGGGCTGTTACAAGAAAATTTTTGAAAGCTCCAAAATTTGTGTAAACTGTACTTGATAAATGAAGTCCGGGATTTGCGCGCCTCAGTTATGCTGCCTGAAGACAAACATACAATTTGTAATTGTAATACTTGCCTTATTGTTTCAACATTTCAACGTAAGATTCTACCTCACAAAAAATCAGATTGTGACGGCATTTTAAATTTTTAAATTTAGTCAGTAATTACAGGAAATACTGAAAATCAATTTTTTCTTTACACTGTTTATTAAGGGTTCTGCCAACAGTTGCAGTCATTTATTAGGCGACTAGTTACAGATTCATTTTCAAGCCTGGCCCACTGAGGCTGCACTGACAGTGCCTAATCTTAATACTAAACATCGAGTAGCAACATGTGACGTCACATACAAAAAATTATTACACATATATATTACATATTTTTATTTTTAATTTATCGGCATGCTTCTTTCTCTCAGGGATATTGTCTTCTCTTATCACTTTTACTTACGTGCGTAAGTAAATATGAAACGGGTTCTTGAAGGGCCTTAGTTACTCATGTACTAACTTTAGATTTTGAACGTGATGACTAAAATATAGTTGCTGTTAACTGAATTGAATGTAATTTTGTTAATTTCTATTTATTGATTGCAAAGCAAGGCTTGAGAGAATTTCGATTGTTGCCGTGGAGCGGCGAACTTACTGAACACATGGAATCTGTATAGTATAAAAACATGAACTTTAACGTAAATTAATTATCTGTTGCAATTTAAAAGTTTCTTATAACGAAATCTCTCGCATTTACAGTTACTGTTAAACACTGAAAAATAAATTAATACTTCGGCGCGTAAAGGCCGACCAGAGGCTGCATCGGAAGATGAGCTTCTCGCAGCGCAAATTACTGAAAAAATGCTTATTAAAAGTAATTAGCCACTGGGAGCATTTGAGGTGACAACTATTACAAAGAAATTAATTTTGAAATAATAATAACAAGTTTATTTTAGCAATAAATACGAATAACTTACTTAAAATATGTGTAGCCGCTCAATGGATGCCTTCCGTATAGCGAAACAAAACAGTGTGTCTCATAAAATGCGTCCTACCTCCTCGGCCATACAATCGCGTCTCTTTCGATCCTTTTTTATTTTCATAGACATTAAATAAAGATGCTATGGCTGCATATCAGTTGTTTCAAGAACATTAACTATATCTTTTACACTAATTATATTCATAAAATACGTAAACTACGATTTACAACCGCTAAAAATGTCAATATTTATGTGACGTACCGTCACCAACACGTGCTCTATAAATGTTAGCAGGACGAATGGCACAATCCAGACATGCCTGTTACCAAGTCAAGTTTGTCAAGCGGGACAAAATTCAAGGGGCGAGGGGTGGGTGATTCGGGGGGAGGAGGAGGGGGGGAGGACATCAGTGATAAGATTCATTAATGATACTGTTGATCCCTGTGAAAATGAAGAATGACATGACCTATTGAATGGGATGAATAGTGTACTGAGCACGAAACAGAGTGAACTAACAGAAACAGAGTGAACTAAACAAAGACCAAAGTATTATGGAGCAGTAGAAATGAGAGTAGTGGCATACTTCGCATCAAAACTGGGGAACATGTAGTAGGCAAAGTTTATGTATTCTGCTACCTTTGAAGCTCTATAACGCATGGTTGAGGAAACACGAAGGAAGTAAGAAGCACAGTAGCAAATACTAGGTGAGAATTTATCTCCAAAAGAAGTCTGCTAGAGTTAAACATAGTATAGAATCATTGGTAGCATTAAAATCGAAAAAGGAGAGAATCAGGGGATTGGAGATGTAGTGTTACAGAAGGATGCTGAAAATTAGGTGGACTCATAAAAGATATAATGAGAAGATTCTCCACAGAATCTCTGATAAAAGGAATATTTGGAAAACATTGACTAGAAAAAATTATCCAACAAATAATCGAGAGGATGAAGGGTTTGGCGCAGGAGAGGAAGTTGTGATGGGCTGCTGCAAACAATTCACATGACTTTTATGTCCTCTGTATGCACCGCAATCGTCTGCAAAGCGTCTCAAATGATATTATGCACTAGGTATTTCACACCCACGATATAAACACTAGCATGATATTGAACTAGAAATGTCCTCCTAGTTCTGTGTAGCACCCCGTTTCGCCATGATGATGACGGTAACACTTCGTGACACCGAAACCACTGGGGAGCCATTTAGGAGCGCTCAACGGTCACTCACAATTAACTGAGATAGGTCGAAGTAGGGTCCAAGGAGCGCGTATCTTGAGTGATGCTGTCCATTTGACCTCGATGAATCAGATGAGATGGCCTGGGAGCCACATATGCACCGTCCAGCAACTTTGACATAATTCGGGAATGATTGTTGGAGATATGCTCATGTGCACGGTGACTCTTGAGTCCAAATAACCATATCTCCTGCTTCAAGCGTCCAATGGCAATGGTCATTTGCTCACTATGCTCACTATGTGATGAGAAGTAACATACAAGGACTGCATTATCCATAGCCTCCTTTAGGGATGAAGCTCTTTTACACGTTATACGTTGTTCTAGCTGATTATTTCGCTTTCGTCGCTTGTTTCGTAATTAGTTAAGATTTGTTGTAATGACAGCGGACAAGTCTAATTTTAAATGTAGAATCCATCAACTCAGACGTTAGTCCGAATACCAGAGTGCGTTGCATTGTGTAATCCTGTTAACGGGGTATCCCCTGCCCGTCGAACCTAAATAACTATGTTGGGAGTTGTAAAGGCTAGAGAGGGCTGTGGAGCCGTGCACTTCTGTGAATCCCTACAAACTCTTCAACGGGTGGGTATTTGAGAAGCACGTGGGGAATGCCTATTTCTAAATGTAAGTGGAAAATTACTGTGAACCACAGTGAAATTTTCACTCTGCAGTGGATTTTGTGCTGGCTTGAAACTTCTGACACATTGAAACCGTGTGCCGGGCAGGAACTCGGCCAGAAACTTTCGCTTAGCGCAGGAAAATGCTCTACCGGCTGAGCTATTCAGGCACGACTTACGACCTATCCTTACAACCTCCACTACTTCCTCTCTCTTGCTTTACAAACTACACGGAAGCTGTCCTGCATATTTTGCGGAACTACAGCTCGTGGGAGAAAGGATTTTGTGGTGAAATGACTAAGCCATTTCTACCAGGAATGCTAGTCCAATAAGCCGTTCAGTACACTTCGTGAAATTTGGACGGAAGGAAAAAGTTTCTGGCAGAAGCAAAGATGTTACAGTACATTATGCGTCGTGTTTGGATGACTCAGTCGGTAGAGTATTTTCCTGGAAAGGCAAAGGTTCCTGCTTCGAGTACCGGTCTGACACACACCTTTAATGTGCCAGAAAGTTTCAAGTACTGTGTGCCATGTCACAGGCCGTTAAAACCATAGCGAGATCTGATACACAGTTTACTGACCTTCATTAGAAGGTCCGAGGCTCTCTAGCGCCCACCGGAGTACTTAATGCACGTCTTCGCTTGTACAGGGCTCGTTCCGTGAACTTGCTAGGCCACTTTTTGTGTGTAGTTGATTGCTTGTTACGCGCTGGAGGGCTATACAGCAGGTGCTTAAATAGTGATCCATCATACTCCCGCATACTCTGGAACTTCTGACGTTGCAGAGTGGACACTAGCAAACAGAGGCCATGTTGAATAATCATCAGATGTGCTGTGTTTTCAACTTGTATGTACCCGAGTGGCACATGGAACTCTGAAAAGCATAGTGTTAAACGTAATATTACGTTTAAACTGGATTATAACTTCGTTATCAAAACCGGTAAAGACACACGTGGTGTGACACAAATCGATGTCAGCTGGGTCAGTTCTAAAAATGACGAAATGAATTATTTACAACGAAACGAGGTGATTTTAAAGGAAATAAGACCACCTTACTAGCTTACGCAGTGAAAAATGAAACGATCGTATAGCACTGATGTCCTCACCTGGAGAAGTTGGGCTGCCGAGTTGTGTTTTCCGTTGAGGCCACAATGGTCGACATGGGTATCGATGATAATGCAATGATCGCAACCATACGACTCCCAGTCCTCGAGCGGAGAAAATCTCCGGCCGAGGATCGAACCCAGGCCCGCTGCATGGCAGTTAGACAGCTGAGCTACCGTGCCGGCAGACCACTCAGTTAAGGGGGCGGACTAGCTTATGCTACAATAAACGTTGATATGCGCAACAACTTTCTGTATGGGAAAACTATCATGGAAATAATGGTTTACTTTATTGAACAACAAGGCAACAATATTAATTTTACCAGCTAGTGATTATATCACACCATGAAAATTGACATACAGGGTGATTTACCTAAGCTGCTCATCTCAGATATTTCCTGAACCCTTTAAGGTAATGTTATTCTGTTTTCGTCCAAATAAACTATCAAAGAGTGCCCACCGAATTACGTACGTTCTCTTTCAACAGCTGTATTAATTACAGAGATACTGGTGTCAACTTGGCTACTTCAGATGAAACTATGGTAATTTCTGCTGTTAATATCGTAATTCCAAAAGAGACGAATTCAATGTTTCGCTCTTCCAAACCCGATTAGTAGTTCCGGAGAAACAAAATATTTATCTGTTTCCAATACGAAGCAGATTGTCTTATGCGGTAATTCGTGTTGGCAGGCTATATGGAACTTGCGCGTCAGCCTGATGGGGTATTCCAGTGTGACGCAGCTAAGAGAGTTTACTTACACAAAAGCGGAATAAAGAAGAAAAAAACTAATGTAATACTGAAATGTATCAGATGTGGCTACATGTGATTGTTCCGACGCACCAACTGAAAGACAAAGTTCGTCACATCTAAGGATGATTCACGTGTTAACTATGGCAACAGTTCTGCTCTTACTTCTGCGAGAGTCTTGAAAGCAAGGTGCACGCTGCAGATTGAATGCATGTGTAAAACAGGGAACTGAAGGGTAAAGACAGAAAAAAATAACTTCGCGTCATAAGTTCGTCTACATCAATATTCCGCAAGTCATCCGACGGTGTCTGGCGGAGGGTACTTCTGGAATCACTAATTAATCTCCACTCGTGAAATTTCTCCAATTTCCTCATCGTGTTCATTTCGCGAGAAATACACTACGGGCCATTAAAATTGCTACGCCACGAAGATGACGTGCTACAGACGCGAAATTTAACCGACAGGAAGAAGATGCTGTGATATTCAAATGATTAGCTTTTCAGAGCATTCACACAAGGTTGCGCCGGTGGCGACTCCTACAACGTGCTGACATGAGGAAAGTTTCCAACCGATTTCTCATGCACAGACAGCAGTTGACCGGCGTTGCCTGGTGAAACGTTGTTGTGATGCCTCGTGTAAGGAGGATAAATGCATACCACCACGTTTCCGACTTTGATATAGGCCGGGTTGTAGCCTATCGCAATTGCGGTTTCTCGTATCGCGACATTGCTGCTCGCGTTGGTCGATATCCAATGACTGTTAGCAGAATATGGAGTCGGTGGGTTCAGGAAGGTAATATAGAACGCCGTGCTGGATCCCAACGGCCTCGTATCACTAGCAGTCGAGATGACAGGCATCTTATCCGCATGGCTGTACCGGATCGTGCAGGTGGGGACGTTTGCAAGACAACAACCATCTGCACGAACAGTTCGACGACGTTTGCAGCAGCATGGACTATCAGCTCGGAGACCATGGTTGCGGTTACCCTTGACACTGCATCACAGACAGGAGCGCTTGCGATGGTGTACTCAACGACGAACCTGGGTGCACGAATGGCAAAACGTCCTTTTTTCGGATGAATCTAGGTTCTGTTTACAGCATCATGATGGTCGCATCCGTGTTTGGCGACATCGCGGTGAACGCACATTGGAAGCGTGTATTCGTCATCGCCATACTGTCGTATTACTCGGCGTGATGGTATGGGGTGCCATTGGTTACACATCTCGGACACATCTTGTTCGCATTGACGGCACTTCGAACAGTGGTCGTTACATTTCAGATGTGTTACTACCCGTGGCTCTATCCTTCATTCGATCCCTGCGAAACCCTACATTTCAGCAGGATAATGCACGACCCGCGTGTTGCAGGTCCTGTACGGGCCTTTCTGGATACAGAAAATGTTCGACTGCTGCCATGACCATCACATTCTCCAGATCACTCACCAATTTAAAACGTCTGGTCAATGGTGGCCGAGCAACTGGCTCGTCACAATAGGCCAATCACTACTCCTGATGAACTGTGTTATCGTGTTGAAGCTGCATGGGCAGCTGTACGTGTACTCGCCATCCAAGCGCTGTTTGACTGAATGCGCAGGCGTAACAAGGCCGTTATTATGGCCAGAGGTGGTTGTTCTGGGTACTGATTTCTCAGGATCTATACACTCAAATTGCGTAAAAATGTTCTCACATGTCAGTTCTAGTATAATATCTTTGTCCAATGAATACCCGTTTATCATGTGCATTTCTCCTTGGTGTAGCAATTTTAGTGGCCAGTAGTGTATGTGGAGGATGTAATGTGTTGTCCGACTCTTCCCGCAAGTACTCTCTCGAAATTGCAACAGTAATCTTGTCCGTGATGAATAACGCAATGTGTAGAGTCTGCCACTGGAGTTTGTTGAGCATCTGTTTAACGATTTAGCGCCGACCAAACGTACCTGTGACGAAACGCGACCTCTTCGTTTGATGTTATCTATCTCCTCTATCAGTCCTACCATGAACAGTACTCATAAATCGATCTAACAAGCGCCTTGGGTTACGTTTCCTTAAGATTCTTCCTATAAATCTCAGTATGGAAATGTCAAGATACACACATGCAATGTAGAATTACATCAGCAACAGCAACAGAAAGGAAACCACAAAATAATATGATCATTAAAACTTCCTTCAAATTCCATTTATATCATCAGATGCACGAAAAGTTCCACGTCTAATGCAATACACGTTTCCACCCGCTGGTGCAATAACTTCTCGACAGACTGAAGAGACACCTTCGATAACATTGCACTTGCAATACGATGTTTTAAATCATCTTAAGTCATCGGAACTTGTACATGGACTTCACCTTTGAGCTTATCCCAGAGAAAAAAGTCCAGTGGCATTAAATGAGGCGAACGTGCAAGTCAACTCATAACGTGTTCACGTCCTAACCAGTGACCAGGAAAGACGGGTGAGCGCTTTCCTAACATACACGTATATGAGGTGGTATTTCCTCTAGGAGAGCGGGTTTCACTTCGGTAATGAATTATGAGTGTCTTCCACACGTTCAAGTTTCTTCGGTGAAGTAAGGACCAGTGACGTAGCCTCCAACAATCACGCATCAAATATTTACACTTTACTGCCACTGACGTTCAATCTTCATCAGCGAGTATGAATTCCCAGCGGCCCAGTAATGGATACTCTTACATTCAGCTTTCCACGATTTCCAACGCTGGCATCATCGGTAAAGAGAATTCTTTGAAGGAAGAACCTTTTGTTTTGATACATGAGAGCCGAGCGACAGAATTCCATGCGTCTTCTGCAGTCCCGTTGGTTAAGCTACTGGATGGAAGCTCTTTGCGCGCGAAATACTAACAACGCTGGGCTGATTCCATTGTTGTTGTTGTTGTTCTTGTGATCTTCAGTCCAGAGGCTGGTTTGATGCAGCTCTCCATGCTACTCTATCCTGTGCAAGCTTCTTCATCTCCCAGTACTTACTGCAACCTACATCCTTCTGACTCTGCTTAGTGTATTCATTTCTTCGTCTGCCTCTACGATTTTTACCCTTCACGCTGCCCTCCAATACCAAATTGGTGATCCCTTGATGCCTGAGAACATGTCCTACCAACCGATCCCTTCTAGTCAAGTTGTACCACAAATTTCTCTTCTCCCCAATTCGATTCAATACCTCCTCATTAGTTATGCGATCTACCCTTGTAATCTTCAGCATTCTTCTGTAGCACCACATTCCGAAAGCTTCTATTCTCTTCTTGTCCAAATTATTTATCGTCCATGTTTCACTTCCATACAAGGCTACACTCCATACAAATACTTTCAGAAACGACTTTCTGGCCCTTAAATCTATACTCGATATTAACAAACTTCCTTTCATCAAAAACGTTTTCCTTGCCACTGACAGTCTACATTTTGTATCCTCTTTACTTCGACCATCATCAGTTATTTTGCCCCCCAAATAGCAAAACTCATTTACTACTTAAGTGTCTCATTTCCTAATCTAATTCCCTCAGCATCACCCGACTTAATTCGACTACATTCCTTTATTCTCGTTTTGCTTTTGTTGATGTTCATCTTATATCCTCCTTTCAAGACACTGTCCATTCCGTTCAACTGCTCTTCCAGGTCCTTTGCTGTCTCTGGCAGAATTACGTCATCGGCCAACCTCAAAAAATGGTTCAAATGGCTCTGAGCACTATGGGACTCAACTGCTGAGGTCATTAGTCCCCTAGAACTTAGAACTAGTTAAACCTTAATAACCTAAGGACATCACAAACATCCATGCCCGAGGCAGGATTCGAACCTGCGACCGTAGCGGTCTTGCGGTTCCAGACTGCAGCGCCTTTAACCGCACGGCCACTTCGGCCGGCGCCCCACCTCAAAGTTTTTATTTCTTCTCCATGGGTTTTAATTCCTACTCCGAATTTTTCTTTTGTTTCCTTTACTGCTTGCTCAATATACAGATTGAATAACATTTGGGATAAGCTACAACCCTGTCTCACTCCCTTCCCAACCACTGCTTTCCTTTAATGCCCTTCGACTCTTATAACTGCAATCTGGTTTCTGTGCAAATTGTAAACAGCCTTTAGCTTCCTTTATTTTACCCCTGCCACCTTCAGAATTTGAAATAGAGTATTCCAGTCATTATTGTCAAAAGCTTTCTCTAAGTCTACAAATGCTAGAAACGTAGGTTTGCCTTTCCATAATCTATTTTCTAAGATAAGTCGTAGGGTCAGTATTGCTTCACATGTTCCAACATTTGTACGGAATCCAAACTGACCTTCCCCGAGGTCAGCTTCTACCAGTTTTTCCATTCGTCTGTAAAGAATTCGCGTTAGTATTTTGCAGCTGTGACTTATTAAACTAATAGTTCGGTAATTTTCACATCTGTCAACACCTGCTTTCTTTGGGATTGGAATTATATTCATCTTTAAGTCTCAGAGTATTTCGCCTGTCTCATACATCTTTCTCACCAGATGACAGAGTTTTGACAGGGCTGGCTCTCCCAAGGCTGTCAGTAGTTCTAATCGAATATTCTTTACTCCTGGGGCCTTGTTTCGACTTAGGTTTTACAGTGCTCTGTCAAAGTCTTCACGCAGTATCATATTTCATCTTCATCCACATGCTTTTCCATTTCCATGATATTGTCCTCAAATACATCGCCCTTGTATAGACCCTCTATATACTACTTCCAACTTTCTGCTTTCCATTTTTTGCTTAAAACTGGGTTTCCATCTGAGCTCTTGATATTCATACAAGTGGTTCTCTTTTCTCCAAAGGTCTCTTTAATGATCGCGTAGGCAGTATCTATCTTACCTCTAGTGAGATATGCCTCTACATCATTACATTTGCCCTCTAACCATCCCTGATTAGCCATTTTGCACGCCCTGTCGATCACATTATTGAGACGTTTGTAATCCATTTTGCCTGCTTCATTTACTGCATTTTTGTATTTTGTCCTTTCATCAATTAAATTCAATATTTTTTCTATTACCCAAGGATTTCTACTAGCCCTTGTGTTTTTACCTGCTTGATCCTCCACTGCCTTCACTATTTCATCTCTCAAAGTTACCCATTCTTCTTCAACTGTATTTCTTTCCCCTATTCCTGTCTATCATTCCTTAATGTTCTCCCTGAAACTCTCCACAACCTCTGGTTCTGTCAGTTTATACAGATCCCATCTCCTTGAATTCCCACCTTTTTGCAGTTTCTTCAGTTTTAATCTATAGTTCATAACCCATAGATTGTGGTCAGAGTCCACATCTGCCCCTGGAAATGTTTTACAATTTAAAACCTAGTTCCTAAATCTCTCTTACCATTATATAGTCTATCTGAAACCTTCCAGTATCTCCAGGCCTCTTCCATGTATACAACCTTCTTTCATGGTTCTTGAACCAAATGTTAGCTATGATTAAGTTATGCTCTGTGCAAAATTCTACCAGGTGGCTTCCTCTTTCATTTCTTACCCCCATTCTATATTCACCTACTACATTTCCTTCTCTTCCTTTTCCTACTATCGAATTCCAGTCACCCATGACAATTAAATTTTCACCTCCCTTCACTATCTGAATAATTTCTTTTATCTCATCGTACATTTCGTCAATCTCTTCGACATCTGCGGAGCTAGTTGGCATATAAACTTGTACTACTGTGTTAGGCGTGGGCTTCAGATGCGAAAGCCAGCATCCTCGCCGACACGTTCGCGGCAAATTTTCAACCCGCTGATGGTGTGGTCGATCCCGACCACGTCCGTCTGGTGGAGGACCGCCTGCCGGTTTTCCTCGCTGCACGGGAGGAAGACGACTCGATCGAGAAAATCACAGCTGAGGAAGTGGACCTGCAGCTCCATCGACTCAACCCGAAGAAGGCTGGTGGCACGGATGGTGTCACCAACGGCCAGTTGAAGATGCTACCGCCGGAGGTTCACCAATCTCTGGCGGACATCTTTAACAGCATCCTCCGCTCTGGGACCTTCCCTTCCGCGTGGAAACATGCGGAAATGGTTGCCATCCCCAAGAGCGGCAAGGATCCACGCCAGGCAGCGAACTTGGTTGGTTTGGGGAAGGAGACCAGACAGCGAGGTTATCGGTCTCATCGGATTAGGGAAGGACGGGGAAGGAAGTCGGCCGTGCCCTTTGAAAGGAACCATCCCGGCATTTGCCTGGAGCGATTTAGGGAAATCACGGAAAACCTAAATCAGGATGGCCGGACGCGGGATTGAACCGTCGTCCTCCCGAATGCGAGGGCAGCGAACTACCGGCCGATCAGTCTGCTCCCGTCCTTCTCAAAAGTGTTTGAGAGGTTGTACGTGGAGCGGCTGTTGCGCCACGTGACTGAACTGCAACTCATTCCCGAGGAGCAGTTTTGGTTCCGGAGCGGCCACTCTACCACGCAGCAGCTGTTGCGCCTCGTGGAGCAGGCGATGCGAGCGCTGGAGACGCGGGAGTACCTAGGGGCGGTGCTTCTCGACGTCTCCAAGGCCTTCGACTGCGTGAGGCACGACGGCCTCATGTACAAACTTTTTGTGCACGGGGTACCGACGTCGCACGTGGTCCTGCTGCGCTCGTATCTCTCGGGACGCACTTTCCACGTCCGAGCAGATGGAGGCACTTCCACCGACCGGCAGATTCGAGCGGGAGTGCCGCAGGGGTCGGTCCTCGGCCCCCTGCTGTACTCCCCGTACACCGCCGACGCTCCGCGGGTGGCACGCGTGGAGTTGGCCCTTTATGCCGACGACACGGCGTTGTTCACCCGCAGCATGAATGCGGCCGAGATGCGCCGCCGCCTCCAGCTCGGATGTGACGTCCTGGGCGCCTGGTCCAGGAAATGACGCTTAAAGTTCAACGCTGCGAAGAGTCAGACTGTCGTGTTCAGCAGAAAGAGGCTTCCGCCGGACCTACCGCCGGTCACGATCATGGGGGGGGGGGGGGGGGGGGGGGGCATTCCATGGTTGCGGACCAGCAAATACCTCGGGGTGACGTTGGACAGGCACCTGACGTGGCTGCCACACGTCCGAGACGTCAGAGGGCGGGCAGTGGGGCGCCTTCGTGCGCTTTACCCACTACTCAACCCTTCATCGACACTTCCTCCACGCCATGGCCTCACCATGTATCTGTCCCTTGTCCGGCCGGTACTGGAATACGCGGCCGTGGTGTGGGGTAACGCGGCAGCGACGCACATTGCGACGCTCCAACGCGTGCAAAATAGGGCGCTGCGACTTGCGCTCCACAAGCCGCCTCGCTACCCGACGAGGCTGCTACATGAGGAAGCAGGCATCCCTTTCCTGCGGGATCGCTTCCGGCAAATCGCCAGAGTGTTCTACAGCAATGCAGAACACTCTGGCAGCCTCCTGATTCGTGGTCTGGACCAACAGGTCCACCACAGGCCAACAACACGTTGGCCCGACCTCCTGCGAGAGTAGTCATCTCTTGCAGCCCGCTGTAGGAACAAAGGGCGTCACAAACATGACACCCAGTGAGGACAGCTCACCACGTTAGGTCCCACTTCACCCCTCAGAGTTCAACGCAGGAACAGCAGCTCCGCTGCTTAAACTGCCCATACACCTGGCATATGTAGCCAGAGTTTTAGAGCGAAGCGAAGGTGTGGGCTTCGTGTCTATCTTGGCCACAATAATGCGTTCACTAGGCTGTTTGTAGTAGCTTACTTGCAATCCTATTTTTTATTCACTATTAAACCTACTTCTGCATTACCCCTATTTGAATTTGTATTTATAACCCTGTATTCACCTGACCAAAAGTCTTGTTCCTCCTGCCAGAGAACGTCACTAATTCCCACTATATCTAAGTTTAACCTATCCATTTCCCTTATTTAATTTTCTAGCCTACCTGCCCGATTAAGGAATCTGACATTCCACGCTCCGATCCGTAGTACGTCAGTTTTCTTTCTCCTGATAACGACGTCTTCCTGAGTGGCCCCCGCCCGGAGATCCGAATGGGGGACTATTTTACCTCCGGAATATTTTCCCAAGAGGACGCCATCATCATTTAATCATACAGTAAAACTCCATGCCCTCAGGGAAAATTACAGCTGTAGTTTTCCCTTGCTTTCAGCCGGTCGCAGTACCAGCAGAGCAAGGCCGTTTTGGTTAGTGCTAAAAAGCCAGATCAGTCAACCATGCAGACTGTTGCCCCTGCAACTACTGAAAAGGCTGCTGCCCCTCTTCAGGAACCACACGTTTGTCTGGCCTCCCAACAGATACCCCTCCGTCGTGGTTGCACCTACGGTACGGCTATCTGTATCGCTGATGCACGCAAGCCTCCCCACCGACGGCAAGGTCCATGGTTAATGGGTGGGGGGGACTGATTCCATAGGCGCTTGCAATTTTTCTTGAGCTAACATGCGGATTACGAGAAACGGTTGCCAGAACATCTAATTCGTCCACTCTGCTCGTTGCAAGCCTGCTCTTAAGATGTCGACACACGGGCCCTGCTTTTGAATGTCAACGTTTGAGCGTGCCGAGTTGAATGTGCTGCTGAACGTACAGAAACGATGCGACATGTGCATACGGTACGTGTGCACCAATGTGGTATACGCGATAGCAACGTGCTTCATTGACAACTGTCCGCCTTATCTGGCTTGTAGATCACACTGTTTACGAAATGGGCGAGCGTAACATTCGTACGTTAGCTCTATTAAAACACATATTTCTTCCACTGTCCGTATGCTAGTCACTTGTTATGTCTGTGGTACAAATAAATAAAAACTTCAATATCAAGGGACATGTCTCAAGGGAAAAAGGAAAGTACCATGTCAAATCAATAAGGACATCGGCTTATAAAAGGTCAATTACAAATAGTGCTATACAAATTTACAGTAGTTCTCCAAGTAATATAGCAATTATTTCATCATTCTCACTTTTTAGTAACCCTAAGGTCATTGTTACTTGATCGCAGTTCTTATTCAGATAGCAGAATATTTACAATACATGAAACACAAAACTTAAAAGAAAAAAAGCGCAAAATTTATTTCTGGCACTAGTGCAACGTTTCCTGTAGATGAAGCCAATCGTACAAACTCACTCTACAAAAAGAGCGCACTTCTAATTACATAACATCGAAAATTATAGAACATACTTCAATTAAACTAATAAGAAAGTATCAGAACCTATTAAAAACGCGAAAGTTAATAAAAAAATATTTGCTTGTAGTGAAACACGAATCTCCAACACATCACACATTTTCTTCCGAATTAGTGATGTTACCCATTTGGCCAAAACAAAATATTTGATAATCATCCTGGAAACATTAATCATAGCTATGTTACTAACTGAAATTGAATTATAAAAATTGTACCAAGAACAATGCGATTTCGATTAATCCTCAATGTGCCGTTGCCTTCAAACGGCATACTCTCACAATACGCAAGTTACAATAGTTCTCTAACGACGTATGCGACGTTTCTCGTCATTTTATTACAACGAATCATACAATTAACGACGGGTTATCGAGAAATCCTCAATTTACTGGTGCTCAGAAACGGCATATATGCACTTGGCTTTAACTACAAGCCAATATGGCGCCACATATTTCTGTACTAAAGGGAGATGCATGTGACTTAGATGGCCCCCTGCCATCTCATTCGTCAGCGCAGACTCTGAATATCTGAAATGCTAGATGTTGTTCCGCACATTCGGAAAAGACTCCCCAACGTGCTATTCCACGCTATGACGTCAGAAACTCGGCACACTCAACGCTCAACTTTCGGATGCACGGTCCGTGAGCCAATGGTTTTATGCTATGCTTATCTTTCAAGTACTCTTACAATGACAGTTTTTTTGCACGTTCACAGGATTGTCGTTCTTTTTGCACACGGAGTGTTGGGATACTTTTGTGAGTACAAGTCAACTGACTGATACATTTGAAAAATCGAAGTTGATACCGATATCTCATAATTTATCTGAGCAAAAACAGAATTACGATATATTAAACGTATGCGGAAAAGCTGGAGGTAAACAGGTGAGCTAAATCACCCTAAACACTTAGGGTATGCGAAATGTCTCAAACATTTATGACTTTGCCACCGGAATATGCTAAGAGAACCAATTACAAGACTATAGTGATGTTCGACTAGACCTGGTAGTCATTGTCGCAGCCAGTGAATTTCTATGTCGTAGTCATGGGATTTTTGAGTTTGCAAGACAGTGAATAGCGCGTCATTGCGACGTGACAGGATGATGCCGAATGATTTGTATGGAAAGTGCAACCAGTCGCCTTACAATGTGCTTTACAGTTTCATTTGCCAATTGACCAACCTTCCAAACACTACAGGCTTGTCAACAGAGAGTGAGTATTTACAGGCATTTCGTATTCAGTACCGATTGAATGTAGCTAGTTGCCAGGGTTATGATAATAACTGGATTTATAGGTTATACCAAACTGTGGACACAAATGAAGATAGCGACGTTATTTGACTAATTACACGACATATATTCCAGTAATTTGTGAATATGACACTTTAAAAAGATCAGTTACACCCCAGCGTAGAAAATGCAGCACTTACACTGGTAAGCCAAAACATTATGACCACTTGCTTAATAGCTTGTTTGTCCATCTTTGCAACGAAATACATAAGTTATTCTGCATATCAAGAAACCGACAGGTTGTTGGTAGGTTTGTGGAGGGATGTGGCATTAGATGTCTACGCACAAGTAAATAACGGGCCGCTGATTTGCATACGCGCTGATGGCGCCCGATAGCTACCCAGAACGGTTCCATAGGATTTACACCAAGCGAGTTTGGTCGCCGAGACATCAAATGAGTTCACTATAACGCTCCTGAACCCATTAACCCATTGTATCATGGTTCTGGCTCCGAGGTACGGACTATTATACTGCTGAAAGACGACATCGCCGTCAGGGAAGACATCAAGCATTAAGGGATGCAGTGGTTCGCAGCTGCAGTGTGTCTTCGATTACTAGTACAGGTCCCATGCGAGCTCAGGAAAATGTTTCCCATTGCGTAACACTGCTCCCACCAGTCTGTGAGACGACCATCGACCTAGTATAGGAAAAATTGCGGTTCATCCGAAGAGCTAAGATGTTTCCACTGATCGACTGTCGAATCTCGATGGTACTGTCTACTGCAGTCGTAATTAATCATGTCGATGGGTCAACATGTGAACACGTAGGGGTGGTCTGCTGCGGAGCTCCATGTTCAACAATGTACGATGAACGGAGTGCTCCGGCCGGCCGAAGTGGCCGTGCGGTTAAAGGCGCTGCAGTCTGGAACCGCAAGACCGCTACGGTCGCAGGTTTGAATCCTGCCTCGGGCATGGATGTTTGTGATGTCATTAGGTTAGTTAGGTTTAACTAGTTCTAAGTTCTAGGGGACTAATGACCTCAGCAGTTGAGTCCCATAGTGCTCAGAGCCATTTTTGAACGGAGTGCTCCGAAACTCTTCTGCGTGCACCAGCATTTTGCTGTTTCCGCAGAGATGCCACAGATCACCACCTATCCTATTTTACAGAGCAGACAAACCTCCGAACCCCAAGTTCTATGAAGAGTCGTGGACGTCCAACCATTTAGCGCCTAGTGGTAGTTTCACTTTCCTACCTCATTCCATGACTGCTCAACGACAGTAGCACGTAAACATTTGACCAGCTTCGCCGTTTTCGAGATACTCGTTCACAGGCTCTGCTTAATAATAATCTGCTCTTTGTCAAAAATACTTGTCTCAGTGGATTTCCCCATTTGCAACACACATCATCGCTAGGGTGATCACCCGTCCGCAAATACTTTTGTTACCAAGTCACGTGCCCGCAATGCCACCAGAGGGCATCCAACGTCGCGGGTGGGCAGTAGTCATAATCAGTGTACATTGTACTGAAGAGCCAAAACCTGATGGCCACTGCTCACCACGAGACTGAGTGCCGCTGAGTGACGTTGCAGGCACGGGACTCTGTAAGGAAAAGTGATAAGGATACGAGCCGAGCAGAGAAGAATGAAGAATCATTCTAGCGACGATATCGGTCACAAATGGGGAAATCCACCGACATAGGCGTCAGACTGTTAAGGCCAGGCGCCTGGGAACGAGTATCTCGAAAACGGCGAAGGTAGTCGCCTGTGAGCTATTGTCCTCAGCTTTTATGGAAAGTTACGTAATAAAATTGATCACCTACAGCCGTCATTATGACGTTATTTTATTATGTTGCAATCAGTTTCGGTGGCTCAGTACACTATCTTCAGGCCCGTGTGCATGAAAAGTAATGACAGCATCATCTACTTACCAACCACGCAAATACAAAGATAGGTTAGAAACAGAATAAAAATCAGCTGCGCGGGATTAGCCGAGCGGTCTGGGGCGCTGGTGGTGGTGGTGGTGGTTGTTGGGATGTTTAAGGGGGACTAAACAGCTAAGGTCATCAGTCCCCCATTCCAAAAACAGGCGAGACAAAGTCGCGGAGCAGATAAAACCCCAAGGGGAGGGAGACTCTTCCCCCCCCCCCCCCCCAGGTGCTAAAGAACATAAATTAGGCAACGAACACTACAGGAAAGAAGAGTACAGACGAACACCAGACAGAAAGAAATAGAAGAAAAGAAGATGGCCGGAGACTGGTTGACTGACCACAAGAACAAAAAAAAAGGGAGTCAACCATCCGACGACACACCAAAACAGCAACAAATATTGAGAGACGAGAGGACAAAAGACACAGAAAGGGAAAGGTGCAGGACCCCCCTAAATGGAACCATAAAAAGGACTACCACGGATAAAATGTAAAACATTGTCAGCCATGAAGGCATCGTCGCATAAAATCAAAGGCAAAGTGCCCGGGAGATTGAAAGACTGCCGGAGGGTGCGCAGTCGGGGACACTCCAATAAAATGTGGGCGACCGTCAGCCGGGACCCACACCGACACAGGAGGGGATCCTCCTGACGCAAAAGATGGCCGTGCGTCAGGTAGGTATGGCCGATGCGCAGCCGACACAGGATTACAGAGTCCCTGCGAGAAGCCCGCAGGAAGGAGCGCCACACATCGGTCGTCTCCTTGACAGCCCGCAGTTTATTCGGGGCTGTCATGCCACGCCACTCAACAGACCACATCCCAAGCACCTTACGGCGCAACTCCAGCTGCTGATGGGGCGCTGCACTCATGGACTGTGCACCTGGTCCCGGCGAAGGTTCGAGTCCTCCCTCGGGCATGGGTGTGTGTGTGTTTGTCCTTAGGATAATTTAGGTTAATTAGTGTGTAAGCTTAGGGATTGATGACCTTAGCAGTTAGGTCCCATAAGATTTCACACACTTTTCAACATTTTGAATAAAAATCAACAGCAGTACTATATAAGTAAATTTACAGTAGTTATTTGATAAAACCAACGATAATCCATTGTCACATCCCTAAAAATAGAATTATATTAACATACCATACTAAATTTTCACTCTATACCGTGCACAAATGTACTATTTATTAATAAAATCATTAATTAAATATTCCACAATTAAAATGTGCCAGTTAAATGATACACTAAACTGCAAAACCTTGAAGTAACCTACCAAACTACAAAAATAACTGCCGGCCGCGATGGCCGAGCGGTTCGAGGCGCTTCAGCCCGGAACCGCGCTCTGCTAGGGTCGCAGGTCCGAATCCTGCCTCGGGCATGGATGTGTGTGATGTCCTTAGGTTAGTTAGGTTTAACTAGTCCTAAGTCTAGGGGACTGATGGCCTCAGGTGTTAAGTCCCATAGTGCTTAGAGCCATACAAAAACTACTGTAGAAAACTACAGATGTATGAAAGAAACTACAAATACATCAAAAATAAGAGAGCCAAAGAAATATGTTTCTATGTGCAAGTAGTCCTTGCAAAAGGACGGCATCAACAATATCTGAGTGTCAGTATAGAGGTAATGATATCAAAATGATAGTACAAATCTCATGCTGAAGTTATAAAATTCTGAGGTGAAAACCGTATGCGGCCATGTCATGCGCATAAAACAAGTGTCGAAAACGTGTCAAAAGCCCAAATGTAGAGAACCACCTGTGTCATGATACACACAGAATATATGAAAACCTCCACAAGATATTATTGAGCGTGAATAATAGTATGTGTGAATGTATCCATATATCAAGTACTATCATAAAACAAATATCACACGAAAACTACTACATAACTTGTGTGTCAGAAACTAATAATATACATCCACATAATACATAGTACCCGTAGATCGTACGGTAAGTTACCAGTAATATCAAACGTGAAACAAACTTCATATGAATCGAGACGTTCAGAAGGATTACATACACATGAAAAATCGTATTACACCTAATAATGTGTATGTAATCCACAAACCGACTGGTCCCATCCAGACAAAGAGGTCAACAACCACAAAATACAAAAAATACTCTCGTGTCCGTCGGCCGTCGTAGTTTAATTTATTATTTACTACAGAAATTGATTGGTAATGGTGATTGTTGCCGACTTACGTTTTGGGCCTTAATCAGAATGATATTTCATTCAATTTTGATTTGCAATTAAATGCTTTTGTGCAGTTGTCTATTTTCTAACAATGTTAATCTTCAGTGGAAATTATTTGCTACGTTAATGAACGTTAGACTCGCTGAATCTTAAAACATGAGCATATAAGTTGAACAATGGAATAAAATTTTCATATTAATTTCCTTGGCTAGTCAGTTCACTTTAAAGCAAAAAATCTTTAGTTATTAATTACAATTGCAGCCCACACACGCGCAAGAGTATTTTTTCTTACCTCCGTTAACCATTGCATTGTAGTCGCAGTCCTGGCTCTGGCTTTCGGCTGTTGTACTGAAAATAAGAATCTTAAAGCTACGTATTTTCTGCAGCGTCGGGCGGCTGTGGAGAAAAATGTATATTATGTTAATAGCTGGCGAGTTTTTCGCTTCCGCTAATTTTTATAAGTTAATATCGCAACGTAATGGCGTCGTTGGCTGCATCGGCCGCTGCGATTGTTGCACTGTAAATTACTCGAATGCAGGTTAATTCAGGGAAGGCGGACATGAAATCGGGATCACCTCTTACAAATTAAAAGTGAACAATAATATTAAATCAATATATTACCTGCTTAATTAGTACAAATATGCTTACATTTGCCAGCACTCGCAAGATGTCCGTCTACACGCAACCAAGACAAGAGGAGAAGTAGAAGACGACTAAAAATTTAACAAAAGTGCGTATCTTGTCGTGTCTTTAGATCATTTTGTTATATTTCTTTGCCCTCGAAATTTACACAGAGAAATTATTATAATACGGATACAAGAGAAAAATGTATGTTCGCCTAAGCGGCTAGTGTCCACTTATTATTCAATTTTTAAATGTCTCTTCTTTATAAAAACTGTTTTCTTTTTAGTATTTCACTGGGGACGGTATAATACGTATGATCTATCCATGCACTCTGCATCGAATGTGGTCAAATATGGCCTGGATATGTAAAGATATTACTTATGTCCCAGAACAAAAACATGTAATGCCAATATAGAACTAAGATACAGTACTGGCTAACGTCGTAGATCGTGTAACAGTGTAAGCCAATCACTTACACCAACCTCAGTACAGCTTGTTCAACTAGTTTAAAAAACAGTCAGTAAGATAATATAATGTCTACAAATGTCACAGGCATTAAGGTTGCAAGGCTAAATAGACTAGGCTAACAAACAGACGAATGTTTAGGTGGCTACCATGTACTAAATATACTCACTAGAACGAACACCCAGACCATCTACGTTGTATCAGACCTAAAAGAGTGACACTAGTGTGTTCTAAGTACGTGTTTATAATCAGACCGTTTACACTTTCAATTCATGTTGGCCATTAAAGATGGCTATTGTGGAAGTTTTGTTCAAATGAGATTTTTAAGAATATATCATACCGAGTGGCGTGATAGATATCTTTGGAAATCATAATGTTAACATATGTACACTATTGCGATTTTTTTGTAAGTATTACTAATGTGTGTTATCTGTTATTGACTATAGTTCTACCCAAGTTTACGAATTCAGTCTTCTCGAATGTGTTAATGTTCGGGTGAATAGTGTCATACAGGTGGGCGGGCAAAATAATAGAATCTGATTAATAATTGCTGCGTGAACAACTGGAAAAAAATAAACTAATTGGAAAGAATAATTGAAAGAAATTGGAAGTTATACATATCCTCTGTGAACTTTAACTGGTACTAATATCAACAGACCTCCAGTGTCAAAACATTTAAGACCAACATTCCTCATTTAAAGTTACGTACTTCTTCACAGAAATTCCATTGTGCGTAGTGCTGCTTTTGACAAAGCCGATACAGCATCGCCCCTCCGCTGTTCGCGCAAATTCCTCTTGTTTGTTCGAACCTCACGATGTAGGATTCCGGGCGCGAGCGAAAAGATGGACAGATCGGTGTTATTGACGTAAATGGTTCAAATGGTTCTGAGCACTATGGGACTTAACATCGATGGTCATCAGTCCCCTAGAACTTAGAACTACTTAAACCTAACTAACCTAAGGACATCACACACATCCATGCCCGAGGCAGGATTCGAACCTGCGACCGTAGCGGTCGCGCGGCTCCGGACTCAGCGCCTAGAACCGCTTGACCACCGCGGCCGGCTATTGACGTAAATATACATTAATAAACTTCCATTCCTAATAGCTTTTATAAAACTTTTTAATATACGGTCGTAATACACATTTTTAAACAATACTGGCACGGCGGAGCTAGTTATACGCCCCCCCCCCCTTTCCACTTATAGAAAAAAATTAATCAATTGAAGAGCGTATCCCTTCTCTTTCTTTATATCAGAACATTATCTCTGCCACAAGGCTACTCGCTGATTTACGTTTGGCTTTATGGGTATAAAAGGAAATGAAGAAGAAAGAAAAAAATTAATATTATCCTTTATAAGGTATGTGAAGATGATGTGAAAGACAGAAAAGCTGCAGCTGCAATGACATAAATTTATCTAGCAGCTGTCGGTACGTCTATACAGTTCTGTATAATGCTGATGTGCAATTCTGAATCCACAAGATGGGTTCTCAGTAGCCTCGCTGTCTATTACATCTTTGGTGCACGAGTTCAAAAACAAATACTGTGGAAATGAGAAGAATACCGAGTTCTGCGGATAAAGATAGTCCACGTACTTCACGGCGGTCTTTTTCGTTGAAATATTGTCAGAATGGAGCTACAGTCGCGTTGGAATATTAAACAAAATGGATAGACGCGTTACCTGCAGCAGAACGCAACCTGAAATAGTTTGCAACAAAAACTGATATGACTACGATTCTTACACTTTCGTCCTCCGATTTTATTTCACACTTTGAAAAGACTGGGAAAACTGCAAGCATGTGCTACTGAATATTGTAGACTTCGGGGCTGGCTCTGCTCTTACTGAGCCTGAAGCACTGGACGCAGAAAGCTGTCGAAGGCGAACCAGTCGCTGCAGTCCGGTCACGTCCTCTCTGGCGTGGAGGGTGCGTTGGTTTCCCTTTGTTACCGAGACTGCGCCAGTGTGAAAGCGAAATCGAATTCTTCAGTTCAAATACATTTACGTCCCAAGCCGCCACCATAGAACGCCGGTACAGTCTCGCCTACAGAACTGCCTTACATTTTCTCGACGAGGGTAGCGAAAGCGCCTACAGCTCGAAGGCGTCATTGTAAGTGGCACGGTTCACTTACCAAGAACATTACCATAAATACTGTGGAAAAAAGTCCAAAAGCTTTCTATACAACAAAAACTTTACTGACAGGTAAAAAACTTATCAAATGTCAGCCACGCTTTTGACAGCGTGGTGAGTCACGAAGCCACATCAGCAGGCAATGTACACTACTAGAGAGTCAAAGCAGGTTTGTGTTCCCGCACGTAGGCGATAGATCACAGGCTCGACAAACGGCGCATCAGTGGTACATTTAATGATTAAAGTAGTAATCTTGTACAGAGGACATAGTAGCTGTTAACAGGTCGCTGTAATACAGGCAACAAATACTATTATTTTAGGTTCTTGAGGAAAGTGAAAAATAAGAATAATAGAAATTCGCTAATTGTTGACAGACATTGTTCTGAAGTTCAATAATTGTTTTCATGTGTATAAGAACTAACTTTTGCAAACTGAATTTTTGTTTGCCGCCAAACAAAAATACACCTGTTCATATTAGGTGTCATCAGTGGCGTATGTAATAAAAGACAATTTTTTAGCTATATATATTTTGTTGTGAGACAGTAGTGTTTCCTGACAGCACCTTTAAGTTACCAGAATGAAATTTTCACTCTGAAGCGGAGTGTGCACTGTTATGAAACTCCCTGGCAGATTAAAACTGTGTGCCGGACCGAGACTCGAACTGGGCTACCCAAGCACGACTCACGACCTGCCGTGGGGCCGTGAGTCGTGCTTGGGCAGCTCAGTCGGCAGAGCACTTGCCTGCGAAAAGGCAAAGGTACCGAGTTCGAGTCTCGGTCTGGCACACAGTTTTAATCTGCCAGGAAGTTTCACATTTAGCTTATCTTACTATTGGCTTCAATTACTCGCTTATTTTGATGGTCCCTGTTCTTTCTGTGTTTCCATTCGCCCTTCCTTAGGCCATCAATGAACATAATATAAGTTCCAGTTGCCTGTATGTCACGATAAAACATTTCGCTGGACATAACTTTGCTTTCTGCAGAGTGCACTTGACCTTGCCGCAGGGTTCATTGAGAAATCATAGTGACTGTAGTGGGTAGCTGGATAGTAGATTGTTGGGGTGGATAGGGAGTTTCGGTGGTGTTTATGGTAATCTGTCAATTAGTTCATTAAAAATGGTTCAAATGGCTCTGAACACTATGGGACTTAACAGCTGTGGTCATCAGTCCCCTAGAAGTTAGAACTACTTAAACCTAACTAACCTCAGGACATCACACACATCCATGCCCGAATTAGTTCATTAGAACATTGTCCTTCCGTTATTGCTTTTATGGTCATTCAGCATGTTTTCGTCATTCTTTATAGACCACTGTATGAAGTATTCCTGGAGAGTGAGCGTCCTCTTTCTTTGGTTATCACGGCATACAGCGGACATGTCTGTTTTTATCGCAGAGTCGTGGTGATTTTCTTCTATTATTTGTCCAACTTATAAGGAATCGATACATTCACTCTTCAATGTTCTCATGTGTTCTTTGTGTCTGTCATTAAAATTTCTTGCAGTCAAGTTTCATCCCCGTAGATATTGCATCATAGCCTCTCAAGCCATAGAAATAAGAGCTTTGTGAAATAAGCACTCAGTTATATGTACAGATTACATTGTGCACTAAAATACTGGATTAATTTGACAGTTTTTGCATCTACTGATGTGAGGATAATAATGGTGCTGGTGGAAAATTGGTCAATCAGCTTACTAGTCTTATGCATGATATGACCGTTTTTCTAGGGCATCAAGACAAAAGAATAAGCAATTTATATACGGTGCATCAGATATTTTGTACTTGTCAGAGAACATTTTAACTGTATCTGGACATTGGTTGGTTGGTGGATCTGGGGGAGGGGATCAAACAGCGATGTCATTGGTCCCATTGGATTAGGGAAGGATGGCGAAGAAATCCGACTGTGCCCTTTCAAAGGAACCGTCCCGGAATTTGTCTGAAGTGATTTAGGGAAATCACCGAAAACCTAAATCAGGGTGGTCAGGCGCGAGTTTGAACCGTCGTCCTGCAGAATGCGAGTCCAGTGTGCTAACCACCACGCAACCGCGCTCGGTCATCTGGACATTGCATTCGTATCGTTGTCATGAACTTGTTATTACTCGTAACATTCGGCGTTTCTCGTTCGGCGAACAGACGCATGTTGCACGAAGCGTGTATCTCAGTGCTGGTTCGTCGGTAAACTGGGTAGTACGGAAACATTCCGTTTAACAAGTTCACGCCGACTCTGAGTATTGTGTTTCTCGCTGTGGGGCGGTGCGCGTATTCATGCTTTCCTGCATCTGGCGCCTCTGCTTTTCTTGTTTCTCACCGTGGGGTGGTCGTGGTATTCAAACGCCCTATGCTACTATTTTAATATACTGACCTTTTATTTTGAAGTCCATTCTTCTGAAACAACAAGATAGCACTTAAAATAATTTTACACTAAATTAATTACAAATTATGTGATATCTCATTTGTTCAAAAAGTTCTCTCGTTGAAGAGTCACGTAAAAATTTTATTTACAGCTGTTCGTTTCACAGGCTGATAGGTAATACATCATACGATAGTGTATTTTTGGAGAGCGCCATGAACTTGTAAGTCATTTTCAGGCAGGTGTCCGGATACTTTTGATCACATAATATAACTGGGATTGCACCAGCGCTCCAATCAGGACGATATTTGTAGAGAGGGAGTGCAACCAGAGCAAGATGTTGCACACACATTTGCGAGTAAACACCACTACTTGAGATTTGCATGATGATACTGGTAATCCATTTTTTTTTACTAACAACCTCTTCAGCAGAAGTAGGCAACGGCCTTGCCGCGGTGGATACACCGGATCCCATCAGATCGCCGATGTTAAGCGCTGTCGGACGTGGTCGGCACTTGGATGAGTGACCATCCAGGCCGCCATACACTGTTGCCATTTTTCGGGGACCACTCAGCTTCGTGATGCCAATTGAGGAGTTACTCGACCGAATAGTAGCGGCTCCAGTCAAAGAAAACCGTCATAACTACCGGGAGAGCAGTGTATTGACTACATGCCCCTTCATACACGTTCTTCATCCTGAGGATGACACGGCGGTCAGATGGTCACGATGGGCCACTTGTGGCCTGAAGATGGAGTGCTTCCGCCGAAGTGGTCTCAAACGCAGCTGGATGTAGCCTGCTCGAATCCTGATAGTGGAAGAAATTTTCATTGCCAGTATTTGACCGACAAGAGGAAGAGAGCTGGTGGCATACGGTTCCTGAACTCCAGTCTTTGCACCAATATTCTGTAACGCGTCTGATGATCGTACGACCATAACCAGAAGTGCAGTTTCTTTCATAATAGTTGCAAGTAATGCATACCCGCCAGGGTAGCCGAGACCGCTAACGCACTGCTTCCAGGGCTCAGGTAGGAGCACCAGCCCGGATCGAATCCGCCTGGTGGACTAACGACGAAGTGCCAGTGTGCAGGCCAGCCTGGATGTGGTTTTTAGGTGGTTTTCCACATCCCGCTAGGTGAATACTGGGCTAGTCCCCACGTCCCGCCTCAGTTTCAAGGCTCACAGACATATGAACACCTTCGCTCTATTCCATGGATTACACTAGACGCAGACAGTTGGGGTACACAAATTCCATCCCAGGGGGTATGGGGTGGGAGCAGGAAGAGCATTAGCCACCCCTTACAATTAGAATGCCAAATACGATTAACCATCAAAGCAGACCCCGCCAGTCGGGATTAATACTTGGAAAGAGAGAGCTGCAGGTAATGCAGGATTTTCTGAAAGAGAGATTCACATAGCAGCTTTCACATAAAATACATTCACTTCAGATTCAAGAGCAAGAAAAAAAATATTAATCTAATCAACCCACCCACAAAGACCTCATCCTCAACATGTGTTTCTCCTGTGGCAGTTTACAGCAATTTTACGACGGTGTGGTGGTCTTCAAACCTGTAATTTTTCATTAAATGTTATCATCTCTTAAATACTGTAACAGCTATATCGAGAATATTGCGTGGTATACTGTATTCGCCAGCACAGTCTGAATACAGTTTCCATCTTGCGATTGAAAGTCGTCTGGTGTTAGACACATTTCATGCTATGTATTCATGAGCTCGTCAATAGGCACTTGTCTGTCTCAAAGAACCTGTAGTCATCTGGCTGTCTGCTAGGGTAGTATGTCGCTGGTAGCAAAATGTGAGTTAGGTGTCAGAAATTCTTGTCAGCTTTGACGCTAGTCAGCCAATAGCAAGGAATCAGTTCGCAAGACTGCATGGTCGACATAGAAAGGGTGACTTTTCGGCAGTCACTGCCTTCTTCAAAATTTATTCGCTGACTGAATTCTTTGACATCAGCTGCATTAGTTACATATGTACTACCTATTAATGACGTATGAAAATCTGCGCCGGACCTGGATGCGAACCTGGATTTTCCGCTTGTCGTGAGAGGTAGGCATGACCACCTCGACTATCCGTGCACGCTTCTCATACCGACTGAAAACTACATATGTCACAATGTCTATATCTTTATACCATAGTCACCTATATTCATGACATAATGCTCACCAACATAATCATCCGGCACAGAGTTTCATGTGCCATTAACACAGTGGTTCCCAACCTTTCTTAGATCGTTACCCCAGAACGAGATGAGATAACATCCAATAACTCGAAATAAAGTTTGGAACCTAATTAAACATTAGATTAAAAATAATTAAAATTCCTCTTTTTAACTGCCCAACGATTTTTAATACACAGTTAATGAAGAAGCAACTGAAACTCCGAAATTTTCTACGTATTTCACTACATCAAAAAATAATGCGTTTTTTTATATTTGGTTTGGTGTCCATCACTGCACACAGTAAGCCATGCGCCACGTTTATTCAGTTCTTCACTTTTGTTTTCATTGCTACCGTAGTCGGAGGTTTACGTTCACACTTGTAAGTTGTTGCGAATGGAATCGGTATTCTGAAGCGTTCTTCCATTAATAGTTGCTGCTAAACACCGACCTTTCACTATAATAATATCGCTTCTGCTTCAAGGAAATTGTTTGGAGTATGTTGGCTTTCAGAGATCCAAGAAATTGTGCTTTCGCACGAATTTTACTGTCTAGAAATATTACTTCTTTCACAGAAACTGGTCTTACAAAAACTGGTCTTACGACTCAAATATTTACATGTGAGTTTTCCAAATCAGAAAAATAGTGGCTATTAGACGACGACTAGTTATAACTACTGTCACTGGATGGACAGCAAAAGAAATAAACACAAGAGAAAAATGACCTCGCGTGCTGTTGATAAAATAAATAAAATTTCAAAATGAACGTTTTACTGCGTATGAAACTGATTGTTTAGAAATAATTAGTGATACGAAGTTTTTATCCATGTCAATGAAACCTGACCTTTTAACACGAAAACCATTCCAAATTTGAGAGAAGCTCAAGACCAGTGGAGAGATACAAATTGTTTGGAGAGACAGTACAGCAGCTAAATGGTTTATGGAACAAACTAGAGCGGAAGATTATGATGGAGATCAGAAAATATGGAGGTGGGCTGGACATTATCAAGGATCGTAAATGGCCAAAGGTAGTTCTTTTCTGGATTCCAAGAAATAACAAAAGACTGAGAAGACAAAGCAAAGAAAGGCATGTTGAGGGGAACAGGAAATATGTGGGAGTAAAAAGGGATTCGTATCGCTCAAGACCTCAATGCTTGGAAGTGTCTAGAGAAGCCTTTTATCCAGCAGTTGCTGTCAAATGACTGATGAATGCCGGCCGAAGTGGCCGCGCGGTTCTGGCGCTGCAGTCTGGAACCGCGAGACCGCTACGGTCGCAGGTTCGAATCCTGCCTCGGGCATGGATGTGTGTGATGTCCTTAGGTTAGTTAGGTTTAACTAGTTCTAAGTTCTAGGGGACTGATGACCTCAGCAGTTGAGTCCCATAGTGCTCAGAGCCATTTGAACCATTTTTTTTTTTACTGATGAATATGATGATCAATTACATGTTAGAGAGTACCATAATAATGATAAAAGTGATAACTTCAAAGAATAATCATAGTGATCATTAAATCATAATTTATCCCATTTTGGTTTTACCCCTCAGAAATTTCCGTCTTATCTTCAGGGGGTAGTTATCCCCAAGTTGGGAACCACTGCACTAACAGGTAGTACGTCTAACACATCTAATGTCAAAGAATTTGCAATCAGCGAATAAATTTCGAATTATTTCGTACAGTTGTGGATCGTCAGCAATGTCAAGTAGTGCATCTAACACATCTAATGTCAAAGAACTCGCAGTCAGCGAATAAATTTCGAATTATTTCGTACGTCTGTGGATCGTCAACAATATCTGTTCTTTAGTAGATGCAGAAAAAGTACTCTCTACTTCTGCTTACTGGTTGTGAGGATGTGCCGATCTCAGTAACATAGACGCTTTGTCTTTCAATACTGAAACTGACACACTGAAGAGGCTTCGTTCTGGATTATGGTGAGATGACTGCTGATTCGCATGCTTACGCTGCATTGACGTATTTGTACGTTAAGTGGCTCTTTAAATTATGGAACATTATATTTCTTTACGCAAGATACTTTCATGTGGGCGATGTTTGGTCTTTGTTCAAATTCACAGCTTCCTTAGAATCTATGAGGACCAATGTCCAATTTTTATTCAGCCATCCAAGCTTGCAAGTAACTTATCTCAATGCTCTTCCACTCATCAAACAGTATTTTGAGCATTTTTGTTAGTCTATGGTGATTTTGTTTTGTCTATTCTATATGGATGGTCATGAAAAGCCATGTGGATCGCTGAATGGGATTTGCATATGAAACATGAGAATTTGCATTCAATTACCGAATAATATATTGTGAGTGATCATAATTTGGGATTGTTACTAATTTAGTTTTCACTCCCGTTGGTCTTTATTTAACTTAAATTTTCACTTGTTGCATATCTCTACAGCTGCTCACTGAAGAGCTACGCTCTCGAATGCACTATATTCGCATTAGCGGCATTTAAAGCCGAGAGAGAATAAGATGCCCTCAGCACTGATGAGGTTTTTATTTTAAATGAAGTTTTCAACTACGCAGGAAAGTTCTTGTTACTTCTGAAATTCAAGACATGTGGTTGCAGAGATGGAGGCTTCGAAATCAAATTCTCCTATCATACTAGCTCAGGCCATTTCAGTTAGTCAAGTGTTACGGGATACAGTTTGTAAAATCATTTCCATCGCAGAAATTACATCTATAGCGTGTGATCTATATGTATATATGGATGGATGGATTGGTGGGTGGATGGTGAGTAGATCCACAAATTCTGTTGTAAGTATTGTGGTTTCAGTTCTGTCTAGATTTAACTCTTTTCAAACCCCCTTTAATCATTACGTTGCGCTATCCGAAAATTCTTTCCAAAGTGAACCATAAAAATAGTTAGAGTGGACGTTACAAAGTTAGACTCCTCAAGGCCGCACCCGCTGCTTTCAGTCCACAGAGGCTAAGCACTGGGATTCGCCAGCCTCATAGCTTTGTTGCCACACTATTGGCAGTGCAGTTGGCCAGCACCTGGTGAATGTGCAGTGTTTACTTCCGATATCGTGTGTTCAAGTGTGGTTCCAGTCTTCCGTGTAACGGTGCATTGACGTTATGTTTGGTAGTGAGCGATATGCGGAAGTAAGGTACTGTGTAGGGGGCGCAAAGACGTTCGGAAACGATCTAAAATTCTTATAACGAAATGTACTGGAGTTTTTTTTACTGATCTGGCTGACAGTGAAGAAAGCAGGGATAATATAATTTTTGCCCCAGTTCATAAAATGACAAATAACCTTATATTTTGGAATCGACTGTCTTCCTTATTAACAGTGCAGTAACGTTGGCAAATCTCTAGATGTGAAGATGTGTTTTAATTCACCAAGGAAAGGGTATAAATGAAAACGGAAATCTACGGAATTTGACTATTTTGACAAAAAGGTTAGTGCGTGGAACAGTCCGCTGGCTATAAAATACAGGGTGAAAAATGTTATTCTGGCTGAGAGACCTGCGTCCTTTGTCTTCTCCACTCACTAGTTTTTTGATTCAGGAAGCGTAATGGTGGCCGAAAATTTTTAATGGAGACCGGAGAGATTATAGCCGCAAAACGAAGTTTTGTGTACCATGCACTTATTGCTTCTGATTACAATGGTCTCGTAGTATACTTCGATAAAATTTGGCTTTCACAAAATGTACAGAGGTGTTGCCTGAAAATACAGTAATTTTGTATAGCTAAAATCGGTGATTTGGATAATGTATGCAGTGACTAAGGGTCAGTCACTCCGTCTTCAGGCCACAAGTGACCCATCGGGACCATCCGACCGCCGTACCATCCTCAGCTGAGGATGCGGATAGGAGGGGCGTGTGGTCAGCACACCGCTCTCCCGGTCGTTATGATGGTTTTCATTAACCGGAGCCGCTACTATTCGGTCGAGTAGCTCCTCAATTGGCATCACGAGGCTGAGTGCACCCCAAAAAAAGGCAACAGTGCTTGGCTGCCCGGATTGTCACTCATCCAAGTGCCGACCACTTCCGACAGCGCTTAACTTCGGTGATCTGACAGGACCCGGTGTAGCCACTGCGGCAAGGCCGTTGCCAAGGGTCAGTATGAGCTGTAAATAAAAAAATAATTTCGGGAGGCATGGAATACTCTCGGTCGTATTAAGGCGTTCCGTCGGAAAAGTCCTGTCGGCGACATTCAAGTAGTTGCGCGCTGCAGCGTACACAGTCTCTCGCAAATGAAATGCGTTGATACGTGGCACGATACAATAACGATGTCTCTGATGTTACCAAGATTAATTTTACAGTTTTCTGAACGACTCTCTCTCTGGAAGTTTTTATAAGGTCCAACAAAATGCAAATTCATCATGACATTTTTCGTTGCACAGACAGAATAGTTCCGCACCTCTTACCGTATTTTACTTTTTATCGCGAAATATTTTTACGTTTTCACAACAAAATCGTGTGTTACACGCAACTGTAATCTCTGAGGATGTTCATATATTTTTTCAGCACAAATATATCAGTGGTTCTATTTTACCAACAGGATGAAGTAAAACATTTTTATTCTTCAAAATTTCTTCTAACATGTTAGTTTTAAATTTTTTTCCGAAGTAGCTGGCAATAATTTTCTTTTAGAAAGTACTGCATCGTGTTCTAGACTAAAAATGGAGATGTCCAACATTTTTTCCGGAATAGTTCCTAACACATGAAATTACCACAAACAGCACTTCTGTGAGATGGTGAGATGACCTTGAGGTGCTGTTTTCGTGACGGCCGCTACAATCAGATTTCATTTATTCACATATTCAAAAACATGGGTCATATACTCTTATGGACTCACAGATTAAAGTAAAAAATATTGGGAAGGCTTACACCGTTGCAGATGTATCTTCAACTGACAGCACATCTTGTCGACACTTACAACAGACGTCCCACGGTCGTTTAAAAACTTTTCCTTATTGCTCGTTAGCCTTTCAATCAGGAACTTCAAATGATTGAGTTTGTGATTCATCAGGATGAACCTGGAGAATTCCCTGATGTTGTTGTCATCGATATCAGCTTTTAAGGATCCTCAAAGTAAATAAATGCGATCCATGGTCGTTGAAAGTTCATCAGTTACTGACGTAACGTATTAATAGTTGTGGAGAGCAGAAACAAACACTTGTTCTATGTACAACTGACGCTATCTGCAACCGGCTGCAACAACATGCGGTACTAATGCTTTTGCGTCACATCCCTTTGTCTTTCCAAGGTCAAAACTTTTTTTGACCTTCAGCTACTTGTCTTGTGCTAGAATGGATGGTCCACAAAGTAGCGAACAGCAAGTTACACACCATCACTTCTTGAACACAACGCTTGTCAATTAAGTGCAGGTACTTGACTAACTGTGCGATTTCATGATAAACATATAGTAAGGTGTTAGTTATGAATCCAACGCATTGAGCTACCTACCTTTAGTAAAAATAAAGCCAACTATTTTTAGTGAATACTTGTGTCGCATCCTGACACCGGTTTCATCCTAGCTTTAGGTGAAGGTGTCGCCTGGGTGGCACGATTCGGATGTTGATGACAATGAGGGCTAAGGTCTACTACGTTATCTTTAATAGAGTGAGAGGGAGAAAATCTCCTAGGGCACTTACTTGATTTAGGAACGGAAAGGAGAAATTGTCGGTTTTGAAGGAAGTGAATAAGGCGCAAACACTTAAGGATACAATTTATGTCTCAATAGTTCAACCTTATTCATAGAGGTATTTCACAGTGGCTTTATACCTTTACACATCAGCGATTGCACCCTTCTACCCTATGTCAGTCCTTTCCAGCAATCCCCGGTTCTACAGTTCGCCATCAGGGATGAGCACTCTGCTTGCAACTCGTTCCGACAATGTACAAATACTTTAACCACAATAAGAAAGAAATGCGAGACAGCACTTGTTCCTCTCTATATTCTGACACACAGAATACACCAATAATTTCTCGTTGCGACTCACACAATTAGATGTCTTATTCACACTATGAGACAAGTGCGAGAAATTACTTGCTCCCCTGTATAGTCCGACATACAGAAAGTACTATTACTCGTATTACTGGACACAAACTCTATAGAGCTTGTTCTTTTCTAATAGGTAGGAAACTCAAGATAATAACTGTTTCTGAATACTTATCGGAAGATCCGTTGTCCACAGTCGAACGTGGACAGACTTCCCTTAGTTTTTACTACACTCATGCTCATAAATAAAGGATAATTGCAGAATGTGGTGCCACACAACGTGGCACTACAGAAAACTGGCGCTATTAGCATAGGCACATAGGGAACACACACGACACAGATCTGTAAGTCAACGGTATTGGTGATAAGTTGAGAAAACCGTCCCGAAACAAATGTGCTACAAAACGCCACTGCTTCCTGCTCAAATGGCTCTGAGCACTATGGGACTTAACATCTATGGTCATCAGTCCCCTAGAACTTAGAACTACTTAAACCTAACTAACCTAAGGACATCACACAACACCCAGCCATCACGAGGCAGAGAAAATCCCTGACCCCGCCGGGAATCGAACCCGGGAACCCGGGCGTGGCTGCTTCCTGCGCATGTACCCCGACATCGATGTGGGATATGATCACCATGCACACATACACATGCCGCACAACGGGTTGGCATTCTCTGGATCAGGTGGTCGAGCAGCTGCTGAGTTATAGCCTCGCATTCTCGCACCAGTGCCTGTCGGAGCTCCTGAAGTGTCCTAGGGGTGTGAAGACGTGCAGCGACACATCGACCGAGAGCATCCCAGACGTGCTCGATGGGGTTTAGGACTGGACAACAGACAGGCCACTCCATTCGCCTGATATCTCCTTTTCAAGGTACTCCTCCACTATGGCAGCTCGGTGGGGCCGTGCGTTATCATCCATCAGTACGAAGGTGGGACCCACTGCACCCCTGAAAAGGCGGACATACTGGTGCCAAATGACGTCCCGATACACTTGACCTGTTACAGTTCCTCTGTCAAAACATGCAGGGGTGTACACACACCAATCATAATCCCACCCCACACCATCAAACCACGACGTCCATACAAGTCCCTTTCAAGGACATTAAGGGGTTGGTATCTGGTTCCTGGTTCACGCCAGATGAAAACCCAGCGGGAATCACTGTTCACACTATACCTGGACTCGTCCGTGAACATAACCTGGGGCCACTGTTCCAATGACCATGTACTATGTTCTTGACACCAGGGTTTAGGGGCTCTCCTGTGACCAGGGGTCAATGGAATGATCACTGCAGGTCTCTGGGCGAATAAACTATGTCTACCCATTCGTCTGTAGACAGTGTGTCTGGAGACAACAGTTTCAGTGGCTGCGGTATGGTCCCGGGCAAGGCTACCTGCAGTACACCGTGGCCGTCTGCGAGCACTGATGGTGAGATATCGATCTTCTTGTAACGTTGTACACTGTGGATATCCCATACTGTAGCACCTGGACACGTTTCCTGTCTGCTGGAATCGTTGCCATAATCTTGAGATCAACTCTTATGGCACACGGAGGGCCCGTGCTACGATCTGCTGTGTTTGACCAGCCTTCAGTCGCCCTCGTATTCTATCCCTCATAACGTCATCAGTAAGTGTTCTTTGAGCCATTTTCAACACACAGTCACCATTAGCGCTTCTGAAAACATCTTCACACTTACTCGCTGCACCGTAGGCTACTCTGACATGCATCAACACACCTCTGCATGTGTGGACTGCTGCCAGCGCCACCGTGAGACGACGGCAGGTCAAATGCACCGCATGGTCATGTCCCGAGGTGATTTAAACCCGCAAACCGCCCACCGGAGCGTTGTTTCACCATGTGTCAACATTATCCTTAGTTTATGAGCATGAGTGTACATCAGCATCAAAGTACTACTCTGTGACTGCCCTCGACGACTCGCCTGTTGTACTAGCTGCTTCCTGGAAATCACTCCTTCATGGTACTGACTGCGACTGCCTTGATCCTGTGCATAAGTCGCTTACATATTGATTTCTCAGGGATTTCTCGTGAGTCTCTCTACCAGTGTTGCTTTTCCCTGATGCTACAGAAGGTCTTCCTAATTTCTGGAAGCGTTCAACCTCGTTTGAAAATGATTCTCAAGCAAGGCAACTACCATTTCAGTGGGTGCTGCCGTCCGGCTGTGGTTACTGTTACTGCAGACATAAATATCGTTTCGGCAGTGACCGTGGCTGTGGCACGCCACTTTCGATTCTGAGTGTTGACAGTTACACTCGCCCTGCTATCTCCTGGCTGTATGCCACATTCATCGTGCGTCCCCTTACATTAGTAGAATTTGACGAACTATTACATTTTTTTTAATTAATGAAATTTGATAGCCACCATACCTCTTTCCCAGTCGAATGGGAAACTGTGCGGTGGGAGAAATACTCGAAATGACGACGCTTCAGGAGAACAAGGGGCTGAACATGCGAAAAAGGTCACAGTTCAGAAGTTCATGTGACGTGGAAGGTACGCTAATGATGTCACAAAAATGGTTCAAATGGCTCTGAGCACAATGGGACTTAACATCTGAGGTCATCAGTCCCCTAGAACTTAGAACTACTTAAACCTAAATAACCTAAAGAGATCACACATATCCGTGCCCGAGGCAGGATTCGAACCTGCGACCGCAGCGGTCGCGCGGTTCCAGACTGAAGCGCCTAGAACCGCTCGGTCACTCCGGCCGGCGATGTCAAATTGGCACCAAATTTCGCCACAGTTCTGTCCAACATCACCGTGGACGTGTCACAGATTGGAAAATTGTCACAGTCTATTTCATCCCTTCTTTTGACGCCTCTGCGATGGAGGCCAGAACCACGACGCCCAGCACTGAAATCACGCGGTTTTCTTATGAGTGGCCGAGGCAAACATTCCAGGCACTCCGCCGCTCAAAATCGCCGCGAAAAGGCTGCAGGGTGTGGCGTAAAGGGCGTCGATGAAACCACTTCTCTCCTTGAGACGTTGGTTCCCACACATTTTGAGGTCAAAAAGGAAAGTTCGCAGTGCGATAACATTCTTCACAACTTTAGACACTAGTGGCAACCTCGGGCGTTTCAGTCCTTCTCTAAGGATATTTTGGGGCTGCATCTTCATCGGAAGTGATCGCATCCATTTGGAGCACAATGCGACTGTGATTTTTGCTTTCGTGTACAGTTTGGAACCACTAGCAACCATTCAAAACCATTCGACGAAATCTGAACGTGATCCGAAGCAGAGGAGGGTGCTTATGCTTTTGCAGCGCTCCTATTTTGTGTCCTCTTGTGAGTGATCACAGGGGAATGCGAGATTGACATATGCACGAATAAAATCGCAGAGGGGTCCCTCTAAGAACCTCCCACTTTGGAAAAGCCCTAGGTGACACCCACCCATCTTTATTGAGAGTTTTAAAAATGGGCCTGTAGAGATTAAATCATGACAAAGGCCTAGGCGCTTGCAAACCGGCAACCCCTTTGACTCTGATTCCAGATGGGCTACTATCAAGCGCAAGGACAGCATTGTAGCATCGAAAGAGCAGCAATGTAGCGTGCCTGCAGGCGACTGGTATTCTCGACATGGGTTCCGCCTGTACAGGTGGGTGGGTGCCAATTTTGCTGAACTAGAGGCTCTTTACCATTGTATTCACACATGAGCCAATGTCGCAACACGAAGTGATCACGCCGCAGGAGAGTGTGAAATAGGAGGGATGAAAAAGCATGAGCACTATCTGCTCCTTCAGACTACCTTAGAATTTCGTTGACTGGTGCTAAAGATCACTACTTATTACGACCTGTACACTAGAGCAAAAACTGCGGTCGCTCTGCGCTCCAAAGAGGTCACATCATGTTTAATGGGGCGGCAGCCCCGCATTGTCCTTGTAGAGGGGATTCAATCGACCGATGGTGCCACCAGCGTCAAAGATTGTCAAGAACGTTTTCCTGTCACTCATCGCACTGCGAACTGTAGATTTCGACCGAGAAATGTGTGGAAATCAACGCCACAAAGGAAGGAGTGCTTTCATTGAAGTGTTTATGCCAACCCCTGAGCCCTTTTCGTGCCAGTTCTGAGCGGCGGTGTGTTTGGAATGTTTTTCTCGGCCACTCTTAAGAAAACTGAGTGATTTCTATCGCATAGGAGTCAAAAGAAGTGTGAAATTACAGTAAAAAGGATTGTGACAGGTATCTCATCGTGTGTCACGTCCACGGTGGCATTGTGATGTAATTAACACACCTTACGTGTAGACACTTTGTTGTTTGAACTGTCATCTAGCCAGAGGGTGATGTCGCAGGGCGCCAAGCTTTGCACCATTATGTTGGAAGCTTGTAGGCACCTTTGAGCCAAATTTCAAACCTATGCATCAAAGTGGGTGCGAATTACGCGATTTCGAAAAAGTGATCCTTGAATTCTGATGCGCAGTATAGTAGCAAAAACTGAAAGATGCATAAATAAAATAAAAACAAAGTGTAACTGTGGAACGTTTATTTCCAAAATAAATGTGTAGACAGATCAACAATACTCGTATGTATCGAGATAAGTAATGAAGACTCTAACCTTGTTTCTTTCTTTCTTCAACAGATCTGTACGACTGGTGAAATTCGTTGTGCGACTGGAGCTGCTGCTAAAGAGGAGAGTGCTTTCTACACACAGGTATCGTCTGTCGCTACAGACATAACAAAAAACACATGCGTCTTCTCTTAACCAACTGTGTTCGCCTCGGTACCTAAGTGGTCAGCGAGTCTGCTATGTGAAGCACCTTAATTAGATTCCCGATAGGACCATGGATTTTTCCTTGGTCAAAAATGTAAACGTCGTGTGACTAGGGCCTCCCTTCCGGTAGACCGTTCGCCGGGTGCAAGTCTTTCGATCTGACGCCACTTCGGCGACTTGCACGTCGATGGGGATGAAATGATGATCATGAGGACAACACAACACCCAGTCTCTGAGAAAATCTCCGAACCAGTCGGGAATAGAACCCGGACTCTGATGATTGACATTCCGTCGCGCTGACCACTCTTTTTTTTTAGTTTCATTTTGTACACTTTCGTTGGTTGCATCTGCTCGGGGTGGACGTCGTAAGAAATCTGTTTGAGTTCGTTGTTGATCGATTAAATCAGTTTTTTTATTACAGTGGACTGCTAACCCTCTGACCGAACACGCTGAGGTACCGCGCCGGCGCAGCTACCGGGGGCGGACTTTTCCTTGGTGAGAAGAGTCAAACGTGGTCTATTCACACCCGTGTTACGAGTTGAGCAGCTACTTGAGTGAGAAGTACCAGTTCCAAACTTACAGCAGCCAAAAAGGCGGTATGTTGACGACATGTCCGTCCATATCGTATCCGAATGACACCATTGGCAGGGGCTAACAAGGCGGTCTGTGGCACTGAAAGACCCGCAATGGAAGTAAGCAGAGCTGGTGTAATCAACTATTACCGACGTGAAAATATTTATCTCTTTTCATAGGAGCCCTGTACGATGCAGCAGGAAAGGTATCCATCCATTTTCAGATAATAATGCGTCATCTTAAGCTACTTTTAGAGAACCGTCCTCTCTTTGTTTTGCCTGAACTTCAAAACTGTTGCAAAAGAGGACATAACAGTTGGGGATATATGTTAAAAGGCTTTCTATTCTACAGCGTTTGGCCTGAAGACGACAGTAGCTTACAAAGACTGTCGTTTGACCATGTGACAGATTGCCGTGTGGACGACATAGAAATAAGCATACCTGGCGCAGGGAAGCAACTTAAAGACTTGCAAACAAATCACCAGGTCCGGACCGGCCGGAGTGGCCGAGCGGTTCTAGGCGCTACAGTTCGGAACTGTGCGACCGCTACGGTCGCAGGTTCGAATCCTGCTTTGGGCATGAATATGTGTGATGTCATTAAGTTAGTTAGGTTTAAGTAGTTCTAAGTTCTAGGGGACTGATGACCTCAGAAGTTAAGTCCCATAGTGCTCAGAGCCATTTGATTTAAACCAGGTCCGGATGAAATCCCGGTTCGATTTCATAAAGAGTACTCTACGGCATTGGCCCCTCAGCTAGTTTACATTTATTGTGAAGCTCTCGCCCACACAAAATCCCAAGCGACTGGAAAGAAGCTCAGGTGATTACAGTATATAAGAAAGGCAAAAGAACGGATCCGCAAAATTACAGAACAATATCCCTAACTTCTGTTTGCTGCAGAATCGTTGAACACATTCTCAGTTCGAATTCAATAAACTTTCTTGAGACTAAGCAACTTATATCCACGAATCTCCATGGCTTTAGAAAGAATCGCTCGTGCGAAACTCAGCTTGCACTTTTATCACATGTTACACTGAGAACTATGAATGAGGGGCAACAGACAGATTCCATATTTCTAGATTTCCGAGAAGCATTTGACACGGTGCCCCATTGCAGGCTATTAACGAAGGTACGAGCATGTAGAATAAGTTCACAGTTATATGAGTGGCTCGAAGGCTTCTTAAATAATAGAACCGAGTATGTTGTCCTTGACGACAAGTGTTCATCAGAGACAAGGACATGGTCAGGAGTGCCCCAGGGAAGTGTGAGAGGACCGCCGTTGTTCTCTATATACAAAAATGATTTGGCGGACAGGGTGGGCAGCAACCTGCGGTTGATTGCTGATGATGTCGTGGTGTACGGCAAGGTGTCGAAGTTGAGCGGCTGTAGAAAGATGCATGACGACTTAGACAAAATTTCCAGTTGGTGTGATGAATAACAGCTAGTCCTAAATGTGGAAAAATGCAAGTTAATGCGGATCAGTAGGAAGAACAATTCTGTAACGTTCGGATACAGTATTATTAATGCCCTTCTTGACACGATCAAGTCGTTTAAATATCTGGGCGTAAAGCTGCAAAGTGGTATGAGGTGGAACGAGCATATTAAAACTGTAGCAGGGAAGGCATATGGTCGACATTGTGTCATTGGGAGAATTTTAGGAATGAATGGTCCACCTGTAAAGGAGACCGCATATAGGACTACAGTGCGACCTATTCTTGAGTACTGTTCAAATGTTTGCGATCCGTACCAGATCGGAATGAAGGTAGACGTCGAAGGAGTTCAGAGAAGGGCTGATAGATTTGTTACCGGAAGGTTCGAACAAAATTTAAGTGTTACGGACATCCTTCGGGAACTCAGATGGGCGTCCCTGGAAGTAAGGTGGCTTTCTTTTCGGGAAACACTATTCAGAAAATTTAGAGAACCGGTATTTGAAGCTGACTGCATAACAGTTCTGCTCCCACAAACGTACATCGCGCGAAATTAGGGCTCATAAGGAGGCGTACAGACAGTCGTTTTACCGGCGCTTTATTTGCGAGTGGGACAGGGGAAATGACAAGTAGTGGTACAGGGTACCCTCCGCCACGCACCTTACGGTTGCTTGCGGGGTATCTACGTAGATAAAATAAAAGAAAATACCTTCATTTCTCTGTTCGATCTGCCGGTGGTGGTACCCCTACGCCAGATACGTTTTATTTGTTCATGTACGAATGTAATTGTTCACCTTTACTGTTAACAAGGAATTGTCATAATTCTTTCTGGTTTGGTTTTGTTTGTTTGTAATCAGATAGTCGCTAAAGAACTTATGCCTCCATGATACTTATTCACAAGCATCTCACCAATTAGATCTAACAGGCTACTCGCATATAAAGACACTCGAAACCGCTTTAGGAAATTGGTCAACTTGGCAACCACTCGCTAATAACTTAATAAGGCTGACGTCCATTGCGTAACGAATTACGTATCGAGCGACCATGCCACAGAATGTATGTTGTCCTACGCTCTAATAATAAAGCACAACTGGTGTACTCTCAGCTTTGCACATCTTGAGCCAGGAATGCAATCGTGTTTTGCCACATTGACAGGTGTTCACGTTATTTCCATAGTCACAAATCACAGCTATAAATAGAACTTGTGCAATAGCAAACGCAGCAAACGTATATTATCTCAGCTTTTGAACAGGGAAAGGAATTCGTTCTGAACTGTGTTTATGCTTATAGCTACCGCGATCGTATCACTGTTGTAATAAATTGGCATTGCATGTTTCGACACTGCTCTGTCATCACCAACCCCTTTCCGTTACTTGCCCCACACGACTGTAGTTATTTTTTCACTTCACACTCACGTTTCCGTAATCGTACGCTACTAAAGTCAAATCTGGATAAGACTACACGGTACAAATTACACAGCAGAGTAGCGAAAGCTCTTTTGCAAAGCAGAGATAAAATCGTCTGTCATGCAGGAAAGAGATTACTGACTATTAGCGTAAATTCGCTGCATGTAACAAAGAAAAACGGGTCTACCAGTCTTACGTCATACTGCTATCTGTATTTTCCAGAATTCGTCATATCCCTGACGAATTTCGATGTATCCTGTGGCGTTAGAGAAACCCATTCACTTCAACTCTGACTCACTGTTGGAGATTCTCGTCACTTTGAAAAAATGATGAATTGCCGTTATTTTGTCTTTGTCAGTTAATCCAGTATTACAGTATCCCAGTTTGCGTATACTCTAGTTCGTATAACACCGTAAAGACCTACTACACGATGTAAACTAGGTGCTTCTGCTTTTCTTACAAGGGAAACTTCCCATAACACTCCCCCCCCCCTCTCAGATTTAGTACACTACTGGCCATTAAAATTGCTACACCAAGAAGAAATGCAGATGATAATCGGGTATTCATTGGACAAATATATTATACTGGAACTGACATGTGACTACATTTTCACGCAGTTTGGGTGCATAGATCCTAAGAAATCAGAACCCAGAATAACCACCTCTGGCCATATTAACAGCCTTGATTCGCCTGGGCATTGACTCAAACAGAGCTTGGATGGCTTGTACAGGTACAGCTGCCCATGCAGCTTCAACACGATACCACAGTTCATCAAGAGTAGTGACTGGCGTGTTGTGACGAGCCAGTTGCTAGGCCACCATTGACCAGACGTTTTCAGTTGGTGAGAGATCTGGAGAATGTGCTGGCCGGTGCAGCAGTCGAACATTTTCTGTATCCAGAAAGGCCCGTACAAAACCTGCAATTTGCGGTCGTGCATTATCCTGCTGAAATGTAGTTTTTGCAGGGATTGAATGAAGGTTAGAGCCACGGGTTGTAACACATCTGAAATGTAATGTCCACTGTTCAAAGTACCGTCAATGCGAACAAGAGGTGGCCGAGACGTTTAACCAGTGGCACCCCATACCATCACTCCGGGTGATACGCCAGTATGGCGATGACGAATACACACTTCCAATGTGCGTTCACCGCGATGTCGCCAAACACGGATGCGACCATCATGATGCTGTAAACAGAACCTGGATTCATCTGAAAAAAAAGACGTTTTGCCATTCATACACCATCGCAGGCGCTCCTGTCTGTGATGCAGCGTCAAGGGTAACCGCAACCACGGTCTCTGAGCTGATAGTCCATGCTGCCGCAAACGTCGTTGAACTGTTCGTGCAGATGGTTGTTGTCTTTCAAACGTCCCCATCTGTTGACTCAGGGATCGAGACGTGACTGCACGATCCGTTACAGCCATGCGGATAAGATGCCTGTCACCTCGACTGCTAGTGATACGAGGCCGTTTGGAGCCAGCACGGCGTATTACCCTCCTGAACCCACCGATTCCATATTCTGCTAGCAGTCATTGAATCTCGACCAACGCGAGCAGCAATGTCGCGATACGATACACCGCAATCGCGATAGGCTACAATACGACCTTTATCAAAGTCGGAAACGTGATGGTACGCATTTCTCCTCCTTACACGAGGCATCACAACAACGTTTCACCAGGCAACGCCGGTCAACTGCTGTTTGTGTATGAGAAATCGGTTGGGAACTTTCCTCATGCCAGCACGTTGTAGGTGTCGCCACAGGCGCCAACCTTGTGTGACTGCTGTGAAAAGCTAATCATTTGCCTGTCACAGCATCTTCTCCCTGTCGGTTAAATTTCGCGTCTGCAGCACGTCATCTTCGTGGTGTAGCAATTTTAATGGCGAATAGTGTAGTAAGATGGCCCAGTGGATGGCCCGTCTAAATCCGAACACGGATCAAGCATCAAAACAGGGGGACGGTGTACTGAACTGTGAAAAAAGAAGCAAAGCAGAAGTGAACGGTCCAAGCTTACATTAACCAGGGCATCGTGGTTCTGTGGTCACAGTGAGTACTGCCAAGAGGGAGAATCGTATCCTTCCTTTTTCACAAAATTATGAACAGTCTGTCGGGTCATTGACGTGTCTGTTCGTTGTATTCTGAATTGTGTGTGTGTCGCTGTGTAACGTACGTTTGTAACAGCTAGGTGTAAGGAAGTGACCTCGAGACGCACGTACCTTCTATTTGTTCCATCCACGTACTACAGGTTATGACTCTTTTGTTCCGTTCTGGAATTCCTTTGTTGTAAAATAGTTCACATCCGTTTATCTGTTGTTTTCATTTCTTAAGAGGTCTAAGCAACATCTCTCCTGCTCTCACTATTCATCACTTTTACTTGCGACGCTAATATATTCTTACATCATGACTCATATTCTATAACCAATATACATGGTGTAAATTTGAAGTTAGCAAACCACAATAACTCGTAAAATAAGCTTCACACGAAAAAATGTTTAGAATCCAAAGTTGATTATTTTTGCGGGGGACATCTGCTGGTGCTAAAATTAGCCCGCCACCCCAGCCCCCGGGGGGGGGGGGGGGGGGGGGGGGGGGGGGGGGGGGGAACGCCCATTTTTATTGCAGAATCAGATTCTACATCAAAAACTACGTACATTTTGTCTTAAACACTTGTTTTGATTCTTGGTAGTTGGCGCTGTAAATCAAGAAAATCCATGTTCTCATTTTTGCTTGGAAAATGGTTACGAATTAAGAAAAAATACTTATTTACTTCTTAAATTTTGATTCACTTAAACTAAAACTTAGGGTCAACATTTGTAAAACTCCAATTCATCTCTCTCAAACCCCACCCTATGGGGAGAGATGGAGAGTTTTAGTTTCAGCGAATCAAAATTTACGAAGTAAATAAGTATTTTTTCTTTATTCGGAACCATTTGCCACGCAAAAATGAGAACATGGATTTTCTTGAATTACAGCGCCAACTACCAAGAATCAAAACAAATGTTTAAGACAAAATGTACGTAGTTTTTTATGTAGAGTGTGATTCTGTAATAAAAAAATGGAGGTTCCGATTTGAAATTTTAAAGTTGCCTGCCGCACCAACCCCAGGGGGCTGGGGTGGCGGGCTAATTTTAGCACCAGCAGATGTTCCCCTCGAAAATAATCAACTTTGGATTCTACACATTTTTTCGTGTGAAGCTTATTTTTCGAGTTATACTGGTTTGTCAACTTAAAATGTACGCCCTGTATAGTATGACAATTGCCAAGAATACGGAAGGATAAGAGATGTCAATGACCGGACGGACAGTTCATAACATTGTGAAAAAAAGGGGGCGCTGGCCTGTGTGGCTGTGCGGTTCTAGGTGCTGCAGTCTGGAGCCGTGCGACCGCTACGGTCGCAGGTTCGAATCCTGCCTCGGGCATGGTTGTGTGTGATGTCCTTAGGTTAGTTAGGTTTAATTAGTTCTAAGTTCTAGGCGACTGATGACCTCAGAAGTTAAGTCGCATAGTGCTCAGAGCCATTTGAACCATTTTTGAACCAAAAAAAAAGGGGCACGGCTAAGATTTGAACACCGATCTCCTGCTCTGCAGTCAAGCACCGCCCCACAAAAACACGATGCCATGGTTCTTGCAATACGCTCTATGTTGCACATCTTGAGCTTGGCCCGTTCACTGTTTCTATTTCGCTTCTTTTTTGACAGTGCAGTACACCTTCTTCTTGTTTTCATAGCTGATCTGTATTCAGTTTCTGACGGGCTACCTACTAGTTTTACTACTAAATCCGAGGGCGGTGCGACGGATTGTTTCCCTAGTTAGTGATGTCGCCTCACCTCTGCATAGCTATCGCGACATACATCCTTTTGAACCTTGCTACAGCACTGTCAGGAGTGTTCAGTACAGTGTGTTTTCAGACACACTTGTACTCTGCCCAGCATTAAAGTCTGACGTCAGCTCCGCCACAGTTCGCCGCCTGTCCTGTTCTACCAGTCTGCCTAGCCTAGGACGTTCGACATCTGAAATGAGGTGTAGGAGCCCATTCCCACGACGTTGGACGAGGTTTCACCTTGGTTTCGCCACGTGTCAAAGACACCACAGCACTCCTCGAACACCGGAGAAGTCGTGCAGTTTCCGAAATGCTCATGCCGATCATCCGAACCATCACAATCTGCCCTCGGTCAAACTCAGATAGATCGTGCGCCTTCTCCATTCCACACACTGACAGCACTCTCACTGATATTACATGCAATCATTCCTCCCCAGGTGACGGTGTTATCTCCTGGACGAGTTTGTATCGATAGCAGGTCGGCGGTAAAAATTTTTGAAATTTGTGGTAAGTTCCTATGGGACCAAACTGCTGAGGTCATCGGTCCCTGGGCTTACACACTACTTCACCTAACTTAAACTAACTTACGCTAAGAACAACACACACACACACACACCCTTGCCCGAGGGAGTACTCTAACCTCCGACGGGGGAAGCCGCGCGGATATGTCGGTGGTCATAATGTTCTGGCTGATCAGTGTAAATATTACCAACTGTGCCAGAAGCACGGGTCATGTGCTGCATTCTGGAAAGCGTTACACCATGGACAACTTTGCCGAAAGCTATCAAACCAATACTCCAGTATTTCCATCCCTAAGGCATACGTTAGGTGAAATTTCGTCCTTACGTCAGCTTCTTTCGGCACCCAAAAATACCGTTGCTACAAATAAAAAACGGTGTGACTTCATGGTGGCTATAAGATGTTTCTCACGTTAATAGAACTTTTAGGTGGAGATCGCGATTCAACATGCCTGCAGAACGTGCAGATGCAGCTTACCGCTATATTTCTGACTGCAAAAAATGTCGAATTAGTGGTAGCAGAACACGTGAGGGTCATACCGACAGATAGCACTCACAGTTGGTTGTAGTGTAACGAGAGCAGGAGAAGTAGGATGAGACAACAATGGTCTGGCAAGAAGAGAAGGTACAGGCCGTTGCAGCATGACTGCGACATGCGAACGTAGAACTGTCCGGCTGACTGACGCATAGACGGGTGACAAAAACTGAAACTCTGACGGAAAATACAGTCAGAGTGTCACCACAAAACGTGGCGAACGCTATGGTGCAGAGCCAGCCAGCTGGGACACTGAGTGGCATTCTGTGGGGTTCAGTGACGAGTCTCGCTTCTGTTCGTGGCGATCGACGCCTAAGCGTTCGCAGATAATTTTGTGAAAAGTTGCAGCAAGCAACGATTCTCGAGACTAGGACATCAACTCCCGGAATCATAGTATGGGAAGCTATAAAATATGCCAACATAAATTATTTGGTCACAAGGAAGCTCAGTTCACGCCATTATGTACCTTGGTTAAGGGTAGCGTCTTTGATTAGTAATCAAAATGTTCTCGGTCCCGGTTCGAACCCCACGACTGTTTAAACTTCGACTAAAAGTTATCAGCAACGGTGGCCAAAGAATCCAGCAAAAGACGACACCATCATTCCCCCAGCGGCCTTGTCAAATAGGGTAGAGGAGCGGACGAAGGTTCAGAGCATTCTCTTGGCCTTGGGGTGAGAAAATGCCCCTAAAAACGAAAGAATCAGCAATGATCCACGGCATGAGGAATCAGAAGGCAATGGAAAGACTGCATTAAAGACATGTGATGTGTATTCACGTGACATGTGGTCTATAATTGGAAAAATGTCATGATGATCTCTCCGTTGGCAAAAGATTCCTGACTAGTTCCCCATTTCCCCATTCGGATCTCCGGGAATGGACAGCCAAGGGGGAGGTGACCATGAGAAAAATATTCATTGACCAACGAAAGGATAACGTTCTACGAGTCAGAGCGTGGAATATCGGAAGTCGGATCGCGGTAGGGAAGCTAGAAAATTTGAAAAGGGAAATGTTAAGGCTTGTGGCGGAACCGGTTTATAGTATTTCGTGACTTTAATTACTTGTAAATGATATTTCAGGTACATCAAAAAAGTATAAAACCAGTTACTTATTGTCAGCGTAACAATTCGTTTGATCTCAAAAATGATTATCCCGGCTAACATTTGTCACTCTTCTAAAGAAATCTCCACTTGACGTTGTGTAGAAATGTTGGCTGTAAAGTCGTGTGAGTGGCACTAAATTGCATATCATTTATCAGATTTTACACAACTGTTACTTAACATGGAAGCACTTTTCTCTAGCAAAAGGAACATTTAGTCACAAAATACTACCCGCGCACAACACTGACGTATGTCTCTTATTAAAATATTTCATGGAAATCGTGCGAAATAATTAGGCTTCATATATCAGCAAATAAGAAATAGATACTACGTAACGTGCTGTGAGCACTGAATTTAAGGATTCAATCTGAGTTGAATTCTGTCTTTTAAAGTAGATTCAGGACCACCGGTGCACATTTATTTCCATTCATTTATATCTAACAACATTTATGTTTGTTAAAATTCTCGATTCAAAACTGCCGCGGAGATATTTTTGCTAAGATGGAGGCAGACAGACGATAGTCAATTTGTCTATTGTTATTTTCCGTTCCTTTTATATCAAGGTAATATATTTAGATAAAACTCTTTAAGCCTTTTATCTCTATTCTTTAGCATTTAAAACCATTTTCAATGATAAATACCGACACATATTTTATACCAGCTACTAGTAAATTCCGCTGTAAGTTACTAGCGCTAACGGCTGCGCTCCTAATTGCGGAGCTAAAAATTAACACTTAAAAACATTAATTACATTGGATTACAATTGAAATAAACACAAATTCACGTCTAGACAATAGCGACTCTATTTTTCAAATAATAATTAACAATATATAGTTACAGGTTTTCTCTTTACAGACCTCACACGTCTCACGTCCGAACAGTTCATCCGTTAGCACAGGAAGAACAACTGAACCACAATTATCACAGATACCAAAAAAAGATTATAATTGTCGTTGTCCATGAGTGTAGTTCTCTGATAATTAGAAATTAAATTATTACAGAAATCATGAAATAATTATCGTCATTTTTACACGATACAGTCCTTTTATACGTAGTATCGATAATATTTGTTGAAGTTTGTTCACTTAGTTCATTTTAACATCTTGTGGCTAGAGCATAGTGTCGTGGATATTACAGGCTGAATCTAAATACAGAGCAGTTCAGTGGAGTGAAATGGGAAGAAGACAAGGGTTTCTGGTCAGATGAGAATAAGGTAATATCAATAGTAGCAGAGAATGGTATAACGGCAGCAGGATTCGTTATCAATACGAAGGTAGGGCTGAGCGTAAGTTACTATAAAACGTTCAGTGACAGAGTTGTCATCAAATTAGACAGCAAACCAACTCTGACATCAAGAGTTCAGGCATACACACCGACGTCGCAAGCAGAAGATGAAGAGACAGCGAAAGTATATGAGGATATTGAACGGGTAATACAGTACTTAAAGGGAGATGAAAATCTAGAAATCATGGGGGATTGGAATGCAGTTGTGGGGGAAGTTTAGAAGAAACGGCTATGGGAGAATATGAGCTTGGTAGTAGAATGAGAGAGGACAAAAACCAATTTATGTGTGCAATAAATATCAGTAACAGCGAATATCGTGTTCAAGGATCACAAGAGGAGGAGGTTTACTTGGAAAAGGCAGGGAGTTAGATTACATCATCGTCAGGCAGACACTCCGAAATCAGATGTTGGATTGTAAGGCGTACCTAGGAGCAGACTCAGATCACAATTTAGTAATGATGAAGGGTAGGCTGACGTTTAGAGACCAGTCAGAATCAATGCTCAGAGAAGTGGGATACGGAAGTACTAAGGAATGAAGACAGACGCTAGAATTTCTCTGGGGCTGTAGACACTGCGATAAGGAATAGTTCAATAGGCAGCACAGTTGAAGAGGAATGGACATCTCTAAAGAAGGCAATCACAGACGCTGGAAAGACAAACACAGGTACATGGGGGAGGCGACCATGGATTATAGAAGAAGTATTTCAGTTGATCGATGAACGAATGAAGTACAAAAATGCTCAGGGAAACTCAATAATACAGAAGGAATGAAAAAATAGGTAGTGAGTGGAAGCTACGGCAACATGGCTGCATGAAAAATGTGAAGAAATCGAAAAAAATTATTGTCTGAAGGATTGATTCAGCATATAGAAAAGTCAAAAAAACCTTCGGTGAGATTAAAAGGAAGGGTGGTAACATTTAGAGTGCAATGGAAATTCCGTTGTTATATGCAGAGAAGAGAACGGGTAAGCGGAAAGAGTATATTGAAGGCCTCTGTTATGGAGAGGACTTGTCAGGTGACGTGATAGAAGAAGAAACAGGAACCGATACGGAAGAGATAGGAAATACAGTATTAGGATCAGAATTTAAAGGAGCTTTTGAAGCCTTCAGATCAAAATAGGCAGAAGAGGTAGATAACATTCCTTCGAAATTTCTAAAATCATTGTGAGAACTGGCAACAAAATGACTACTCACGTTGGTGTGTATAATGTATGAGACTGGCGATATATCATCACACTTTCGGAGAAATATCATCCACACAATTCCAAAGATAGCAAGTGTCTGTAAGTGCGAGAATTATCACACAATCTGCTTGACAGCTCACGTATCCGACCTGCTGACAAGAATAATACATAGAAGAATTGAAAAGAAAATTGAGAATATGTTAGGCGACGATTAGTTTATCTTTAGGAAAGATAAAGCCATGAAAGAGGCAGTTCTGGCATTGCGGTTGATAGTGGAAGCAAGACTGGCGATACTTTCTGAGGATTTGTTGACCTAGGAAAAGCGTTCGGCAATGTAAAATGATGCAAGATGTTCGAAATTCTGAGAAATAAGGATAAGTTATAGGGAACGACGGTTAATGTAACAACATGTACAAGAACCAAGAGGCGACAATGAGACTAAAACCAAGAATGAAGTGCTCGGATTAAAAAGGGTGTAAGATGTAAGACAGGGATTAGCCTTCCGCCCCTACCGTTCAATCCATAAATCGAAGAAGCAGTGACAGAAATGAAAGATTCAAGAGTAGGATTAAAATTCAAGGGAAAGGATATCAATGTCAAGATTCGCTGGTGAAGAAGAATTACAGTGTCTGCTGAATGGAATAAATAGTCCTAATCAGTGCAGAATGTGGTTTGAGATGAAATCGAAGAAAGACGATAGTAACGAAAAAGTAGTAGAATGAGAACAGTAGGAAACATAACATAATAGTTGGTTATCACGAAGTACACGAAGTTAAGGAATTCTGCTGCCTAGGTAGTAAAATAATCCATGACGGACTGAGCAAGGAGGACGTAAAAAGCAGATTAGCAATGAAGAAAAGGGCGTTCCTGGTCAAACATAAGCCTTAATTTGAGGAAGAAATTTCTGATAATGTAAGTTTGAAGCACACAATTATATGGTAGTGAAATATGGACTGTGGGAAAACCGGAACAGAAGAAAATCGATGCCTTTGAAATGTGGTACTATAGAAGAATGTTGAAAGCGAGGTGGGCTGATAAGACAATGAATGAGGAGATTCTCAGCACAATCGTAGAGGAAAGGAAAACATTGACAAGAGGAAATGACAGTCTTATACGACAACTATTAAAACATCAGGGAATGGCTTCCATAGTTCTAGTGGGTGCTGTAGAGGACAAAAAATGTAGAGCAGGGGAGATTGGAACACATCCAGCAAATAATTGAGGACGTAGGCTGCAATTGCTACTCTGAGATGAAGAGATTGGCACCGGAGAGGAATTCGTGGCGAGTCACATCAAACCAGTCAGAAGACTGAAGACTCAAAAAAAAAAATTGTTGCGTACTCTTCGTGATCTGGGTCAAGATTACATTCGGGGGCTGTCTGCATCCATGCACAACGAATACAATAGTATTAATGTCCATCGAGCTCACATCTCATATTGATGTTGATAAGGGACATCGTTCCCGAGTGAAAAGAAAGTTTTATCATTTAATACCCGCTGTGTGATGAACATCTCCACAAAATAGGATAATTATCAGAGTAGTGTTTCATGGTGTAAAACTTTGTTCTGCCGTCAACGTAACAACATCTTTCACCTGTGCACGAATTCATGCAGTCTCACTATAACATTGCAAACAAGCTAATTTTTTTTCTCCAAATGTTTACCCTCAAAGACTTGATGTAACAAAGTTACGAGGTAAGTAGGGTATCCATTTCCTTTGTTTTGTGAAGCATGCAGTTTTCATTAACTTTTTTTCAGGCCAGATAGAGACAAAATGGCACATTTTTTATGTAATTCGTCATACTAAAATAATGTATAAACCATTTTTTCTCACAATATTTCCCTACGTTACAATAATCTCTGTAGCGATGTAACGAGAATAACGTACAGTAAAAAATGTAAAATTTCTGATAAGAATGTTTAAAATTAGCTAAATATTTATTAAGCATTTTGCAAAATAACTTCATTTAGATACTTGAAATAAAAAACACAATTCAGAAAATAGTGCTATCCAGCGAAAATATATTAAAATTGTTTTGCTGCTGTGGTGTGGTATGCTATCAGAAGATTATATCCTAAATTTTTCAGTTACAATTTTAAATATTATGCCTGTGGCAGTAGTGTAGAATATATATTGGACCGATGGCCTTTGTAGTCTGGTCCCTTCAACCCACACAAACCCACAACCTTTTGGATCGATTTTTAATTATTTTTTCTGACTTCTTATTGTCGTCGGCTACATACTCCCACGATGCGCAGTGCGATACACTATTTATCGGTCTGAATGTTAATTCCATCATTTATTTTTGATTGGGCTGAGTAAAGCCAATCGCACGAAGATTGCAGGCTCGATGTCCACAACAATCAGTCCGCTTAACATTTTTCTATCCCACCAAATGCGAAATATCCCCACAATGTCTTTATCGCTAATTAACTAACTTCTAATTACGTAATGAGAAGGGTAAACTGTAAAGATTCTCACAGTTTTAACTGAGTGTCCATACTGCTTCTCTCCAGTATCAACACTAGGTAAGCAAGAGGTCTTTAATAATAATATAGCCTTACCAGAAACAGCGGACACTTTAAATACGACAGCGTAAAAATTACATGCCAAGAGCATTCCTGATTAACACTGATAATAAGCTATTACTCGACCTCGCGCAAAAAGCGAGCAACAGTTCTTTAAATAAACTAATAATTCGTTTTGGAGTATTATAAATAGTTTGATGCAGTTCTTCACGATGCTCTATCATATGCAAGCCACGTCGTTTCCAAATAAGCACAGTAACCTACATCCATTTGAACCTGCTTATTGTATTCATGCCCTGGTCTCCTGCAATTACTTGTACCCCCCTACCCCCATGTTTCTCATAATTACCAAATTAACGATTCCTTGATGTCTAGGAACATGCCCTATCATCCGATCCCTTCTTTTAGTCAATTTGTATCATTTTCCACAATTAGATTCAGTAAAATATGAAAAACTTGTCCAGCATGAGGTTAAATTTTTTTAAGCAGTCGTCATACTCGGATTTAGAACAGCTTCCTACCTATGGATGTAAATAAGAAGTTCTTTATAAAGACTAGTTTGTGTACTTTGGTTAAAATATGAAGTTTCTTAAGCTCATCATGAACGGTATAAACTTATGACCACTATCTTTGATACGTGAGATTATTGAAAATATTAAAGAAGGCTCCCAATTGTGTAACAGAAGAAACGCGTAGTGGAAACCGGATGGCTTGCGATGTGCTGAAATTTTAATACATCGATCAGCGAGATTATTATGAACACTGACCTATGACTGATATAAATCCGTCCAGGCAATAGCAGTGTCACCCGGCGAGGAATGACTGCTGGTCAGACACACGCACGGTGCATGTAGTATCAGTGAGCGTACTATCCGTGTGTAGAATGTGGAAGGCGCGGTCTATCTGAATTTGACCGAGGGCGGATTACGATGGCCCGCAGGCTCGGAACGATTGTTTCAGAAACTGCACAACTTGACGGATGTTCGAGGAGTGCTGTGGTGAGTGTCTTCAACACGTGGCGAAACCAGGGTGAAACCACGTCCTGACGGCGTGGGGCAGGGCGGTCACCCCTCATTACAGGTGTAAGTCGTAGGCTCGGCAGACTGGTAAAACAGGGCAGGTGGCGAAGTGTGGCGCAAAACTAACATCAGAGTTTCATGCTGGGCGGAGTACAAATGTGTCTCAACACATAATGCACCGAATACTCCTAACTATGGGCCTCCGCAGCCGTAGATCCATGCATGTGCCGATGTTAACACCACAACATGGGACAACTAGGACTGAAACGTGCACGTGGCCATCAGCACTGGACGTTGGCGCAGTGGTAGAGCATTGTATGATCTGAAGGCCCGCCCGGTTGGCCCTGCGGTCTAACGCACGGCTTTCCGGGCGGGAAGGAGCGCCTGGCCCCCGGCACGAAACCGCCCGGCGGATTTGTGAACCGGCCAGTCTGTGGATGGTTTTTAGGCGGTTTTCCATCTGCCTCGGCTGGTTCCACATACAGTGGCGGTCAAAATAATAGAGCCACCTGGCAAAGGTTTGGAATAAAGTGCACATTTATTACTAGACATGTTTGAACTATGACGGAAACCATTACAACCGAGTCACATTGTACTATAGTCAGTTATATCGATAACACAACACAAAATAATCAGTAATAATCAATAATATTCAAAACAATACCAGACCACAGGGTCAAAAAAATAGAGCCAATTGAAACAAATATATTGTACTTGATCTCAGTCTTATGAAACGTACAGGAACAGTCTTTTTTGCATAGGACTGCATTAGTACTTCGTGGGGTAACCCTTATTTTTGAGGATTGCCCTGCACCTCTTACCCATAGAGTCTACTAAACGCCTGCATTCGTCACTACTGATCGCATACCAGGCTCTCTGGATTTCTTCCCACAGTTTTTCTGAAGATGTAGCTTTTGAGCGGTCAATTCTCTTGTCTAAGATCTCCCATAAGTTCTCAATGGGTGATGCGTCAGGGGACTGAGGTGGCCACTCTAATACTTCGATATTGTGCTCTTGAACAAACTGCCTTATGATCCTTGCAGTATGCTTTGGATCGTTATCGTGCTGACATTTCCATTTCAGCGGCATTTCCTCTTCAGCATAAGGCAGCATCACATTTGCCAAGATGTCTTTGTACATTTCTGCGTTCATTATGCCGTTGATACGGTGTATTGGACCAATGCCGTACCACGAAAAACATCCCCATACCATAACACTTCCGCCACCGTATTTCACAGTTTTTAAAGTGTACTTGGGATTAAATTCCTGGTTTGGTGGGCGGCGCACATAGACTTTTCCGTCTGAGGCAAACCTATTAAACGTGGATTCATCGGACCAAAGGATGTTCCTCCACCAAGTATTAGGTTTTTGTTCATTTCTCCGGGCAAAGGCTAACCTTTTCCGAACATTAGCTTGTGAAACATGTGGCTTCTTTCTTGCAATGCGCCCATTCAATTTTGCAGATCTCAGTCGTCTTTGAATCGTTGAGGTTGATGGTTGAACATCATGTTCGTCGCTAAACAAAATGGCTTTCAGTCGTGGTGTTGACAAAAATGGGTCTTTCTTCACTTCCCTAGTGATGAGTCTGTCTACGCGAGGAGTAGTTACACGAGGTCGCCCCCTGTTCTCCACCTGCGGCTTTGTTTGTTTTGACCGTCTCATGGCGTTCTGGACTCGTTTTCGCGAAACGTGCAAGACATTGGCTATTTTATTCATGGACATCCCACTTTTGAACATCCGGAACATTACTATACGCTCATCTTCACTGGTATGCTTTGCTCTGCCCATCTAGACGAATGTAAACAAAACCACACGTCAATTTACATACAAAACAACTGCATAAAAATCAATTTAAAGGCACATGTGTAAAGCGGCTCTATTATTTTGACCCATAAGATTCTTACCTTTATGCCTCTTTTCACACGTCTAGCTCAAACGCTTCCTTTCGGACGACTAAAGATAGCAGCAACGTCTTCCCTGATGTTGTCTACAAGGGACTGACAACACGGCACTCGTGGCGATTTCGCGAACTAATAGATATCCTAGTTCTTAATCTCGTCAATAGAGGTGGCTCTATTATTTCGACCGCCACTGTATTCCGCCTCCGTTACACTACGTCGGCGATTGCTGCGCAAACAATTTCTCCACGTACGCGTACACCACCATTACTCTACCACGCAAACGTAGGGGTTACACTCGTCTGGTGTGAGACGTTCCCTGGGGGGGTCCACCGGGAACCGAACCGCACAATAACCCTGGGTTCGGTGTGGAGCGGCGGAGGGGTGAAGTGGACTGCGATAGTCGTCGTGGGGTTGTGGACCACTGTGGCTGCGGCGGGGACGGAGCCTTCCGTCGTTTCTAAGTCCCCGGTAAACATACAATACAATACAAAGAGATGATGAATCCCGATACCTTCTTCATAATGCAGATGGCAGTGGCGAATCCGGCGTCTTCCAGGATAACACCTCCTTGACACCTGTACTGCGGGATGGAGACAAACAGGCTCCATTATGCTCTGGGGAACATTCACGTGGGCATCCATGGGTCCAGTGAAGCTCGCGCAAGGCACAATGACAGCCAACATTCGTTACAGACCACATACACCCCTCCCGTGACGATAATGTTTCCTGATGGCAGTGGCATTTTTCAGCAAGATAATACGCCATGTCACAAGGCCAGGTGTGTGATGGAGAGGTTCGAGGAATGCAGTGGAGAGTTCCTATTGATGTGCTGGGCCTCCAAGACGCCATATCTGAGCGCGATCGAACACATCTGGGATATGACTGAATGTGGCGTCGGAGCTGATCTACCTCCCTCCACGGAATTTAGAGGGATTAGGTGGCTTGTCTGTGCAGATGTGGTGCCACTCCCTCCAGAAACCTACTAAATCCTAATTGCTTCCTTGCCACGAGTCCGTCCCCTCAAAAGGGGCCATTGTTCAGACAGACACATAACGACGACAGCAGCAAAAGTTCATCTCGACTGGCTAGCGAAATCACTTGATTTGCACCCCACGGAAAGTCTGCGAGTCACGTTGGAACAGCGGGTAAAACGCCGACATCAGCGCTCCCGCAATTTGGTAGATTGAACGATCAAATCCTCAGCGAATGACATAACCTGGAAGCTCCGAGCGAGGTGGCGCAGTGGTTAGCACACTGGACTCGCATTCGGGGGGACGACGGTTCAATCCCGTCTCCAGCCGTTTTCCGTGATTTCCCTAAATCGTTTCAGGCAAATGCCGGGATGGTTCCTTTGAAAGGGCACGGCCGATTTCCTTCACCATCCTTCCCTAATCCGAGCTTGTGCTCCGTCTCTAATGACCTCGTTGTCGACGGGACGTTAAAAAACACTAACCTAACGTGGAAGCAACGTACCGGTCCATCTTCCATGGGCCCAAAGTGTTAAGAAATCTGTAAGCATGAAATCAGGAGTATACGATGGTTTTAGGTGGACAGTCCAGTCAAATTTGTCAGTGATCTCCATAGCCGCACAACTGCACTGGGCCTCGCGTTATCGTGTTAGGAAATTTCTCTTCTTGTCTGGCCTGACTGGAAATTCGAGTTCTCAGCCTAGTCAGTGACTTCTTGTAGCTTTCAGCACTGGCGGTTGCTATAGGCTCCAGACACACAAAATAATCGCATCCTGCCTATCTCACAAGACTATACACATCACTTTGCTTGCAAGTGGCTGTGTATTGAAGTTGTTCTCTGTTGGAGAATTCGCATGTTGCCGTTCCATGAACTGTCTTTCCAATTTCGGTTCGTAGTAGTGACACCTCGTCTTATAACTGGCGACGAACGTGCTCTGAAAATAGTCACCTTCAGCCTGATATTGGTTCAGCAGATCCAGACAAATTTTCATTCCACGTTTTCTTCTTGTCCTCACGTAAGCACCTGTGGGACCCATTACACATACATTTTGTGCTGACCAAAGCTGCGCGGTATCTTATCTAAGACAACACAATTACACGGTGGTAACCACCCGATCATCGTGGCTGAGTTGATCGACGTACTGTACATTGTGGCGGTTGTCAGCAGAGTACAGTCGACCGGGAGTGGTTTGTCCTGTCCCGCACATCCTTTTCACCACTACTGGAATGAAATACTCATTGTGTCGTCTCCTTAGCAAGTATCGCACGATTGCAGTTAGCGTTGTTGTTTCACCAGTGGAGAAATCCAGTGCCACATTTGTGTTTTGTACGGATCTCTATCTCCGACACCATTTTTGGAACACTTCCCTGCTGTTCCTATCTGTCGCAAGACAACACGATTTCGGTGGGGTGATTGAAAAATTGGTACGACATAAAAGTAATCTGACTGACACTCAAGGTCAACACAATAGGAGGCGCTAATTGCGAAATAACCCTCGTAGTTTATTATTTTTCGGGCATGCACCTGGGATACTATTTATTCTTATTCTGATATTTCGGCTGACAACTTTTAAGCCACTCTCAAGGTGAGTCACTTGCAAGATTTTACACAATACTGTGGAATAAACGCACATGCGTCAGAGATAATACTGTTGGTAACAAGCGCAGATGTACATTACTAGACTGTGAAAGACGCAGTTTTTACTGAAGCCTGGCGTTTGGTGAGGTAATATGGCGGCGTAGGAAGTTTGTGTGGCAACTAATACCATTTTATGAAACGAAATGGAGTTGAAAGCTTTACGGGGTGGTTCAGAGAAGTTGTACGATTGAGCAAATACTTGCGTACTAGTTGAGTGTAACACAATCGTGGTAGGATCGTGTTGTGGGAAGAGCATTAGGTTACATATATGCACGTTTAAAGCAGACCGTAGTTTTTGTAATAACACCCAACTGAATAAAGACACCTGTTATTAACGACGAATAGCACGATCTACTTACAGGAGCACTTTCATAGCGAGCATACTATTCAAAGAAAACCGAAGTTGATTAAACTTGCTTAAAAACATCATTCAGCTACGTTCTGTTAATACTAGATTATTAAATCCCTTACAACATACATGAACTATTTAAAGACGGCCGATATTTCGGATAAGACAGACTGTAACGCAATTATTTAAGCGTTCATACAGAACGAAACAAAAATACGTAAGATGTTTTTAGTCATACTTGCAGTGTGACATGTTCCTTTTCTTGTATCTTCCGTTTGTTGTACGAAAAATTACAGCCAAACACGACGTATCATGTCAAAATTCTAAAGGTAACGTAGTTGTTGGATCAGTTTATTCCCATTTCTTACGACAGTTTCATCAGTAAATAAACAACTTTTTACCCGTCCTTCTTGTTCGCCGCCATATTGCGATTCTAAACTTCTGGCTTCAGTCACAACAATGATACTGTATACAGTATTGCCAGTCTAGTAATGTATGTCTGTGGTAACAAGATAGTCAGTCATAGGTAAAACCTTATGCATTCAAGAGTTAATCCACAATCTTACTAACACCCAAACCTCCAGATGTCAGACTCCCAGATTGGTGCCAAACGTTGTCTGTGGGTAGAGTATCAACCAAAACACCGATTTAGTTCGTGCTTTGTACTGTCGTCTAGTAGAGCATGCGTAAATGGTAATTAAAACTAACACCAGAACTATGAAGTATACGAAAGAAAAATTTTACTCGTAAACGGAAAAAAATGCCGTATGTTGGTTTCGAACTTGGGACCGCAAGTACAAGGGTCTGAAGCTGTACCAGCTCACCTACCATAGACCCGTACATTCAGGGCTCACAGATACAGTTTCCGGTACTTATGCAATTTAGGGGGGTACATGCACTGATGTGATGGTACCCATCTGCTGCCAATTTTGCAACAGTATGTTTTGCCCGGAACCACAGTAGTTTCTGATTTGTGGCAAGCTTACAACACCATAGGTAACTTGGACTACAGTCATCTGATGGTTAATCATTCGCTTTATTTTGTCGATTCTTTTACAAACGCAACCACAAATCACGTGGAGTCAGTGTGGCAAAAAACTAAAGAAAAAAACGAAAGACGTTTCGGGACTCACCGTGCTATGCTGAATAACTACCTGGTGGAATTTCTCTCGCGTCAACGTTTTGGGGAAAATCCATTCCACAATTTCATTGAGCATGTCCGAAAAATCTATCCTAATGCTGCAAATTAACTTGAGGTAGCTGTTTTTATCTAATTTGTGATTCGAGTTTTAATGCATATCTATTCAAAATAGACAAATATGATTTTTTGAGAAAATTTTGTTATTAATTCCTTCTTTTTTACAAAAAAAATGTTTTTGATGTTCCGTGCATACATATGCAATACATCATTTTTGATAAAAAAAATTTTTGAGACAGTTAATTGGTCTTTTTTTTGCATCCATATGAAAATAAGTACTCTTTTGGTGACGAGCGCGTCAGATATGACTGTAACACACAATATTTGAAATAAAATTTTGGTTGTATTCCGTGCATATATACGCTTATATCTTCAGAAATACGCGTTTCCTTCAAAAATAGGTACTTTTCTCGTGATCAGCGCATGCACCCCACAAACTGCATAAGTGCCCAGTTTCCATATACTCCGTAGTTCTGGTGTTACTTTCAATTATCTTTACGCGTCTTCTACTGGACGACAGCACACAGCACGAAATAAATCGGTGTTTCGGTTGATACTTTATCGATATAACAGCGTTTGTTACCGATCTGAGTGTCTTGACATCTGAAGGTTTGCGTGTAAGTATGTGGTTGATCACTATGGATGGCATACGTTCTAAGGCCAGGCAGTGAAGACTCGAACAAGATTTTCTTTTAAAGCGCAGGGAAAACTTCAAGAAACACGTCTCCCACAGTTGCTTGAACTGTTCTTGTAATGGTGAGGAAAATGCCTAACAGTTTCTGACTGCGTGGATGAGACCTGGGTTTCAGGTTGGGAAGTGCGCGCCGGTTGCGCAGGGCGGTTTGTAGTCTGCTGCAGCGAGAAGTGGCCGCTGCCAGCAAATGCGCCAGCGGCAGGTCACCCACAGAAAGGCGCTCTCCTGGCTAGGGCCGCAGCACCTGCTGCTTACAAGGGAACCTCCCCATCGCACCCCGCTCAGATTTAGTTACAAGTTGGCACAGTGGATAGGCCTTGAAAAACTGAACACAGATCAATCGAGGAAACAGCAAGAAGTTGTGTGGAACTATGAAAAAAATAAGCAAAATATACAAACTGAGTAGTCCATGCGCAAGATAGGCAACATCAAGGATAGTGTGAGCTCAGGAGCGTGGTGGTCCCGTGGTTAGCGTGAGCAACTCCGGAACGAGAGGTCCTTGGTTCAAGTCTTCCCTCGAGTGAAAAGTTTATTTTCGCAAAGTTATGATCTGCTCGTTCGTTCATTGACGTCTCTGTTCACCGTAATAAGTTTAGTGTCTGTGTTTTGCGAACGCACCGCAAAACCGTGCGATTAGTAGACGAAAGGACGTGCCTCTCCAATGGGAACCGAAAACATTTGATCGCAATGTCATAGGTCAACCGATTCCTCCACAGGAAAACACGTCTGATCTATTCTATACGACACTGGTGACGGCATGTGCGTCACATGACAGGAATATGTTGTCAACCCACCTAACTTGTACACTTGGAGAATGGGTAAAATGATTCTTCTACCTTGCCCGATTTAGGTTTTCTAGTGGATGTGATAATCACTCCCAAAAAAGTGATGAAAACATAAGAGTTTGTCACAAAACTGCAACAAATGAATGCAAGTTTCACAGTCGCACAGTTTTCCCTGTGCTCTGTCGAAACATATGTTTTTAACGTTATCAAATTTTTACATCCGGCATATGTCCAAGCAAATTTGAACATGTCCTGGAATTTTGGAGAGTGAAGTTGATTATATAAAAAATTAAAGCTATCTCGAAGCGAAGGAAGACTTGAACCAAGGACCTCTCGTTCCGCACCTGCTCACGCTAACCACGGGACCACAACGCTGCTGGGCTCACAGTATCCTTGATGTTGCCTATCTTGCCCGTGGACTACTCAGTTTGTATATTTTGCTTATTTTTTTCGTAGTGCCACACAACTTCTTCCTGTTTTCTCGATTGATCTGTGCTCAGTTTTTCAAGGCCTATCCACTGTGCCACCTTTTAACCCGACGGGGGTGCAATGGAGAGGTTCCCTTGTTAGCGGCTAGGCTCCCACCTATACGACGCGACATCTACAGCAGCTGCTGCAGCTGTCGCTACCATACACCCTCGTTCTAGCCACTAACAGATTTATAGGTATGGGTGCTGTCCTGTCGGGCATGCCTGGCAAAAGAAATACGTCTCATACACTGCCGGAAAAAAAAAAAAAATTAGAACACCTGGAAAGACGACGTCGATTTTGATCCGATGGTGGCATTGCCACCTGTGGAATAGTAGATATACTGGTAATGGTTTCAGCGTCGTCCACCGAAAGATAGCAGTGTAACATTGGTACCGGAGCGCCATCTGTGTCTACCCTCTCATAGGGAATGCTCACAGCCAGAAGGCTCAGTGTGGTGCAAACGTGTGAAGCAAGTAGGCAACCGCGCCACAGAGACGCACTCCTGCTTCCTACAGCGAACTGAGCGAGCTTGAAAGGGGTCAGATTGTGGTCTTCTGAGTAGAGGGATGTTCCTTTCGGAGAATTGCTACACGAGTTCGACGTGCTGCGCCATTTGTGCAGCGACGTTGGTATCAGTAATCATGTGTACATTCTCACACCCGTAGACAAGGTTCTGGACGTCCACGCAGCACACACGCCCTCCAGGATCGTCGTATTCTAAGGGCAGCAGTGGAAGGTAGTACAGCTACCATAGCCCAGACAAGTAGTAGTAGTTGTAGTAGTAGTAGTAGCTTTATTCATCCGTAGATCTCTTTTTAGAGGGATATAAGACATGTCAAAGTATTAACAAATTTTTATCAATTTAAAATAAGCTAATTCGTATACACATATATTTACAGACTTCCAGTTAGAGACAATCATTAGATTTACTCCTGGTATACAATACTTTTTTTTACAAAAATGGCTCTGAGCGCTATGGGACTTAACATCTATGATCATCAGTCCCCCTAGAACTTAGAACTACTTAAACCTAACTAACCTAAGGACAGCACACAACACCCAGCCATCACAAGGCAGAGAAAATCCCTGACCCCGCCGGGTATCGAACCCGGGAACCCGGGCGTGGGAAGCGAGAACGCTACCGCACGACCACGAGATGCGGGCTTTTTTTTTTTTTTTTACAAATAACTTATTAAATAATGTAATGCCACATTGTTCACTTATATCTCACTATCAGTCACTGCACACAGTATACACACATTGTTTCATAATTCTTCACTCACTACACACACACACGCACACACACACACACACACACACACACACACACACACACACTGGTGATCTCTGGGCCATTTTCTGTACCGCAACTTCCCATTTGCTATCCTGAAAAGCTGAGTCACCATCCCTCCATAATGAGTCAGATGTTGAGCTCAGAAAAAGGAAGGGGTGTTAGTATTGTGCTATGCATAAATTGGGGGTAAGTATTTCTAGAAAGGAAAAAAAAGAAGGAAAAAGACATAAAGTGAAGGTGTTATGTGGAATGTTGGATATTTTATAATCATTATTACTATTATTTACTTGTATAACATTTTTATCAAACCCCTACTCTGATTTAGCTAAGTAATCCTTCAATGTATAAAATGTACATAACAGGTACATTTTAGCTGTCTTTTTAAATATGTGTATTTTTGAAATTTCTTTAATCTCTTCTGGTAATTTATTGTACAGTTTCATTCCTTGGTAGAAAACGCTGTTTTGAGTTTTATATTTATTTTTTCTTGGTAAATGTAAGTTGAGTCTATCTCTTGTTGCATGGTCATGGACAGAGTTGTTTGTGCAGTAATTACCAATGTTATTTTTGTGTGTACAACTGACTGGTAAATGTATTCACATGGAGCAGTTAAAAACCCCAGTGTTCTGAACAGGTCAATACAATGAGCTCGACTAGTAATTTTGGTTATTATTCTTATGGCTCTTGTCTGGAGTTTGAAAATTGTGTTCATATTTTGTGCATTTGGTTCCCAAAAAAGAATGCCATAGCTAAGAATTGAGTGTACATATGAATAATATGTAACTAAAAGACACTGCATGTTAGACACTTATGATAGGATTCTAAGGGCATAACGTGCTGATGACATTCTGTTTGCAAGTATCTTTGTGTCTTCACACACTACATCTGAGAATCAATATTGATTCCTAGAAATTTTACATTTGTTACACAGTCTATAGAGGTGACATCTACATTTAATTTAACATTGTCATTTTTCCTCTTCAACCTGAAAGTCATGGCATTAGTTTTCTTTATGTTCAATGTCAGTTTATTACTTGTTGACCAATCATAAACTTCCTTGACAGTTTCATTTGCTCTATCGGCAAGGAGTTCTCTTGTTTTCTCAGCGACTGTAATGTTGCTGTCATCAGCGAAGCGGATTTTGAGGGCGTGTGAGCCTAGACGTGTGAACAGGGGCTGTTGCGTACCGGTTATTAACAGTGGGACTACGGGTACGCGCATCTCTAGCTCGTCTTCAACTCACGCTGCAGTATCGACGTGCACGGCTCGACTGGTGCTGTCAGAGGTTCACTTGGAAGATGGAATGGCGTGCCGCTGTCTTCAGCGCTAAAAGGAGATTTTGCCTGCATGCAAGTGATGGTCGTTTCCGCGTGCGACGTAGGTCTGGTGAGCGCTGTCTCCTAGAGTGCCTTACGGTCTGGAGAGCGATAAGCTACTATTCTCGTTCACCTTTGGTGTTTCTGACGGGGGACGCTAACCAGCAGTAGGTACGTGCAGAACGTTGTTACAGCCGTTCTCTTGCAACAGGAAGGTGATGTGTTATTCCAACAGAATAATGCTCGCCCACACACTGCCCGTGTAACTCAATGTGCTGTGCAAGACGTGCAGCAACTTCCCCGCCCAGCACGACGTCCAGACTTGTCTCAAATCGAGCAGGTGTGGGTTATGACGGGACGAGAAGTGACTAGTGCGACTCGTCAGCCAACAACTCTTACAGAACTATGTGCACAGGTCGAGCAGGCGTGGAATAATGTTCCCGATGACAGTATTCGCCATCTCTACGACCGACTGGATGCCACAGTCAGCGCCTACATTGTCGCTAGTGGAGGCCACACGACGTATTAATCTGAGTGGTTCAGCATGGGTCGATACCTGGTACCTCAGAACAGCTTGCGCTAAACCTGTAAATGTAATCATTTCATGTACTAAAAATGTAAATGTCGTGTGACTAGGGCATCCGGTCGGGTAGACCGTTCGCCGGGTGCAAGTCTTTCGATTTGACGCCACTTCGGCGACTTGCGCGTCGATGGGGATGAAATGATGATGATTAGGACAACACAACACCCAGTCCCTGAGCGGAGAAAATCTCCGACCCAGCCGGGAATCGAACCCGGGCCCTTAGGATTGACATTCTGCCTCGCTGACCACTCAGCTACCGGGGGCGGACATTTCATGTACTCTACATGCTCTGTTGCAACAATAAATCTTGAGTGAATTGGCAACCTCTAAATGGGTGCATTAATTTTGTTTCCGGCAGTGTATCTGTAATTCTATGGGCGGCGAATGGTAAGCGGGGAGTTTGGGTCTGACGGAAAACGTGTCCGGATGGCCGAGTCCGTTAAGGCTAACGTTCTAGAGAAGCTGTGCAACCGGGTTCGAGAAGGTCCGACATAAATTTTCTACTTTCGCCGTTGCATTACCGCAATGCCCTGTGCGGCTGGAAGTTGTTATTTCTTTCCCCTTCTATTTCCATTCGTTTCGCCCTAATTATTCAACTATCAGATTTGTATGATAACAACCAAACAGTTCACTGGTATACATAGAAATCGCTACATACGAGGGGTAGTACGAGGGAAGTTCAGAAAGTAGGTAATACATGTCGCCCCACTGTAACACCACTGAGTTACGGACAACCGGTGCACCACCGTGTGCAGCTGAAATGGAAACTGGAAACGTACTCCAAAGCTGGAAAACTTTTTCTCAGTTTATTTTGGGATTGGTACAGCAACCAGTATTTGTGATATGAAGAAACAAGCAGTCATGGTTGCAGTTTTATTATTTCCCAATTACGTGTTCCGCATTTTTTAGGCGTGTTCCGATTGACCTACAGAAGAAATATAAAATTTCATAATACTGACGTGACCCCATTTAGTGCGACTGGATTACCAGGAAAATATAAAAGAAGAAGGAGACACAAATAAATGTTTTGCAGAAATATACCACATTCTCGAAAGTACTTCTACTGTCATACTCTTCATTTAAAGTCGTTAAGAAAGTACCTGCAGATTTTATTTAATTGCAATCTTTCATTTATAAAAGTCTTCGTTACGTTCTAAATTCGCAATTACCGAGTGATAGAAACCTTCGACCATTCGATTCATGTGTATATTCACATTGAATACTGTAGACTCAGCAGTATTTCCCCTGTAATGCGGCAACTACGTATCCCAGCCCCTAGACAACCAAACCAGCCAAAACTTTTAATATTGCAACTCTGAGTCTGAGGGTACGTAGCTGAGGGCCACCTCCACCATCATTTCACGTTTTCTTGTGAAAGCCCGCACGCTGAAGTTTATTTTACAACTTAGATGCCGCATTTGCTAGGCATCCGGACATAGCATTGATATTGTTGGTCAATAGCGACAGGTAGCTAGCATGGCACGATCTCGTGCATAAAGGGGAGTGGGGAGGGGCGTAGATTCTGGTTTTAGCGAGATTAAGGTATAAACAATGTTGTTGGCTTCAATACTACTTGGGATACCGTAAATTGGTATTCAGAGTTCTGCTATGTACTTTTATGCTTTCCCATTTCAGTAATGTATTGTTTTATATACTTTAGTTTTCAATTGTTAGTCAGCGTGATTATTCTGGCTTTTAATATGGGCATTTTATAGCAATTTTTACAACATCAATCATCTTTAATAACTCATGGTTTGTTCTTATGAAAAAATTTTGCAATTGAACGCTACGTAGCTCACAGCCTGCAGGCGCCATATGCCGAGAGCTGCCTCTACTAGCCTTCGGAACCTGTATGTTTTTGTATCCAGTATCACGTGTGCAATCGGAAAATGAACTACACCTCCGGCATGTTATTCATATATACTGTAGTTGGCATCGATTGATGGATTTGTTGAATGTCCTCCCGAGGGATGTCGTGCGAACTTGTGTTCTATTGGCGTGATATGTAGTAAAAATCCCGAGATGGTTTGAGAAACCTGTCCATAATGCTTCAATCATTCTCAACTGGGGAGAGATCCAGCGAACTTGTGGGCCAAGATACGATTTGACAGGCACGGAGAAAAGCAGCGGAAACAGTCGCCGTATGCGGGTGGGCATGACCTGTCTGAAATGAAGCCCAAAATGGCTTGCCATGAAGGGCAACAAAAAAGGGGCTAGATAATCGTCGGCGTACCGCTGTACTGTAAGGGTGCCTCTGTCTACAAGGATACCTGCTCCGAAATGAAATGGTGCCCAAGATCATCTCTCTTGGTTGTTGGGTTAGTATCCCACCTCTGTGCAGAGCGTCTCAAGACACGTACTCGCTGGCCATTGTGGGTCAGTTCAAAGCGGGACTCATCAATGAAGACAATTCTACTCCAGTCAATAGCATTCAAAGTTGCTATGACGTGCGAAGATGGTCTGCGGTGCCACTTCTTTTCATAGCAGGACCCTTTTGGTTGTCATCCGCGGCACCCTCAGACAACAGCGATATGTGGACGACATTCTACAACCCGTTTTGTTGCCCTTCATGGCGAGCCATCTGGGCTTTGATTTCAGCATGAGAATGCCCGTCCGCACACGACCATAATCTATTACTGTTTCTTATCTTGCTTGCCAAACCGTACTTCGGCCACATAGTCGCAGGATCTCTATCGAGTTGAGAACTTTTGGAGCATTATGGGCGGACCCCTTCAGCCAACTCGTGATTTTGACAATCTAACACGCAAAGTGGACAGTGTGTGGCACGATATTCCTTAGGAGGACAGCCAACAATTCATCAATGACAAGCTGAATAACTGCTTGCGTCAGTACCAGCTGTGTACCAAACGCGTTATTGACTTCATCGATTTGTGAAGCTCTTTCTGTTGAATAAATGCTCCAGTCTTTCGAAAGCTGTAATCTTATATTTGTCTGTACGTCAACATCACATTTACCCATTTCCGTTCCATTCTGATAATTCCTTCGTGGTGCGTCTTTTATGTTTCACAATATATTTAACAATTCGGCCTTGCAGTCAATTAGAATCAGCAGCTCAATGTAGGCATTTACATCGGCCTTCTCCTGTTCTATCTTATAGAGCCTCTGTAAGCTCCTGAAGGATCCATAGTTCTTCTGCAAAACACCGACGGTTATGAGGAAATCACTCCACCTTGAACCGGCCTCTTTATGCGCAGACCACTTGTAAGATGCCATATTTTCGGGAACCTTCGATGTCACTACTATACTTTGACAAATAATTAAACTTTTGTATAGTGAAATTCACCGTGAAGTCACCCCTTTGTTACGTAACAGTTCGATGATCAAAAGCACCGGTAAGAAAAGGAAACCGGAAGAGTATTTCACTCTTCGGCATATCACGTGAAGCTAGGTGGCGTAATCGGCGAAAAGCACAGCGTACGTTGGAAGGGACACCAAAGTAACGTCACAGCACAACAGAAGACACCTAGAACGTTGAGAATGGTCGACGTAAGAGAGGACGACAGCAAAAGAGATTGAAGTGTTATAGAAATACTGAGATATACGACAATTTTAGACAGAATACTAGGAGTACATGATTGGCGTGACAACTGAATAAAAGTAAATTATCGAACATGTTTCATTTTAACGAAGTGTTAAACGTGGTGAAACAGTGTGCTCCAGTCGGTGTTAATATTTAAAACAAAATGTAAAAATAAGTACTAACTCAAAAGGAATAATTTTATGTCTATTATTTCATTTAATCATTTACCTGTGAATCAATGTCAAGAAAAGATGTACGCACTCAAACGGAGCCACAAGCATATGTGGCAGAAACTTCTTCCAAGTAAAAGCCACATCAGAACACTGTTCCAAGATAACGACTCGGGAATTTCAGTGATCAACATTAAAGTTTACACGTCGCGGATACTCACATTAGCATTTAATTGCAGCCAGATTACCTAACATGAAAAGATATAAAAATCCGTTGCGCAAACAAATATTTTCAAAAGTGACGTTTAAAAGTTTAAAAACAATAAATTCAGTAGATGGCAAGCTATGCACTAGAGGGAGAACCGCCAGGCCCATCAGCTCCTGGCTGAAGACTGTCTCGTTGCCCCAGAAGTGGATCCTGTTGTAGACAATAGCCACAGGCTCGACCACGAAAACATTTTTTAAAAAGTTATATACTAACCCCTTTTTTCCAAGACGTCTCAGAGCTGAATTTTAAAAAAGCTATAGTAGTTCGAAGTCTCGTTGGAAAAAAAAAAAACAGTATAGCCAACACTGCAATTTACTTGGCCGATTGCGTAGTATCATTTGCCCAAAACTTCCTTTCGATAACCAGAACCATTTACGAAATATCTTGGTGTGCAAGTCAAGTGGGACGATACTACCCAACATTCAAGTACTAAAGCAATTTATACAGGGTGTTTCAAGAGGAATACACGTATTACAAAATATTATGTTGTCCAAACTATCGATCGCTGCGCCACGGTTCGGTTATTGGAGGAACGGTTACATTGTCCAGTTTATATTCATTTCCGTTAGAAGTCGATTTTCTTCTGTTTGCTTGGTTAGCTTCACAGGCTGCAAAATGACTAATCCGCAGCAGAAGTGTAATTCCGTTATTACAGTTCAAAGACGTTTCAGGTTGACGAACCAAACTGATTGTCCGAATGGATGGAACATTCGCAGATGATATCGACAATTTGTAGACACAATATGTATATGTAAAGGAAAGATTTCTGGCAGCCTCGTGTTTTCGCCGAAAATGTCGCAAAAATTCAAGCCATTTCCCAACGTAGTCCTACAAAATCAACTCAAGGTGGCAGTCGGGAGCAACAACTGCCTACAACAATAACTTGGTGTGCTTTGAGACATCGGTTAATTATGAAGCCGTACGACTTGCAGCTCTTCGTCATGGCGACAGACGTAAGCATGTGGCATTTTCGGTCAATTCAGAATACCACTGAGAATGATAACGCTTTCTTCCAGCGCATCTTGTTCAGTATTGAAACGACTTTCTAACTTAATGGGAAAGTAAACAAAAACAATGATCGAATTTGGGGCCCACAGGAGCCACATGCACACACTGAACATGTACAAGATTTACAAAAAGTCAATGTGTTTGGTGCGACATCCCGCTCATGTGTTCACGGCCCGTTCTTTTTTGATGGGAACACGGTTAACGGCCAGCAGTAAAAAAAATGGCTCTGAGCACTATGGGACTTAACATCTGTGGTCATCAGTCCCCTAGAACTTAGAACTACTTAAACCTAACTAACCTAAAGACATCACACAACACCCAGTCATCACGAGGCAGAGAAAATCCCTGACCCCGCCGGGAATCGAACCCTGGAACCCGGGCTTGGGAAGCGAGAACGCTACCGCACGACCACGAGCTGCGGACGCGGCCAGAAGTACCTTGCTGTGTTACACAACTGGCTATTTCCGAGGCTGAACGAGGATAAATTCATTTTCAACAAGGCGGGGCACCTCTCACTGGAATCGCCAAGTGCGTGAATATCTGAACGAAAATTTTCCGAACCGTTGGATTGATAGTCAAACAGTGGGAGATTTGGCATTTCTCGGCTGGCCTCCAAGGGCACCGGATTTGATGCCCTTGTGACTTCTTCTTGTGGCGTTTCATTAATGACCACGTTTATGCACCAACATTACGACAGAACATAGAAATCTCGGAAAACTGGATCCGTATTGCCATAACATTAGTGAAGACGCACCTTCTTACTCGAGTATGGAAGGAATTCGAGTATCGATGCGATATTGTTCTTGTCGCTGATGGACATCTTATTGAACATTTGTAGTCTACACTTCAGAGATTCGTAAATACACACATAAAAGAAAAAGTTTTGCATCACCTCGGTTCCGAGATTTCCGGAACTTGTACGGGAAACTGGAATATAGATCAACATAAACATCATTTCCACCCTTTTTATTGCTCATGAAAACCACACATCGCATGTTTTACCACCACACAGCAAGACCTTCAGAGGTAGTGTTAAAGAATGCTGTACAAACCGGTACCTCTAATACCCAGCAGCACGTCCTCTTGCACTGATGCATGCCTGTATTCGTCGTGGCATACTGTCCACAAGTTCATCAAGACACTGTTGGTCAGAGTGTCCTACTCCTCAATGGTGATTCGGCGTAGATCCCTCAAAATGATTGGTGGGTCACATCGTCCATAAACAGTCCTTTTCAATCTATTCCAGACATGTTCGATAGGGTACATGTCTGGAGGACTGCTGGCCACTCTAGTCGAGCGATGTCGTTATCCTGAAACAAGTCATTCACAAGGTGTGCACGATGGCGACACGAATTGTCGTCCATGAAGACGAATGCCTCGCCAATATGCTGCCGATATGGTTACACTATCGGTCGGAGGATGGCATTCACATATCGTACAGCCTTTACGGCGCCTTCCATGACCACCAGCGACCTACGTGGGCCCCAAATTATGCCATCCTAAAACAGCAGGGAACCTCCACACTCGCTGGTCAGTGTGTCTAAGGCTTTCAGCCTGAATGAGTTGCCTCCAAACACGTCTGCGACGATTGTCTGGTAGAAGGCATATGCGACACTCATTGGTGAAGAGAACGTGATGCCAATCCTGAACGGTCCATTCAGCATGTTGTTGGGCCCATCTCTACCGCGCTGCCTGGTGTCGTGGTTGCAAAGATGGATCTCGCCATGGACGTCGGGACTGTTTATGCGCGTCTTGCAGCCTATTGTGCACAGTTTGAGTCGTAACACGACGTCCTGTGGCTGCACGAAAAGCATTATTCAGCATGGTAGCGTTGCCGTCAGGGTACTCCGAGCCATAATCCGTAGGTAGCTGTCATCCACTGCAGTAGTAGCCCTTGGGCGGCCTGAGCGAGGTGTGTCATTGACAGTTCCTGTCTCTCTGTACCTCCTTCAGGTCCGAACAACATTCCTTCCTGGTACAAAGTAACATTGAGGACGCTATCGAACCGTGGTATTGACCGTCTAGGCATGGTTGAACTACAGACAACACAATCCGTGTACCTCCTTCCTGGTGGAATGACTGGAACTGATCGGCTGTCGGACGCCCTCCGTCTAGTAGGCGCTGCTCATGCCTGGTTGTTTACATCCTTGTGCGGGTTTAGAGACATTTCTGAACAGTCAAAGGGACTGTGTCTGTGATTCAATATCCACAGTCAACGTCTATCTTCAGGAGTTCTGGGACCCGGGGTGATGCAAAACTTTTTTTATGTGTCTATGTATGCCAAGTTTCATAGTTGTACGTCTTCGAGTTAAATAATGACCAATAGTTTGTCTTCTCGAATGTGGATGAACGGATATCTGTGCCCCAGATGGACAAATGATAGTATGCAGACTTTTTAGTAATTATTTATTTATGTATTTATTTATTTATTCACATTATTTAGACCCATAGAGGATCACATAAAGCAAATTATGACCTGTGGCAGCTATTTTTCTTGTTCTTCAAGAACTGTTTCATCATCTCGCTATGCTTACCTCGACGTTCATCCGACCACTTTCTTCTGCGTACCTTGTGTTTGTCTTCCGATGAAATTTCCCAACTGTAGACCCTGTGTCTCAAGACGTTTCGATCTTTGATATCTGTCGGTGAGATTTCGGCATTTTGTGTATCAATTCCGATCTGTTTTATCCGGACTGTTGTCGTTTTCAGTTTCTGTAAGTACGTTTTCTCTGTGTGTGATTGTAGACGGTACCCTTCGTCTGTGGGTTTTGGGCCAAAGATTTTTCGGATGATTTTTCTTTCAGCTTTTTTGATATTTTCGAGGTCTCCTTTGTAATTGAGGTTTAGAGTCTCGCTAACGAGTGGAGTGTTTCAGGTACTGTCGAACTTTTGTGTTGTTGTTTATGCATTTTTATTGTAGATGCTCGCAACTTTCCCACATGCTTTCCGCATTTTGAGTTCACGTGTTTTTTGTACTAATCTTTCATTACCTGTAGGCTCAATAATTTCTCCTGAGTACTTGAAGTGATTAACCTTATTTACTGTGCCGCATTTTGTGATTAAATTTTGTGTTTTGATGTGTTTTGTAGCCATGAATTCGGTTTTAGTAAAAGACATTTGCATCCAACTTTCTCGGTATATTCTTTGAGGACTTCAGTCTGATGGATTCCTGTTTGTCCTATCACCAGAAAGGATCGTGAGGCCAGCAGCGAAGGCTAGGCATGTGACGTCGATGTTATTCTTTTCTTTTCCTAGCCTGATGGGTCTCCAGATGTTTTGATTTTTCGGTTCTTGTCCCCATTCTTTGATGTCTTTGTCTAAAACGATGTTGAAAAGTAGTGGGGAGAGGCCATCGCCCTGCCGGACGCCAGTCTTGATGGAAAAAGGTTGTAAGATTTCTCCGTTGAATTTGACATTGGAAGTTGTGTCTGTTAGGGTTGGTTCGATGAGCCGTTGTGGTTTTTGATCCGGATTGTTTTCTTTGAGTATATTAAACAGGATTGTCGGTCGATGGTGTCGTAAGCTTTCTTGAAGTCGACAAGTGTGCAGATGGTTGGGAGATTTCGTGTAGCTCGAATTTTCAGTGTAGACTTCAGGTTGAAAATTTGTTCGGTGCCTGATCTGTGTGGTCTGAACCCTGCTTGATATTCGCCTATTAGGGGTTCGAGTTACTGTTGGGCGCTTTGTAAGAGGTAAGCGGAGAGGACTTTGTAAGGAACGGAAAGGAAGGAGATTTCCCTGTTGTTATTCACATCAGATTTGTCTCCTTTTTTGTGAAGTGGGTGGATGAGTGCGCATTTCCAGTCGTCTGGGAGATCTTCACTTCGCCATATGTCCTGAATGACCTGTGCGATTTCCTGTAATGGTCGAGTTCCGAGATTTTTCAGTAATTCTGCGGTGATTCTGGTAGCCAGTTGCAATAATCACTGTGTGGACGATGTGGCCTACTCTACCTTATTTTAGATCCGTATGACGATGCTGTGCTGACTATATTTATACGTATGTTTTGACGATGCCATTATGGCCTTATCACTTTAGGACATGATGTAAAAAAGATCTGAGGATGGTCGTTACAGACTGAAACCGGCCATCGTCTAAAGAATTGATATTGTGATCAATGACTGGAATAAAAAACATCTGAGCTCACTAAGCTAACAGCCGCTGACCAGAGTTCGGTGATTTTCACTCCGATGTGTCTGGATTTTGAATTGCGTTGGTATTTGGTCCGCCCCGAGTATTTGATTCCTTGGTACCACCCATATCTGGGAGACTTTCCCCTATCTGCCAACTGGGGAGGCGCCCGATGGAGGATCCAATAACCTCACACGGGTTTTTAGTTATTATTATTATTTTCTTGTTTTAATGTAGTTATTCTATGTAGATTTTCCCCCCTTAAGTACTATAGTACGTTGTTATTACTAAAACACTTAAAATTATGTTAAAATATTATGAGCTTTAATCAAGCCATTTCATGTGCAATATTTTGTCTGTCCTTTTATATAGATAACACACTAAATGAAAGTAGCAAATAAATAAATGAATAAATAGTTTAATAAACACATACTTTCGAAGTACGTAGGCTACATTGCTTTTGAAACACCCTATATTTCACAGCAAGGTAAGTTGAAGAGACAAGGAACTCGGGTCGTAGAAGAAGATGTATTGAAGTACTCGAAGGTGTGGAATTGTTTACACCAGGATCTGGTCTCTGATTCGTCCCTACAATGACTTCAAGAGAATCTAGTTGTGGCCTCTCTGACACCAAGGAAGCTGCATCACAAAGTTATTTCTTGAGGGGGGGGGGGGGGGGGCGGGACGAAATAATACTAGCATTAGCGACTTAATGTCACTTATTTGTAAATTTCGTTACTGTCACAAAAACTCGTATTTCACGACAAATGCCTTTGTTTGAGTCATGTGTTTAATTTTACTGAGAGACGTTTCCTATACTGAAAACATGGCATGGCCTCTGCCGTATGTCAGACACTGTATTTAATAAAATGCTGTACCTTCTCCTCACGTCGATACATCAGTATAGACGAACTTCTAAAATTGCACTAGTATCCAGTATATCGACAGAATGACTACTAAACAGATATGATAAAATTTAATCATCTCATGGAGTAGCATACATTCCAGTACTTCAATATGTATAGTACAACCGCATTATCAACGACAAACAAAATGCGAAATGTTAATAATACGTCAGTTGCGAGATTTAAAGCCGATTATCGTCAGTAGTAAAACAATGCAGAATATTAATCTTTGGCGCAGTGTTTTGCTCTTTCCGTTGTGGGATATTTAATTAAACAGTTATCAACGAAGTCCACTTTGTCATCAGACAAACAAATTCATTTCACGTATTGAAATTTTAGTATTATTAACAGACAGTAATTTCAGTCCTAATGTAATTACGTGTCCGTGGCTCATATTCCAGTAATTTCGCACAAGCATGTAGGAAATGCAGGTCACAACACTGTTGACACACACAGTTGAACTTTGTGCGTGGAAGTGAAATGTACGTACTTCGGCGGCGCAGAATTGTTATGCAGTCATCCGCAAATAATGGTTCTCTACCTTTTCTCAATACTGTTTTGAGAAAAGAACGTCTCTTTATGAATTCCAGTTTGAATTCACGAAACGTCTTCGTAATATTCGCGTGTTGTTCAAACCTGCCAGTAACGAATGTAGCAGGACGCCTCTGAATTGCTTACTGCAACTGCAAATGCGTTACCAAAATCCAATCTGTAAAAGCGTTTTTGTTACTTTCACTTTTCACTGAAAAACAAAAGTGCCGAGAAATACGTCTTTCACGCAGTACAACCCGTTTTAGCATCAGATAAGTAATGATTCCTTAAATAAATTCCTACATCTATATTTGATATGTCCTTTTAACAAATGTGAAATAAAATAACAATATAAAATGAGAAAATTATTTGTGCAACTGCTTCATACAAAATGATTTACACCTATAACCTTCAAGATACTCTTCAGTTTCGTCTACACATACATACATGCACTGTGTAGTGCATGGCAGAATAGCTTGTACCTCTATTAGTAATTTCCTGTCCTCTTCATCTCGCAAATACAGCAAGGGGAAATGACTATTTATACACCTCCACAGTGGCCCTAATTTCTCTCATTTTCGTTGCCCTTAAACGAAATGTACATTGGTAGCGGTAGAATCGTTCTGCAGTCAACTTCAAATATTGGTACTCTAAATTTTATCAATAGTTTATTGAAAAAGAACGTCGCCCTTCCCTCCAGGAATCGCCATTTGAGTTCACAAAGCATCAGCAGAACTGATAGAATCTAGCGGTAACAAATCTAGCAGCACGCCTCAGAATTGTTTCGATGTCTTCCTCTAATCCGGCCTGGCGGGGATCCCAAACAATAGAGGAGTACTCAAGAATAGGTCGCGCTAGTGTCCTATATACAGTCTCCTTTACAGATTAGCTACATTTTGCTAGAATTCTTTCAGTAAACATAAGTCGATCATTTGCCTTCGCTATTACAGACCTTACTTGTTCGTTCTATTTCAAATCGCTATAGTTAATCAACGTGACTGTGACAAGCAGCTCACCACTAATACAGTATTCGAACATTACAGGATTCATCTGGATTAACTTGCATTGCCGGCCGCGGTGGTCTCGCGGTTCTAGGCGCGCAGTCCGGAACCGTGCGACTGCTACGGTCGCAGGTTCGAATCCTGCCTCGGGCATGGATGTGTGTGATGTCCTTAGGTTAGTTAGGTCTAAGTAGTTCAAAGTTCTAGGGGGCTAATGACCACAGCAGTTGAGTCCCATAGTGCTCAGAGCCTTTTGAACCATTTTTTTTAACTTGCATTTTCCTAGATTTAGGACAAGCTGCCATTCATAACGTAAGGCCGGTATTACACTACCAAGTTTCTTTGTCAAAGTTGATGCGTCAAATATTTATGTCAAAGAAGTTTGATGCTGTAATAGGGCAGTTTGTCATATCTCGTCTGTCGTCAAATAAATTTGATCATAAAAGTCGCTTGTCTTCCGTTCACTGCAATGCGACATGTTACCACGTCGAGCGCTAGCATCGCTGCAGCGTTCTGTCATCTGTAGTGTGTTTATAAACATGGCCGGTAAATACTATTGGTGTATAACGTCAACTACAAAATTAATAGTGATGTACGTAGCTGCTGAGGCGTTTTACAACGTGAGGCACCCTGAAAGAAAAACAGATTAAGAAGATTGGAGAGCTATAAAAATATTGCGGGGGTCATTAGCCGTGAGATACGGTTTTCGGACACAAAATGTAATTGATTTGGTTATAAAATAAAAATAGGTCTTAACGCGCATAAAGTGTATTGAACAATTATTTAGCTTCAGACATTGGTCCTTTAGTGCTTTATAAATTGCTGCACTCGTTTCAAGTATTAGTTTCGTTAACGTGCACTGTGGTATTCGAGTGCTGTACTGTAAGCTAGAGTAACTCTCTCCTGTAGCAAGGAATCGGAGTGTTACAGTGAGCCTGTCTTCTGCAGATATAACAGTTCTTAAGGAAGTATTGTGCTTTGTGATATGAGGATACATTTCACTGAGCACATACTGAAATGTATGCTCATCCATTCTTCAGTACACTACTGGCCATTAAAATTGCTACACCAAGAAGAAATGTAGATGATAAACGGGTATTCATTGGACAAATATACTATACTAGAAATTATCTGAAATGTAACGTCCACTGTTCAAAGTGCCGCCAATACTAACAAGAGGTGACTGAGACGTGTAACCAATGGCACCCCGTACCATCACGCCGGGTGATACGCCAGTATGGCGATGATGAATACATGCTTCCGATGTGCGTTCACCGCGATGTCGCAAAACACATCATGATGCTGCAAACAGAACCTGGATCTGAAAAAATGACGTTTTGCCATTCAATGCTGCTGCAAATGTCGTCGAACTGTTCGTGCAGAAGATTGTTGTCTTGCAAACGTCCCCATCTGTTGACTCAGGGATCGAGACGTGGCTGCACGATCCGTTACAGCCATGCGGATAAGATGCCTGTCATCTCGACTGCTAGTGATACGAGGCCGTTGGGATCCAGCACGGCGTTCCGTAATACCCTCCTGAACCCACCGATTCGATATTCTGCTATCAGTCATTGGATCTCGACCAACGCGAGCAGCAGTGTCGCGATACGATAAACCGCAATGGCGATAGGCTACAATCCGACCTTTATCATAGTCGGAAACGTGATGGTACGCATTTCTCCTCCTTACACGAGGCGTCACAACAACGTTTCACCAGGCAACGCCGGTTAACTCCTGTTTGTGTATGAGAAATCGGTTGGAAACTCCCCTCATGTCAACACGTTGTAGGTGTCGCCATCGGCGCCAACCTTGTGTGAATGCTCTGAAAAGCTAATCATTTGCATATCACAGCATCTTCTTCCTGTCAGTTAAATTTCGAGTCTGTAGCACGTCATCTTCGTGGTGTAGCAATTTTAATGGCCAGTAGTGTAATTTACGTACAACTCGACGTCCTACACTACAAGCTCACTAACAAGTTTTGTTGAATGCTTTTATCGTCTCGTTGTAAAATCCACGGTTTCACCCAGGTACGTTTCCTTTTTTACCCCCGCTTCTCTTCCACATGTTGCATGGGGGCTTAATTATATATTATGCAAATATTTTTTAATTTTAGTAGCTGTATGTACGATTACGCAATCTCGTAACCGGTTGGCCCTGTCTGGTATAGTACGCAATCTGACTGCATAGAATAACAACAAAGAATGAAACAAAACTTCCGTTAACACAATTAATTAATTAAGTCCCCAGCAACTATAAAACCTACGAAACAACAAAACATAAGTGTAGCTGTTCTGTGTGTGGAAGTGTGATTCAACGTACACATCTGGCACGGTTCTTCCTCAGTAAGACCAGATATTTTAAACACCATTTATACTGAAGTAATTAAAAAAAACAGAAATACTATAATTGCACATAGAAACCAGAAATACAGTCTAATACAAGAACACGAGCCAGATGCTTTGTTGACTGAACCTGTGACCAAGAGGCATTATTGTTTAAGACATTGAAATAATAAAAAAAAGGAATTTTTTACCTTTATATATATTGACGAAAAGCACACTCTGATCATCACAGCATCCCCAATCCAACAATATCTGGTGTCTAGCCCATCAAAACAATATGACAACATCTGAACAAGCACTCTCCATGGGAACTTCTCAACAACGACTCACCACTGCTACATCTCAACAAGCACTGCCTACTGCTACTTCTCAATAAGCACTGCCTACTACTACTTCTCAATAAGCACTCGCCACCACGACTTCTCGATAAGCACTGCCAGTGGAGGCGGCTGAATAATACTCTTTGGCGCACACTCTGGCGCTGTGGCTCGGTGTAGCCACCTTTCAATGTGCATACAGTGCAATTGTGGTACATGCAGCTGCTGCGGTTAATAACAAATTGTCGTTGTCAGCCATCTTGAACTTTGACGAAAAAGCCGGCCTGTGTGGCCGTGCGGTTCTAGGCGCTTCAGTCTGGAACCGCGTGACCGCTGCAGTCGCAGGTTCGAATCCTGCCTCGGGCATGGATGTGTGTGATGTCCTCAGGTTAGTTAGGTTTAAGTAGTTCTAAGTTCTAGGGGACTGATGACCATAGATGTTAAGTCCCATAGTGCTCAGAGCCATTTGAACCAATTTTTTTTTTTTTGACGAAAAATATGATGAAAGTGTAATACCCCTTTTTAGTGCCACGTCAAAGATCTTTGTCAAATAAATTTGACGAATATTTGATCATATCTTTGACCAAATCTTTGACAAAGAAATTTGATAGTGTAATACCGGCCTGAAACAAAAATTCTGAGTCATCCCGTATCCTCATACAGATTTGCAGAAAGGAATTTTTCATGTTGAGGGAATTTATTGTATTTCAGCTTCGAATATGTTCAAGAATTTTGCAGCAAACCGACGTGAAGAATGTTGGCCTGTAGTTTTGCGGATTCGTTGTTTTATCCTTCCCATATGCAGGTGTCACCTACTTTTTTATTTTTTTTTTTTCATGTTGCTTGGGAGTTTGCGCTGGTCGAGAGATTGGCAAGTTAAATATGGGATAAATACCGAAGTGTACTTTCTGCAAAACCGAACTGGGATTCCATCCGGACGTGGCGAGTTATTAATTTTCAGCTCTTTTAATTGCTTCTCGAAGCCAGGGATGCCTATTTCTATGTTCCCCATACAGGAGTCTGTGCGACAGTCAAACGATGCAATGTCCTCACGTCTGTGTGAACGATTTTTTAAACACGAAATTTAAAACTTCAGCTCTCCTTTAACTGTCTTCTATTGCAACATCAGACTGGTCGACGAGTTTCTGAATAGAAAGCCCGAACGCGCTTTGTGATGTTAAGGACGATCAGAGATTTCTTGGGTTCACGGCAAGATCTTTCGCTGTGTGATGGCGGAAGTTGCTGTACGCTTTGCGTAACGATCTTTTTATAGAGACACGAAATTTCCTAACTTCTACCTTTAACATTTCCGCATTCTTTTTTTGAAGCAAGAATGCAATAATCACTTGTTTCCTCAGCATTTTTCGAATTTTGTTATAAAGCCACGACGGCTCTTCACTGTCCTTAACACACTTACACTGTACATACTTCTCCAGAACGCTATTTACAATCAGTTTAAACACTGCATATAATACCTCTAGGTACATCATGTTGGAACTAAATAACGCACATTCATTGTCTAAGTAGGTTGCTAACAACTGCAGAAAAATACTCCTAGACTTATTCATGGATTTTGAATCTTCAATAACCATTGTCACTATATTGACATGATCACTAATCTCTGGCTCTGTATTGACACTGTAGATAACGTCAGGCCTGTTTGTAGCTAGAAAGTTGAAAATATTTCTACTGCGTCTGGGTTGTCGAACTAGCAGCTCAAGAGTTTTCGGAAAGCTGTCTTCAGAACTACTTCACAAAACAGTCTGTCCGTACCACCTGCAATGAATCCATAAATTCTGTAGGTTAAAGTCTCCTCCAACTAATATTACATGATCAAGGTTCTTATGGCCTCCTCAGTATAGGTTTTCTATGAATGATTCTGCAAGTGATACGGGGGAATCGAGTGATTAATAGAAAATAAGATGATTAACTTGGATTTATATAGTCTGGTTTCTCTTGTCCAGATAACTTTGCAGTCAGACCCAGTTTCGATTTTAGTGGACATTATATTTATACTCACTGCAGTGAACACTCCTCCTATGGCGTCTAACTTGTATTTTCGATGTATAATTTCCACGCCTCGTTAAATGTAGGGTGTTTGGAATAGTTCTAATGTGTCCTAGAATCTGTACATAGTAACATACACTAGTCTAGTCCGCGGTGTTTGATTCATCAACTCTCCAAATTTGGCTCCTCTGCAGTTGGCAGGTCTGCTTGACCTTGAGACGGCACCGGTGCTGTTTTTTTCTCTGTTCCCTCAGTTCAGTCCAGGCGTGCGTGCAGTGCAATGCAGGGCAACTCGGCAAAAAATTGTACTCCGCAACAGAAAGCGCAGTGTACTATTTGGTGTGTGAAAACTGAGTCAGGTATAACAGTGCAGAGCAGAGCATCCACCTGTAGTTATTCAGTATCAACGTGACTGTCCCAGAGTTGGCATTGGAATTTTGTGGTAAGGTCTTATGGGACCAAGCTGCTGAGGTCATCGGTCCCTAAGCCTATACGCTAATTAATCTAACTTAAAGGAACTTACGCTATGGACAACAAAAATGGTTCAAATGGCTCTGAGCACTATGGGACTTAACATCTGTGGTCATCAGTCCCCTAGAACTTAGAACTATTTAAACCTAACTAACCTAAAGACATCACACACATCCATGCCCGAGGCAGGGTTCGAACCTGCGACCGTAGCGGTCACGCGGTTCCAGACTGTAGCGCCTAGAACCGCACGGCCACTCCGGCCGGCTTATGGACAACACACACACACGCACGGCTGAGGGAGGACTCGAACCTCCGACGTGGGGAGCCGCACGGACCGTGAAAAGGCACCTCAGACTGTGTGGCTACGCTGCGCGGCCTCCCAGAGTTAATGTCTGGTGCAGTTTGATGGAAGATCGTGTGATTGGTCCATTAATTTTTGTAGGAAAAACAATAAACGGGGACATTTACTGTGACATGTTGGCAGAGTACGTCTTTCCCCAAATGGACGCTATTGAGGCAGAAACGGAGCTTGTGTTTTTCCAACAAGATGGTGTCCCACCTCATTACAGTAACCATGTGCGTGCGGCTCTTCACACTCGCTTTCCAGGAAGGGGGATAGGCAGGACTGGCCCAATATATTGGCCACCACGAAGCCCAGACTCAACCCCACTGGACTTTTCCTTGTGGGGCCACATAAGAAAATGTTGTGTACAGTGAAAAGATCAGAGACACCATCCATTAACAGGAAAGATCGTCGCGGCGGTTGGGACAGTTACACCTGAAATGTTGGTGAACATGTGACGAGAAATGGAATATCGTCTCGACGTGCACAGGGCAACAAATGGATCCCACGTTGAAGTCTACTAACATTAAATAAAACTTGAAGGAGTTCTCCTTCATGATATGTACTCAGTGATGTAATTTTTTCATAAATTCCCGATTAAATTTATACTTAAACCTAGAGAGTTCTTTTCTCAAACACCTCTTCAGAGCTTTAACCCTTGAGGAAGACCAGCAGTCTACACCACTTACACCAGTCGCCTGCATGAACTGAACACAGCCTCCAAATTCAAGCGACAGGCATCATTGGTGCTGACATGAACCACGACTTCAAGATGATTGCACACTGTACCTTCGATAGCACCATTCAGGGCCTACTCCACATCTTGGATGAGGAACACCGGCAAACATATCGAACTCACGTTGGACTTCTTTCCAGCCCCGCACAATGTTTCGCTAATGGGGCTCCACAATGTGACTAACACTGGAGCATCTGATAACAGGTATATGGACATCAAATTAAAAATTGTGAAAGCAGGTATGGCTATTGACTTTAATCACCAGTGCCTAGAGAAAGACATTATCCCTGATTATGTGAAGGCGTACGTAAATTTTAAACAGTGTAACAGGGTGCCTTCTATTAAAAAGAAGCTAGTGCGTTTAGTCATTTCCGAGAGCACAGTAAATTTGTACAAGAAAAAAGATGTCCTTAATAGTGAAGCCTACGATGTTCATTGTCCCCAGGCATCTTCTGAAGAAGATAGATTTATATCTATTGAAACCTAGGTAAAGTTTACTTTATCCTTTGCAACTGGTCGGCTGTTCTTAGTCTGATTTAACTAGAAAACCCTTCACTCTGTGTGCGCTCTCGGGCCCTGATGAAGGAGTACCCACTCGTCCACTCACAGTGTGAAAGGGCGAGTCTCCACATTGACTCTCTGCCTCGGGCGATGCCAACGCAAGACAACCTTCCCCGCACTGTGCGAGGAACATAGATACCCCGCAGCAGTTACACTGGAAGGTGCCTCGATAGCAGAGCCCTTAGTGAAACAAGCGATAACTGAGGTGTCCATGCGGTGCATCAGTTCCTCAACTGTCGCTGCATCGGGAGGTAGCAGTCCGCAGATGGCCAACAGTGTCTTCAGCTGTTTGTAAATAGCAGCCAGCTCCTCCTGCATCTGCTCAAAGCAAGGACGCTCCCCAGCCACCCTACTTCTAAAATTTAAATGAAAACAATAGGTAAAAATAGATAAAAACAAGCCCCGTTGGCTTTCAGACAAGGATTTGCAGTATCATACCTATGAAACAACTCAAACTAGCTACTAGGAAACATACAGCGTGTCACAGACACTAGTTGTAAGTAGGCTGTTTAGGTTTTTATGTTGGTAACGCCACGCAGCGCTCTGTATGAAAATCGCTGACTGCGCTGTGTGCAGTCTGTGGCTGGTTGGACTCATTGTTGCAATATTCGCTAGTGTAGTGTTGGGCAGTTGGATGTGAACAGCCCGTAGCGTTCAGCAGTTGGAGGTGAGCCACCAGCAGTGGTGGATATGGGGGGGAGAGATGCCAGAGTTTTGAGAGGTTATTATTATGAGCGGAAGATTTGGACGTGTGTCCGTCAGAAAAAGGAAATTTGTTTAATTGGATGTCACAAAATTACATATATATATTGAACACTGTTAAGGTAAATACATTGTTTGTTCTCTATCAAAATCTTTCAGTTGCTAACTATGGCTATCAGTAGTTAGTGCCTTCAGTAGTTAGAATCTTTTATTTAGCTGGCAGTATTGGCGCTCGCTGTATTGCAGTAGTTCGAGTAACGAAGATTTTTGTGAGGTAATTGATTCATGAAAGGTATAGGTTATTGTTAGTCAGAGCCATTCTTTTGTAGGGATTATTAAAAGTCAGATTGCGTTGCGCTAAAAAAACGTTGTGTGTCAGTTTAGTGTTGATCAGAATAAGTAAAGAGAGAAATGTCTGCGTACGTTCAGTTTTGCTCGGTGTTTGAAAATCAAATAACATAAGAGGTTTACCAGCTCAGTCATTCATAATTTTTCTAAGGGGACGTTTCATATAGTTCACTGCATACCATCCCTGGAACTACGATATTTCCGAACCAGGGTAAAAATTTGATAGTGTCCCCCCCCCCCCCCACGCGAGCGTTTGAAATAGGTCAAATACTTAAAAAATCTATTTTTCCAAAATATGTTCATTTTGTAGCGCATATCTTTCTGAAGAGCTTGATACATAAAACACATCCGTTCCAGGAAATGTGAGATATGTTAGTTCCTCTTAAGTGTGGCAAGGTGCAGTGCCGCGCCTCTTCACTCAGCATTCTTCTATCGCACGTCACTCTACGGAATTCAAACGTGTATATTTTGTAATGAAAGCCATCAAACCTGCATTCAGGACAGTGGAAATTAAGATGTCCTGCGGTAACTCTCCTGCTCCCAGTCGGCCGGTTTGACATCCTATCACCTTTAAAAAAACTCACAATTAATACTGTGTGGAATTATTCGTGACTGGGAAAATACGAACTCTTCAGAAAAATTGTACTCTTTATTGCCTAATTTCTAATAACTTTCTCTTTCGTGTGACATAAAATTAAATATAGGAAACACAAAACCAGTAAAGACAAGAGACAGGCAAGACAGTACACATTTCTTCAATTCCTAGGTCCCAGCGTTTTTTTCTCTCTAATCTTGCTACCCTTTACACGGCGGGTTTTCCTTTCTCCGAAAGAATGGATTGTCTCATCAAAGTTCGTTAAACGTTTTGCTACATGAAAAATAAAAAAAAAATGGCTCTGAGCACTATGGGACTTAACATCTATGGTCATCAGTCCCCTAGAACTTAGAACTACTTAAACCTAACTAACCTAAGGACAGCACACAACACCCAGTCATCACGAGGCAGAGAACATGAAAAATCAAAACGTCGTTGTCTAATACTGGAAAAGCTGTTAATACGAGTAGTATCCAAGACTGGTGTGATTTCTCGATTTGGTTGCGTCTGTTTTGTCACTGTCTGCCAGAGAAAGCGAAATAAGCTTTTCTAATAATTCAGCAATTGTAATACATGCCAAATAAGCGGGACTGTTTTGGCACAAATGGTCATTTTTATCTACCTCATTTACATGAACACACGACAGAATATAATTCAGATCGGAAACTAGCAGTAATAATAGCATTAGTAGTAGTAGTAGTTGTTGTTGTTGTTGTGGTCTTCAGTCCTGAGACTGGTTTGATGCAGCTCTCCATGCTACTCTATCCTGTGCAAGCTTCTTCATCTCCCAGTACCTACTGCAACCTTCATCCTTCTGAATCTGCTTAGTGTATTCATCTCTTGGTCTCCCTCTACGATTTTTGCCCTCCACGCTGCCCTCCAATGCTAAATTTGTGATCCCTTGATGCCTCAAAACATGTCCTACCAACCGATCCCTTCTTCTAGTCAAGTTGTGCCACAAATTTCTCTTCTCCCCAATCCTATTCAATACCTCCTCATTAGTTACGTGATCTACCCACCTTATCTTCAGCATTCTTCTGTAGCACCACATTTCGAAAGCTTCTATTCTCTTCTTGTCCAAACTGGTTATCGTCCATGTTTCACTTCCATACATGGCTACACTCCATACAAATACTTTCAGAAACGACTTCCTGACACTTAAATCTATACTCGATGTTAACAAATTTCTCTTCTTCAGAAACGAATTCCTTGCCATTGCCAGTCTACATTTTATATCCTCTCTACTTCGACCATCATCAGTTATTTTACTCCCTAAATAGCAAAACTCCTTTACTACTTTAAGTGCCTCATTTCCTAATCTAATCCCCTCAGCATCACCCGATTTAATTTGACTACATTCCATTATCCTCGTTTTGCTTTTGTTGATGTTCATCTTGTATCCTCCTTTCAAGACACTGTCCATTCCGTTCAACTGCTCTTCCAAGTCCTTTGCTGTCTCTGACAGAATTACAATGTCATCGGCGAACCTCAAAGTTTTTACTTCTTCTCCATGAATTTTAATACCTACTCCGAATTTTTCTTTTGTTTCCTTTACTGCTTGCTCAATATACAGATTGAATAACATCGGGGAGAGGCTACAACCCTGTCTCACTCCTTTCCCAACCACTGCTTCCCTTTCATGCCCCTCGACTCTTATAACTGCCATCTGCTTTCTGTACAAATTGTAAATAGCCTTTCGCTCCCTGTATTTTACCCCTACCACCTTCAGAATTTGAAAGAGAGTCTTCCAGTTAACGTTGTCAAAAGCTTTCTCTAAGTCTACAAATGCTAGAAACGTAGGTTTGCCTTTTCTTAATCTTTCTTCTAAGATAAGTCGTAAGGTTAGTATTGCCTCACGTGTTCCAACACTTCTACGGAATCCAAACTGATCCTCCCCGAGGTCCGCTTCTACCAGTTTTTCCATTCGTCTGTAAAGAATTCGCGTTAGTATTTTGCAGCTGTGACTTATTAAACTGATAGTTCGGTAATTTTCACATCTGTCAACACCTGCTTTCTTTGGGATTGGAATTATTATATTCTTCTTGAAGTCTGTGGGTATTTCGCCTGTCTCATACATCTTGCTCACCAGATGGTAGAGTTTTGTCATGACTGGCTCTCCCAAGGCCATCAGTAGTTCTAATGGAATGTTGTCTACTCCCGGGGCCTTGTTTCGACTCAGGTCTTTCAGTGCTCTGTCAAACTCTTCACGCAGTATCTTATCTCCCATTTCATCTTCATCTACATCTACATTCTCTTCCATTTCCATAATATTGTCCTCAAGTACATCGCCCTTGTATAAACCCTCTATATACTCCTTCCACCTTTCTGCCTTCCCTTCTTTGCTTAGAACTGGGTTGCCATCTGAGCTCTTGATATTCATACAAGTGGTTCTCTTCTCTCCAAAGGTCTCTTTAATTTTCCTGTAGGCTGTATCTATCTTACCCCTAGTGAGACAAGCCTCTACATCCTTACATTTGTACTCTAGCCATCCCTACTTAGCCATTTTGCACTTCCTGTCGATCTCATATTTGAGACGTTTGTATTCCTTTTTGCCTGCTTCATTTACTGCATTTTTATATTTTCTCCTTTCATCAATTAAATTCAATATTTCTTCTGTTACCCAAGGATTTCTATTAGCCCTCGTCTTTTTACCTACTTGATCCTCTGCTGCCTTCACTACTTCATCCCTCAGAGCTACCCGTTCTTCTTCTACTGTATTTCTTTCCCCCATTCCTGTCAATTGTTCCCTTATGCTCTCCCTGAAACTCTCTACAACCTCTGGTTCTTTCAGTTTATCCAGGTCCCATCTCCTTAAATTCCCGCCTTTTTGCAGTTTCTTCAGTTTCAATCTGCAGTTCATAACCAATAGATTGTGGTCAGAATCCAGATCTGCCCCTGGAAATGTCTTACAATTTAAAACTTGGTTCCTAAATCTCTGTCTTACCATTATGTAATCTATCTGATGCCTTTTAGTATCTCCAGGATTCTTCCAGGTATACAACCTTCTTTCATGATTCTTGAACCAAGTGTTAGCTATGATTAAGTTATGCTCTGTGCAAAATTCTACAAGGCGGCTTCCTCTTTCATTTCTTCCCCCCAATCCATATTCACCTACTATGTTTCCTTCTCTCCCTTTTCCTACTGACGAATTCCAGTCACCCATGACTATTAAATTTTCGTCTCCCTTCACTACCTGAATAATTTCTTTTATCTCGTCATACATTTCATCAATTTCTTCATCATCTGCAGAGCTAGTTGGCATATAAACTTGTACTACTGTAGTAGGCATGGGCTTTGTGTCTATCTTGGCCACAATAATGCGTTCACTATGCTGTTTGTAGTAGCTAACCCGCACTCCTATTTTTTTATTCATTATTAAACCTACTCCTGCAGTAGTAGTAGCACAAATTTTTTGTGTAAATTAGGAATCGTTATATTCTTCCATATAATTTGATTGATGTTCCCGTTTCTTCTCCTTCCTCGTTCTAACGAACAATCTAGTTATTTAATTCTGTAACTATACATGCCATTGTCAAAACTTATTCTCCAGTTAACTTCACTGACCCTGCCAGAATCAACGATTCAGTTATCCCGCGTTTATTCTCCAGTCAGGCGTTATTACTTGTTCGTACAACGCGTTTTCCGCGCTTTTCCGAGAATAGAACTTAAGCGGCTACTAACCAGGGGCTCTACAACTGGCCCTTAGCGGCAAAAATTTTCTGTCAAAATATCAGTTTTTTCGATGTACCGAGAGCAAAGTATGTAACCATTTTTACCTATTATCCCTGTTGGTCGTTTATTTGAACTCTGGTAGTGTGAATCTATGGATTTCGCTAGTGATTATAATAACGTTTATCATTCGCACACCCAGTCAACCACATAAACAAACAGCGATTGGCATTCACTCGCTCGAGTTTATTCGGCTCAGTTCGTATAGCCCCGTCCCCTTTCGTCTGCGGAAAAGCTTTCTGTTTCTAGATGCAACGGGGATTCCCCTGGCAGATACATCACGTACACTATGCACGCATTCAAAATCAACTTATGATACGTTCAGAAATCAACTTAGAATGTGGTCGAAAACCATCAGGGATGCATTTCAAACTCATATTAATAATTGTTAGACCAACGTGCACTGGATGCTAGGCGCTTTGTGTCTCAATGCTTCTACTTTTGGTAAGTCAGGGTAGAAATTAAGTTTTCCTTTGAAAAATTATATTTTTGTCTTATCATAATACGAACATAACTAAACGCGACACGAAGCTTAGCAGTCGAATGGCTTCATGTTCTTTATACTACATTATTCTTACACTGAAGAGCCAAGGATGCTGGTACACCTGCCTAATACCTTGTAGGGCCTCGCGAGCAAGCAAAAGTGCCGCAATACGACGTGACATGGACTCGACTAATGTGTGATGTAGTGCTGGAGGAAATTGGCACAATGAATCCTACAGGGCTGTAAGAGTACGAGGGAGTGGAGATCTCTTCTGGACAGCACGTTTCAAAGCATCCAAGATATGCTCAGTAATGTTCATGTCCGAGGAGTTTGTGGGCAGCGGGAGTGTTTAAACTCAGAAAGGTGTTCTTGGAGCCACTCTGTAGCGATTCTGGACGTGTGGGGTGTCGCATTGTACTATTGGAATTGCCCAAGTCCGTCGGAATGTACAATAGACGTAAATGGATGCAGGTGATCAGACAGGATGCTTACGTGCGTGTCACCTGTCAGAGTCGTATCTAGACGTATCAGGGGTTCCATATAACTCCAACTGCCCACGTCCTACACCATTATAGAGCCTCCACCAGCTTGAACAGTCCGCTGCTGATATACAGGGTCCATAGATTCATGAAGCTGTCTCCCTACCCGTACACGTCCATCCGCTCGAAATGATTTGAAACGATACTCGTCCGACCAGGCAACATGTTTTCAGTCATCAACAGTCCTATGTCCGTGTTGACAGGCCCAGGCGAGATGTAAAGCTTTGTGTCGTGCAGTCATCAAGGGTACACGAGTGGGCCTTTGTCTCCGAAAGCCCATATCGATGATGTTGCGTTGAATGGTTTGCACGCTGAGACTTGTTGATGGCCCAGCATTGAAAACTGCAGTAACTTGCGGATGGGTGGCACTTCTGTCACGCTGAACGAGTCTCTTCAGTCGCTGTTGGCCCCGTTCTTGCAGGATCTTTTTCCGGCCGCAGCGATGGTATTCTGGTATTCACGGTACCACTCGTGAAATGGTCGTACGGGAAAATCTCCACTTCATCGCTATCTCGGAGATGCTGTGTCCCATCGCTCGTGCGCCGACTGTAACACCACGTTCAAACTCACTTAAATCTCGATAATCTGCCATTATAGCACCAGTAACCGATCTAACAACTGCGCCAGACACTTGCCTTAAATAGGCGTTGCCGACCGCAGCGCCGTACTCTGCCCGTTTACATATCTCTGTATTTGAATACGCAGGCCTGTACCAGTTACTCTGGCGCTTCAATGTTGTTCTTTTGACCTTTTCGATCTCAGTATTGTTTAAGTACATATTTTAGAAATATTATTACCTTATGTTTACTAGTTGCTATGAATCTTACCACCGCATCTTCCATCGAAATGAAAGACTGGTTACAACCGTTGCACTTTCCGAAAGTTCTTGCCACTACAAAACTTAAAAATTTATTCACTTGTGGATTAGATTTTATGTAAAAGGGGAACCTTTCAGGGCATAAAAACAGAGTCATTGTCTCTTGCGAACTCACAAGTTGAAGCAAAAATTAGTGGATCGATTCCATAATTCCTATTGCCTTAGCGCCATCGGTTTCTGACTTATAGTTGACTAACACAGTTCAAGTCTGTGCCCTTCAGGGTGACTCCCTCAAAAACCACTTTAGATGCTGTATTGTGTGTACGTTTCCCTGTTTATGCCTGTCATCGAATTTTTTCAGGGTGTGTCAGCGTATGTTAATGAGGCATGCCACTTAGCAATAGGGAACGCTGTTAATGATAGGACCTACATGCTTCGTAGAAAGTGAATACTGTTCTCCTTGCTGTGTTGCCACTTGTTCAGATGTGGTCTGGGGATAGCCTTCTATCGAAGTTGTCCAGTGAATAATGCATCCGTTGCGTTCCACGAAATCGTTTGTTTCAGCTGTAATAGCACCAACTGCAACCTTACCATCAAAGATACAATTGACTGCTATGTAGATATCCCACGAGAGGATTGCGCCAAGTGGTTTTGTGCATTACTACAACAATACCTACGCATTCAATTTCCGTTAGATATATTGCGCAATATTATCACGAATAATTGGAGTTATTACCATGTTTATCTAATTAATGGAAGCTGCTATAGATAGCCGGCCTCGGTGGCTAAGCGGTTCTAGGCGCTTCAGTCCGGAACGGCGCGACTGCTACGGTCGCAGGTTCGAATCCTGCCTCGGGCATGGATGTGTGTGATGTCCTTAGGTAAGTTAGGTTTAAGTAGTTCTAAGTTCTAGGGGACTGATGACCTCCGATGCTAAGTCCCATAGTGCTCAGAGCCATTTGAACCATTTGCTATAGATAATGAACGCAAATGGCACGTATAATGTAGGAAGCAACAAAATACACTGTCTGACAAAAATGCGAAGCACCCAGAAGGAGAGGGGGAAACGAAATGAAACTTAATGGATTGAGAGGGCCTGTGATTTTATTTCAGTGATTACAAAATCAAGCCAAATTTACAGAGAACTTGGCAGTATGAGTCAACTTATCAGCAAGACGTTGCAGCCACTTTGGCTTTGATGCATGTACTGATTTGGGAAGGTATCCCACGACTATTGTTAACTGGTCCTTCATAACCTGGACACAGGAACACAGTTGCTGGTCCCACACATCTTCTGTGGGGAGAGATCTGCGGATCTTGCTGGCCACAGGAAAACCTCAGCATCACGCAGGGAGTAATTAGAAACATGTGTCATGTGTGGCCGAGCGTTACACTGTTGAAAATTGGCCGCACGATATTGCCGCATCAGAGGTAACAAATTAGGACGCAGGATGTATGTGACGTACAGATGTGCCGTCGAATAACGTAATTAGTAAAATTAAGGTCCAAAAGGTCTGTGTCTTATATTTAGCTACATAAATAAGATTTCAGTTAACTTTTTAATGAAAATAAATGTACATTTCAGTAGTGGCAACTTGGTAAGTAAACTGAAACCTCTTGTTAATTTGTTGATTAACTATTCTTGCTCAAGGCACTGGTTTGTAGAAACAGATATATTAAACAGCCCCCAAGAACAATACGAAAAGATGGGCTGCAAAAGGAGGAGGCAAAGAATTAGAGTTACTGTACAGAGACACAACCCTCAGTTGCAATAGACTGTCTGTGGGATACGTAGCTGCGAGAGGCAGATTGGCTAACAGCCGTTCCAGGTGGCTATGGACACTGACAGCCTCTGTCGACGGTTCAACATGGTTCAAATGGCTCTGAGCACTATGGGACTCAACTTCTGTGGTCATCAGTCCCCTAGAACTTAGAACTACTTAAACCTAACTAACCTAAGGACGTCACACACATCTATGCCCGAGGCAGGATTCGAACCTGCGACCGTAGCAGTCCCGCGGTTCCGGACTACGCGCCTAGAACCACTAGACCACCGCGGCCGGCTCTGTCGACGGTGGTAAGCCCACTAATGAATCAATGCAAATGATTTAAATTTCACTGAACATCCAAAGAAAGTGGTAAACCTGCCTAATATCGTGTAGAGCCCACGCCAGCACACTGAAGTGCTGCAACACGACGTGGCAAGCACTCAACTAATGTGTGAGGTAGTGCTGGAGAGATACCATGTATTCTGCAGGGTTTTCCATAGATCCGTAAGAGCATGAGGGGTGGAGATCTCTTCTGAACAGCACGTTGCAGTGCATCACAGATATGCTCAACAATGTTCATGTTTGAGGAGTTTTGTGGCCAGCGAAAGTGTTTAAACTCAGAAGAGTGTACTTGGAGCCACTCTGTAGCAATTCTGGACGTGCGGGGTATCGCATAGTCCTGCGGAATTTGTCACTTGTCATAGTCGTATCTAAACGTATCACGGGTCCCATATGACTCCAAAACACCCACGCGCCCCGCACCAATACAGAGCCTCCACCAGCTTTAACAGTCCCCTGCTGACATACAGAGTCCATGGATTCATGAGGTTGTCTCCATACCCGTCCACGTCCATCTACTCAATACAATTTGAAACGAGACTCGTTTTACCAGGCAACATGTTTCCAGTCAACAGACCAGTGTCGGTGTTGACGGGCCCAGGCGAGGCGTAAAGCTTTGTGTCGTGCAGTCATCAAGGGTACACGAGTGGGTCTTCGGCTCGGAAAGCCCATATCGATGATGTTTCGTTGAATGGTTCGCACGCTGGCAGATTTTGATGGTTCAGCACTGAAATCTTCAGCAATTTGTGGAAGGGTTGCACTTCTGTCACGCTGAACGGTTCTCTTCAGTCGTTGTTGGTACCGTTCTTGCAGGATCTTCCTCCGGCCGCAGCCATGTTGGAGATTTGATATTTTACCGGAAAATATTCACGGTACACTCGTGAAATGGCCGTACGGGAAAATCCCCACTTCATCGCTACCTCGGAGATGCTGTGTCCCATCGCTCGTGCGCCGACTGTAACACCACGTTCACTCTTGAAACTTGATTTGCCTTTGCTATTGCCATTGTAGCAGCAGTAACCGATCTAACAATTGCGTAAAACATTTGATGTCTTATTGTATTTGAATACGCATGCCTATATCAGTTTCTTTGACGCTCCACCGTATTTCATCAAGTGATGCACAAATAGCCCCCACGCCTTGACGCCACCGTTATGTCTCTCCAAAACCATGGAAGAATGGGACCTCTCCCTTTGCCACCAACAAACTCCCCGACGACGGTGATTTGTGGTAGTGCAGAACCGCTATTCATCACTTGACACAATGCATTACCTTCGTCAGCAGCTCAAGCTCCTCGGTCACGATAACATTCCAAACGCGGATTTTGTGTTGTGGTGTTACGGAGATGGAAGGTGCAAACAAAACACAAGTTTGCGCCTTACGGAGATGGAAGGCGCAAACAAAACACAAGTTTGCGCCTTCCATCTCCGTAACAAGCAGGCATCCCGTAAGCTGCGTGTCTTCTGGAAGGACACACTCCTCGAACACTGCGTTAACCCCAAATACCTAGGAGTAACCCTAGACAGGGCTCTGACGTATAAACAGCACTGTATTAACACCAAAATGAAGGTGAGCGGCAGAAATAATATTCTTCGGAAAATAACGAACTCCTCCTGTGGCTCAAAGCCAGAGGTAGTGAGGATCACAGCACTAGCAGTTTGCTTCCCAGCAGGCGAATATGCAAGCAGTGTCTGGTACAACTCTACCCACGCTAAACAGGTCGACATTGCTCTGAACGAGACCTGCAGGCTCGTCACTGGATGTCTGAAACCGACGCCAACTGACAAGCTCTACCATCTTGCTGGGATTGCACGTCCTGCAGTGCGAAGAGAAGCGGCAGCCTATAGTCAAAGAGCGAGGGCTGAGATGGCAGAGAGCCACCTCCTCCACAAAACTCAGCCAGCCACCAAACGCTTGAAATCTAGACGCAGTTTTCTCAGAGCAACCGAAGATTTTAGCGACCAACCTAGATCTAGGGTGGAGAGATAGAAGGGCACTGGATGGAACCAAAGGAAGAATTGGCACCAGGTTACGATGAGGACTGGGTGGTCTGGAGATCACTTAACAGGCTACGCACCAACACTGCACGGTCAAGAGATAACCTTCTGAAGTGGGGATATTCTACTACATCTAATCTCTGCGACTGTGGAGAGGTGCAGACGACCCAGCACATGTATAACTGCCCTGAATGTCCTTCACACTGCACTTTAGAGGATCTGATGTTGGAAACCCCAAATTCTGTCGACGTAGGCCGCTTATGGGCCAAATGCCTATAACATTTTGTTTCTGTGCACACATATTTGTATATATATTTATATATATATATATATATATATATATATTTTCATCTGCCTGTAATTAATTTTTTTCTGTGTGCTATTCATTTTTTTTATATTCCTGTATCCATGGTGCTTCTGACACGAATAAAAAAAAAAACGGTAGCCTACGCATAGGACGGCAATTCCGTAGTCCAACTGCTTTTAGCCTCCTACCAACGGTGCGCGATGATACAAAATGTTCCAGAGAGCCCATTATTTCTTCTCGGAAGGCAGGCGCAGATGTGAAGGTGTGAAGTGCTTGGTGGACAATATAGCAACCTTTCCTTGTGGCAGACAAACGTGGTCGACTGGAACCTTGTCGACTAGTATTCCTGCCCTTAGTTTCCTTTAAAGTCCGACAGCAGGCTAATGTCACATCCGAAAGCTCCACAAATCTGGGTATTACAAGATCGATCAGCCGGCCAAATGGAGGTCTAAAATGAAACCCTTTTCAAACAACTAGTATATCAGGTGCTGATAACACTCCCACGCGGCATCTCCGTGTCCTTCATAGCAATCTCTCAACATCTGACGCTGTCACGCCCCTTCTACCCCTATCAGGCCTGGTAACAACACTAATACGAACAACACCAATGCCCTCTGACGGTCGTTCTGCCTGTCACAGAGAACTGCTGTTCTTATCATTTACATACGTGCCACTGGTGTGTACGTGCACGAAGTTACATTCACATTCGACTACCTCTTCTGGAAGCTTAAATTTTTTGTCAGGCTTGTAATTACAAAGTTGTGGAGGCTCGTTTGTGATAGCGCTGTAGTATGGAAAATTCTGGTAAATTAATAATGCTCCACAAGGTAACTGATATCCCCAAGCACTGCAGAGTTAGGTAGCTATTCCGAGCGAGTTGGATAACCCCCCAGCCGCGGAGGTCCCTAGGGAGTTACGCAACAACCGAGCGTGCTGCGTAACCGCTGAAGATGAGAAGCTTGTCAGGGATTGTTTTCAGGCGCCGTCCCGTATCGATAAAGTAATGGTGGATAACCTGTAATAAACGGAAGGACGGAAAAAATGAGGACCTGATAAAAAACAATCCGTTTTCCCTTACTGGAGAGAAAGGCACCACAGGCAGTTCCGACGCTGTGTTTGATACACGAGACAAGAAATACCGAAACAACTGTACAGTAGAAAAAGCATTCTGAAATGTAAAATGGTGCACACTATGTTTGAAAGTCTACGAGAATAAGATCAACCTGTCTGGAAAGACCGGTAATATACAATGTGTACAAAATACAAGAACATAATTGGATGACCAAGAAAGAAGCACTCGGATTAAAAATGTTGTAAGACAGGGCGTGTCTTTCTCATCGTGTTGTTCAATGATAAGGTTCGGTGACGACATTGTTAACCTCAGTAAAAATGAGTAAGATTTACAGGACCTGTTGACAAGAGTAAACAAAATACGGAGCACAGAAATATGGAAACAGGGGAAAGTAATGAGCAGCAGGAAAAATGAGATTAACAACAAACTTAACATTAACACTACGAACCACAACTGAGGTGAAGTGAAAGAATTATACGACCTTGGGAACAAAATAACATGTAACGGACGAAGCAAGGAGGTTTTGAGAAGTGGGCTAGCGCAGGAAAAAAACTACGTTCCTCTACTAGCGTTAAACACAGCCCTCAATATGAGGATGAAATGTCTGAGAATGCACTTTTGGAGCACAGTATTGTATAGAAGTGATTACAAACTGTGAGAAATACGAAAACTAAGAGAATCGAAGCGTTTGATTTGTGGTGCTGTAGGTTAATATTGGAAATAAGGTGGACTGACAAGGTAAGAAATGACGAAGTTGTCCAAGGAAGATTTGGAAAACATTGAGAAGAGGGAAGGACAGCATGAGATGTCACATGTTTTGACATCAGGAGTAACTTCCATGCTACTACAGGGAAATGTAGACGATAGAATCTGTAGGGGAAGGCAGAGATTGGAATACATCCAACAAAATAACTGAGGACACTGAATGTGAGTGCTATTCTGAGATGAAGAGGATGGAACAGAACAGGGCTTCGTCGCAGGCTGCATCAAACCAATCAGAAGACTGATGACCCCATAAACATTTCCCACAGACCATTTAAAACATTTTAATTTTATTTCAATTTTTCAGATTTCTAATATATGGCAAGTACTTCCCTGATCAGAATGTTAAAATTCACCTGCCGTCTCATTCCGGACGGGTTTAACTATGTTATTTTTACTAATACTGCAGAACATATCGCTCTCCTGCAAGAACAGTGATGACTCAATAATTCACTACGTAAGATTACATCGACTTAAAGATTTCTGTAATACCTGTATTGAAATACACTAGTGGCCATTAAAATTGCTACACCACGAAGATGACGTGCTACAGACTCGAAATTTAACCGACAGGAAGAAGATGCTGTGATATACAAATGATTAGCTTTTCAGAGCATTCACACAAGGTTGGCGCCGGTGGCGACACCTACAACGTGCTGACATGAGGAAAGTTTCCAACCGATTTCTCATACACAAACAGCAGTTGACCGGCGTTGCCTAGTGAAACGTTGTTGTGATGCCTCGTGTAAGGAGGAGAAATGCGTACCATCACGTTTCAGACTTTGATAAAGGCCGGATTGTAGCCTATCGCGATTGCGGTTTATCGTATCGTGACATTGCTGCTCGCGTTGGTCGAGATACAATTACTGTTAGCAGAATATGGAATCGGTGGGTTCAGGAGGGTATTACAGAACGCCGTGCTGGATCCCAACGGCCTCGGCTCACTAGCAGTCGAGATGACAGGCATCTTATCCGCATGGCTGTAACGGATCGTGCAGCCACGACTCGATCCCTGAGTTATCAGATGGGGTCGTTTGCAAGACAACAACCATCTGCACGAACAGTTCGACGACGTTTGCGGCAGCATGGACTATCAGCTCGGAGACCATGGCTGCGGTTACCCTTGACGCTGCATCACAGACAGGAGCGCCTGCGATGGTGTACTCAACGACAAACCTGGGTGCACGAATAGCAAAACGTCATTTTTTCGGATGAATCCAGGTTCTGTTTACAGCATCAAGATGGTCGCACCCGCGTCTTCCGACATCGCGGTGAACGCACATTGGAAGCGTGTATTCGTCATCGCCATACTGGCGTATCAAACGGCGTGGTGATATAGGATGCCATTGGTTAAACGTCTCGGTCACCTCTTGTTCGCCTTGACGGCACTTTGAACAGTGGACGTTACATTTCAGATGTGTTACGACCCGTGGCTCTACCCTTCATTCGATCCCTGCGAAACCCTACATTTCAGCAGGATAATGCACGACTGCATGTTGCAGGTCCTGTACGGGCCCTTCTGGATACAGAAAATGTTCGACTGCTGCCCTGGCCAGCATATTCTCCAGATCTCTCACCAATTGAAAACGTCTGGTCAATGGTGGCCGAGCAACTGACTCGTCACAATACGCCAGAGTAATGACTCTTGATGAACTGTGGTATCGTGTTGAAGCTGCATCGGCAGCTGTATCTGTACACGCCATCCAAGCGCTGTTTGACTCAATGCCCAGGCGTATCAAGGCCGTTATTACGGCCAGAGGTGGTTGTTCTGGGTACTGATTTCTCAGGATTTATGCACCCAAATTGCGTGAAAATGTAATTATATGTCAGTTGTAGTATAATATATTTGTCCAATGAATACCCGTTTATCATCTGCATTTCTTCTTGGTGTAGCAATTTTAATTGCCAATAGCGTAGTAAAAGCGTCCTCTAAATTTCAAGTAAGTAATTTTGCGGGTAAATTTTATTGTCATAAGTACAACAGTAAATGGACATGTAGCTCTGCTTCTGTCGAGTGCGAGATGTAATCAGGTAATTGTTAATTCTTTGAGTTGTGTCACTTTTCTTGATTTTCTAAAAACTATTTTATTTTTGTTATAATTCATGTACATAAACTCCAGGAATACTTTCTGTTATTTATTGCACAAGAACTAGACATTGTACAGATGTCATGCATATTGCATTCTGAAGAGAAACTCTGCAAGTTTTTACGAATATTCGATATGCGAACCGTGAGTGACCCAGCAGACATCAATATGGTAATCGAATTCTTGCCATACCCGTCCCAGCATGGCATCGGCGACTGTGACAGTCGCTTCCCGTGTTCTCTCCCGGAGCTCTGCTACATCACGTGGTAGAGGCGGTACATACACCAAATCTTTAATGTTTCCCCACAGAAAAAGTCACACGGAGTGAGATCTGGTGACTGGGGAGGCCATTCCATGAAACAGCTGTCCCCTTCCGTAAGATGGCCGATCCATCGATGTGGCACCGCTGTGTTCAGGTACCCACGAACTTCACGATAAAAATGGGGTGGAGCCCCACCCTGCTAAAAGATGAATGGAGAGTCCGATTGAATTTGAGGCATCAGCCGTTGCTGCAACATGTCCAAGTAGGAATATCCAGTGACGGTGCTCTCGGCTAAGAAGAATGGCCCGTACAGTTTTCGAAGTGACAAGGCACAAAAAACATTTACCTTTGGAGAATCACAATCAAATTCATTGCATTTGGGTGGATGCTTTGTACCCCAGATTCGACAATTATGTCTGTCTACTTTCCCATTAGTGTAAAAGTGGCTTCATCGCTATAAATTAAGCGATCAACAATGCCATCCCCATCCTCATTCAATTGTTGCAACTGCGAACAAAACTCAAAACGCTTTTCTTTGTCGTCATTGAGCCTCTCACTAGCTCCAATTTAAATTGCTTCATAGACAGCTTCTGTCGCAGGACTGTCATCGAGATTTCGAGTTCACGGGATGCACGCCGCACTGATTTCTTTGGACTCCACATTCACTTCACTCACACTGGGACGTCCGCTTCTTTTTGCCTGGCACGAGAAACCCGTCGTAGCGAATTTGTTATGCCAGTGGTAAATGGCCATCCTTGTTGGTGGCTTCTAACTGTACTTGGTTCTAAACATCCGTTCAACAGCTTTAGCACACTTGTTTTTGTCGAACTCCCACACACATAAAGCTCGCACCGCACCTTAACTCGCCATGTTTGCGACTAGCGCTAACTCTCGGTAAATTACCAAACTATGCTGTGGCGGTATACATGAAAAAGAAACTTTCAGTATTTCTCTTCAAACTGACATATGTATGATATCTGTACAATGTTTGGTTCTTGTGCAATAAATAATTGAAAGTTCCCGGACTACTTATTGTAATATAATACGACATTCAATCATCCCTCAGGAAAATCAGTACGTTAGTAAAAAAAAGAAGAAGTGTAATTGTTGTGTTACAAAAATATAAAATGCAAAATTATAATTTATGAAGTTAATACGACTTAATAAGGAACATCAATTAGGCAAAATTTAGGGAAAACTATTTACGAAAAAGTAACTCAGAATTTATAACGTAAGAATCCTTTTTGTCGAGGAAAGGTAATCGATATGAAATTAATTTATAGCAGAAATTTTCATTTTTTTCTGGTAGGCTGCAACGCACGAAATTTCGTAATATTTACAACAGCTTTAATCGCCAAAGCAGTGTCTGTTCATTGAGCCGTTCATGCATGTATGTATGAATGACACTGTAATGCAAGAAACAGACACTGTATAAACACAGACATCGAAATAATCAGTGATTACATTCAATTTACTTTACACATGAAAACTTTTACAACTGGAACGTGCCGCTCTTGGTGAATGAGACATGCGCAGATGACAGTACCAACGCTGAAGCGACATTGTTCTTTTCGTGGCGAATCAGGAAGTAGCCTAAAAAAACTGACAGCTGCTCCGAAGTGTACAGTACAAATCGCGAGACAGAGATGTGATGCTTTTCGTGACGTTGGTCAACTGCGCAAATATTTTTCTGTGAATAGTATTAAAAATTGCATTTTTTGACTGATGTTGTAAAGTTGATGCATTAAGTTGTTCTGAAAGCAGTGCTGATATTCAAGACAATAAAAGCGGGTTAAAAGCTGTGAGCTATCTGGGGAAGTTAACCTTGCATTACTGAGCAACTGTTTCACCAGGTATCTCTGTGGTGGTTATTCTGGATTCATTTCTCATGAATGGCAAAATTGTGGTCTCCTCTATTCTGTAAAACAGTTTCATCTTAACATCCTATTGAACTTACAACTGACACAAGAGATCCGAATCCTCCTGTAGTTTAAATGACAAATGCTTTGCTTCATCCTTATTACATTAAACCAAGCTTTCCTTCGGTCCCATGATCAAAATTGTTTAATATTCCTCTACCTTCAAGAAGGAAATTTCTTCAGTTCAACTCATATAGGCTGCAGTGCATCCCGCACCAGCGAAAACAGTAAGCTGTAATGCTCACAGCATCAGCAAAACACATAAACGTCACTTTTCTAGTACAAGTATTAGCGCAGAATAATATTTCAGGCTCTGGCTCAACATCAATCAAGACTACAAAAAGGATCCATATTACTGTTCCATTCTCCATTTGCTGGAAAACTGCTCGTCATTTGACTACCACAATAATATTTCAGGGCCACGTAAATTACACAAACCACAATTCTTCTTTCACCTTGAAGGGAATCAATCCACTTACGAAATTCACAGAGAACACTTTACGTACTCAGCTGTAAAGAACAAAAAAGACATATATCATCGATATTAACATATCATCGCATTTCGGGAAGCCATTGGTTAAACAATCACATCATTGCATCCTGTTTTCAAAATCCTAAACTTACTCATTCCTTTCTCAGAGTTCTCCTATCTTAAAATATTCATACAACACGCATACTATAGTAACAGATCCTCATTTATACTGACCGATATAGAATAGTAATAATAGATAGTAGCACTGAAAGCAGAAAATCGGAAACAAGGCTATTAACAGCAGGGGACCTGGGTTTGCCAGACCCATAATACCCACAGATCGGATATTCCCCTGAGTTTTGCATTAATTCAACACAGATCTTGCTTCCCTCAGGAGCGACTCTTTTCAATTTACACAAAAAAACCATAAACAGCATTTCTCTCGTTCACAAATAAACCTTTTATCTTCACATTTGAACCAACCTAAATCCTAATTGCACAAGGAAAGAAAAAAAGCTACAAACATCACTTCAATCAATCACATAGAAACATCTTTATCATTATTTTTACCAACATATTAGTCAAAATGCATGTGTCACAAATGTAAACTAATCAATTCATTCTCCTCTCTATACACCCTATGTACTCATTTGCCAAGTCACTCATTTGTTCCGATTGGGCGCCTTCTGCGCTGATCATCTGTCATTGCCGGTTTTGTTCATTTCCATTTGCTGGATTATGTCTAGGGTTTGCCGGTCGAATTTCAACTTCATGTGCTGCTCCGTCTACAGTCCTATTCCCACCGTGTTCACCGTAGTATCGATTCTGGTTGCCGTAACTGTTGCGTTCACGATCTTGTCCACGTCCTCGATCATTTCCGTTGTCCCACCTGTGGTCGCGACTGTTACCCCAGTTTCTATACGGCCGGTCCTGATTATTGTTCCGTTCGCGTCGCGTCGACCAGTCACGCCGTTGATTAGTACTACGGCCACGACTGCGGTCGCGTCGTTGTGTCCCGTAATAACTTTGTGCCTGATTAGGCGGGCATTCTCCTGTATTATATTCCAACTCTTGCAGAAGTGTCTTAAACGTTTCCATGTCCTCTTTGCATCGTCCCGTAAGAATGACGGGGCGCAAGTGCATCGGCAATTTGGTGATGCATATCCTAATTAGTTCCGCAGGTCCGTATGGATCGTATAGAAATTGATTCGCCTGCAGCATGTGGTCGAATAGGTGTGCTGGGCTGCCGAAACCAGACTGGTTCAAATTTGGCAGCATAATTATGCCATGCTTGACCCTATCTTGTGCCGCTTCCGACCAATAGGCGGACAGAAAGGCTTGTCGAAACTCCCGAGTGGAGTTCCAGTGTCGCGCTGCCGACCTCATGCGAATCGCTGGTTCGCCTTCCAAATAGCCATACATATATTCTATCTTATGTGAACTTGCCCAGTCGGGGGGAAGACAGAATTTAAATTGCTCGAGTCATGCTCGTGGATGTATTCCTTTTTGCGAATTTCGAAATATCTCAAACTTTCTCACCGTAAGGAAATGTTTGAAATCACATCCCCGCATTTCCTCCTGGCAAGGCCCTTGAATGTTTCTATTTTTCTCATGCTTGCCCCTCAAAATCCATTCTACCCTGTCGTCAAAATCTCCCTCGTGGCCGGAGTCCCTCTCTGCACTGTTCGTACTGCTCTTTTTAGTGCTATTGGCGAGTTCGGAGTCACACCCCATGCGGCTTTCCAGATGCGCCACGCGTTCTTGTAATTCGCCTGTTACAGTTTTGTGCAGCCTGTTCACTTCGAACTGTCCCTTCTGAAATCTAAGAGGCGAACGCACTTCTTCGGTCTCTGCGACCGCTACCGGTGTGGTAGTGTTATCGCTCTCCGTCACCTTCATCGTGCCTACGATGTCCGCTAATGCCGCAATCTTATCATGTATTTGTCTGTTGTCCTCTGCCCCAGTCTGCCTCTACTTGCTGTTCGAGTGCGAGAATCTTTTGACTGTTGTCCGCTACTGTGTTGCTAACAGATGCGGGACAATGCGTTTCAGCCTCCTGGACCCTGGAGAGTGCCTACTCGTGTTCCCTTTGGCATTCTTCTCTCAGCACTTGGAAATTCCTAGGTAGCTGTTGCTCGCTCTCTTTCGATTCCGCATCGCGATTCTGCTTGCCCTGTTCTAAGGCATGCAGATGATCATCGACTTGTTCAAATGCACGGCCTAATTCTTTCATAATATCAATTTTTATCTCACTTACCAGATTGTTTATTCTTTGTGAGATATCATCGGACACTCTCTGCATCGACCTGTCGACTTTATTTGTCTGCTGGATTAGTTTTTCGTCTATTTGTTCGCCTAGCTCATGGATCGAATTTTCAGATTTCTGCGTCATTTGTTCGCCTAGCTCTCGGATCGATTTTTCAGATTTCTCTGCGTTTTCTTATTTTGTTGCAATAAGGCTTCCATGAGTTCTGCCAATCAATTTGGTTAGTCGGAGTCAAATTAATTTCTGGTTCTGCTGTGAGCCTGTTCGTCCTGTTTTGCATTTTGTCTGAAGTATTCCCCATTGCATTTTCGGAACCATCCGACGCGTTAATATTCGAAATCAAATTATCCTCTTGGTCCATGTTGCTTAAGTTGTTGGACCGCCTACTTTTAGCTTGGTTATGTGTCTGCATTAGTTCAATTTATACCCAGTACGCAACACACTAATCAGAATAGATGTATCCCCCAAAAATTACGAGTCACACAAAAGGTACCCAACCTATTACGCACTTTTCCACACGCAAAACAATTTTATATCTTTGATCGAAGTCAGGGCAATTTACAAGTGAGAAAAAAACACACATATATAAAACACAAATATAGAAAAGAAAACAACAATACAAACAACACAACGCCGCTCAACAACGCCGTGAATCTTTTGAAAGTCTGCTCAGAAACAACGCAGAAGTTGTTTGAGCGCTGCAGGGAAAAAAAATTAAGATTATACAACGCTCGCAACCTAACGTTTCAGAGATTCCAAAGTCTAGCGGAATCACAGAACAGGGTCGTCATGTGTAATGTTGATGCATTAAGTTGTTCTGAAAGCGGTGCTGATATTCAAGATAATAAAAGCGGGTTAAAAGCTGTGAGCTATCTGGGGAAGTTAACCTTGCATTACTGAGCAACTGTTTCACCAGGTATCCAGTCTAGCTTACCAAATTTCCAACCAGACTAACATTAATTATAATCTTTTGATATCTTACAACAACCGGTGATATATATATATATATAGGGTGAGTCACCTAACGTTACCGCTGGATATATTTCGTAATCCACATCAAATACTGACGAACCGATTCCACAGACCGGACGTGAGGAGAAGGGCTAGTGTAATTGTTTAATACAAACCATACAAAAATGCACGGAAGTATGTTTTTTAACACAAACCTACGTTTTTTAAATGGAACCCCGTTAGTTTTGTTAGCACATCTGAACATATAAACAAATACGTAATCAGTGCCGTTTGTTTCATTGTAAAATGTTAATTACATCCGGAGATATTGTAACCTAAAGTTGACGCTTGAGTACCACTCCTCCGCTGTTCGATCGTGTGTATCGGAGAGCACCGAATTACGTAGGGATCCAAAGGGAACGGTGATGGACCTTAGGTACAGAAGAGACTGGAACATTTTCGAGCAACGTTGGCAGATCATTCTGTAGAAACGCGATGTATGTTGCAGTGCTCTCCGATACACACGATCGAACAGCAGAGGAGTGGTACTCAAGCGTCAACTTTAGGTTACAATATCTCCGGATGTAATTAAAATTTTACAATGCAACAAACGGCACTGATTACGTATTTGTTTATATGTTCAGATGTGCTAACAAAACTAACGGAGTTCCATTTTAAAAAACGTAGGTTTGTGTTAAAAAACATAATTCCGTGCATTTTTGTATGGTTTGTATTAAACAATTACAGTAGCCCCTCTCCTCACGTTCGGTCTGTGGAATCGGTTCGTCAGTATTTGAAGTGGTTTACGAAATATATTCCAGCAGTAACGTTAGGTGACTCACCCTATATATATATATATATATATATATATATATATATATATATATATATATATATATATATATATTAACATTGATCATTGTTCCGTTAAAATTTCAGCATATTAAACTTGATTCATAACTAAACTGGTGCCTTATTTAGGATTGTGAAAATGTGAGTTTGTAATCTTACGGAACACATCAAATATGGAGCCAAGATTGGGAGACTGCATACAACACAGCATTCATAAAATAACACACAAAGAACGTTGAAACATATGCAGGAGGAAATTAACCACAACAAGCCGATTCAAGAATGAGATTTTCACTCTGCAGCGGAGTGTGCGCTGATATGAAACTTCCTGGCAGATTAAAACTGTGTGCCCGACCGAGACTCGAACTCGGGACCCTTGCGTTTCGCGGGCAAGTGCTCTACCATCTGAGCTACCGAAGCATGACTCGCGCCCGGAACTCACAGCTTTACTTCTGCCAGTATCTCGTCTCCTACGTTCCAAACTTTACAGAAGGTCTCCTGCGAACCTTGCAGAACTAGCACTCCTGAAAGAAAGGATACTGCGGAGACATGGCTTAGCCACAGCCTGGGGGATGTTTCCAGAATGAGAACTTAAGAAATCCATTGTCCTATGGACTTAGCAGAGACGCACTTAGCCAGAGATCTTACCACTTCAAATGTTCGCTGCGGACAGACTGGCCTGGGCCCCTACCGAGGGTGCTTCACAGACACAAACGGAAGTGACCAGAGAGGCAGCTTCCTATACCAACATGACAAGGGACAGACAGGACCATACTAAGAATAGAAACCTCTTTGCTTTTAGAAAGCGGAGCTACCTGTTCCGACATTCGTCCCACTGTTCTCTAGCAGACAGGCTTGTTTGCTACCACCAAGCATGCAACTAGAAATACATTTGCTCATTCATTCTTTCACACAGAAGGGAAGGGGGATGACAGTATCTTATCATACACAGCATACAAAAGAAAGCGGATATAGGCTCCGTATGAGACTGTGTGACGTGAATTACATATAAACTGTGTTTTAAAGTGTAGTAGTGTGACAGATCGTTCTTTATTATGTGTAAAAGTAACACGTTCCACTGCTCAGTCTCCTCCCAGATAGAGTCAGTAACACCACAGTAAATTTAGAAGTGGAATGTATGCCGTAAATGACAACAGATTTAAGAAATTAACATGAAAGGAATCCAACAGAGACCTTTCAATGTCACTTTTCTTGCCGGAGTGCGATGTGTGTGTTGCTAGTATTCCCTGAAATAACAGAGAAATGAGGGTGTTGAGAATGGCTCTGAGCACTATGGGACTCAACTGCTGAGGTCATAAGTCCCCTAGAACTTAGAACTAGTTAAACCTAACTAACCTAAGGACATCACAAACATCCATGCCCGAGGCAGGATTCGAACCTGCGACCGTAGCGGTCTTGCGGTTCCAGACTGCAGCGCCTTTAACCGCACGGCCACTTCGGCCGGCATGAGGGTGTACGTTGTAATGATATCGAGAAGGTAGAGTGAACACCGACGCCAGTACTTGCAACACAGCCACTTCTGCCACAGAATGGTGTGTGTGGGATCTTTGGAATGAGACCTTTCAGTACCGCGGCAAGAGCAGAGTCAAAAATGTTTGTTAACTCAATGACAACATTCTTTATTAATCGTTGTTTCCATGATTCAATGAGTCCAGACACCGGCTATAGCTCGCGAGCTGTGAGTGAGTATGCCGAGGCAGTGTAGTGCTGCCACAGCATAATCTACGTCTACATCTTTTCTCCGCAAGCCACTTTACAGTGTTTGGTGGAGGGTATATTGTGTGCCAGCGTTATATCCCGATTTTCTTGTTCCAGTCGCGTATGGTTCGCGGCAAGAACGATTGCTGGTAAGCCCCCGTGTGTGCTCAATTCTAATGTTATCTTGGTGGTCTTTTCGCGAGATGTACGTAGGAGGAAGTAATGTATTGGGCAAATTTTCTACGTATGTACGCTCTGGGAACTTTAACAGTAGAGTATAACACGATGTAGAACGCTTCTGTTGCAGCTTCTGCCACTGGAGTTTGCTGAGCAGCTTCGTGACTCTGTCGCCGTTGCTGAATGAACCTGTAACAAAACGTGCTTCTCTTCTTTGCATCTTTATTTCCTCTATCAGTCAGATCTGGTGCGGGTCCGATACTGACGAGCAATATTCAAGTATTGGTCGAATGAGGGGTTTGTAAGCTGCTTCCTTTGTTGATAGATTACATTGCCTGAGGATTCTTCAAATGAACGTCAGTCTGGCATCTGTCTCACTCGCCATTAATTTTATGTGGTCGTTCCATTTCAGATCGCTCCGTGCGCATACTTCCAGATATTTTATGGAAGTAACTGTTTCCAGTGGTTGTTCTACAACCTTGTAATTAAACAATAAAAGGTCTCTACGTCTGATTATTTGCAATATTTTACATTTGTTCACGGTTTGGGTCAATTGTCACTCCCGCACCAAGCTGTCGACACCATCGTCAGCGAAAAGCCACGTGCAACTTCCGAAGTTATCTACGAGGGTAATCCCAAAAGTAAGGTCTCCTATTTTTTTATAAGTACATAGACCTGTGAGACCTGAGTTTCTCCTGGCGTATACAACTTTCAAATAACTTCCGGGAATTCAGCCAGGTAACACTTTCAGCGACCACCGATATTTCGGCGGGAGAACACCCCGGCAGTTTGCCTTGAAAATGGCGGGGTGTTCTCCCGCCGAAATATCGGCGGTCGCTCAAAGTGTTGCCTGGCTGAATTCCCGGAAGTTATTTGAAATACATAGACCTGTTTATTTCTACAATGGTTTACATCAGTTTACAGCTTCAACATTTAGCTATTTCGACATAATCACCATTTCTGACGATGCATTTTTGTAGACGCTGTGGCAGTTTTTGTATGCCCATGTCGCACCAGCTCGCCGCCATGCTGTTCAGGAAGTTATGAATCTCTTCTTTCACCTCATCGTCGGAGTTGAATCGCTGTGACCACAATTAACGCTGACAGGTACTGTGAGACTCTGAGAAAACTCAAACGGGCAATTCAGAACCGGAGAAGAGGAACGTTGAGCAAGGGCGAACACATTCTCCATGACAACGCTCGCCCACACATCGCTTGGCAAACCGTTGCTCTCCTGCAACAGTTTCAGTGGAACACAATCACCCACCCACCCTATAGTCCTGACTTGGCACCCAGTGATTATCACGTGTTCCCTAGGTTAAAAGAAAATTGGCCGGAAAACGATTCAGCTCCGACGACGAGGTGAAACGAGAGGTTCATAACTTTCTGAACAGCGTGTCGGCGAGCTGGTATGACATGGGCATACAAAAACTGTCACAGCGTCTACAAAAATGCATTGTCAGAAATTGTGATTATGTCGAAAAATAGCTAAATGTTCAAGCTGGAAACTGATGTAAACCACTGTAGAAATAAACAGCTCTACGTACTTATAAAAAAAATAGGAGACCTTACTTTTGGGATTAGCCTCGTACTAGGTCATTTATACTACTATGAAGAGCTGTGGTGATGCTGGTCACCATGTTATTGGTATTATGGTAGTGGCCAACTACGGTTGTTGGCAATCTGTTGCCGAGTACCTCTTGTGCCTCTGCACATAAATGAGGAAAATAATATGGGGTTCAGATGTATTGGTACACTGAATGCAATACACATTGGTCACCACTAAGTTGTTGAACCTGCACAAAACAAAAAGAAATGGACTTTATGATGCAGTCTCGTCCATTATCTTGACGATTATAATTGTATACTGATTCTGCTTTACATGATTATTTGTCAGCAACCTTGCTTACGAGACAATTTACTCATATTATAACCAGATTATGATTTATACTAGTGCACCTGAGCACTATCAATTCTTTCGAGTTCAATGATGTTATTCAGTTAGATAAACTTACCACACGTTAGTTGTACAAGGTACTTCCAAATATGTGTCAAATTTGTTAAACCCAGCTGGAGGGTTGCGAAAGGAGTCTGCTGGGGCACCCTTGTATGTGACACCAGAATATGATAAGAATACTAATATAAATTCTGGTACCGTGGCCGCGGGTTTCGAATCCGCGCCAGACGACATGGACCTCGATTACCACTAGAGGTCTCGGCAGCCGTCGCGCCGTAAGCTGTGGCTGCTCGCATTCCTGGGCTCGACGGTGGAGCACCTTGTCCCAGCAGCCTATCGCTCAGAGAGGCAGTCTGATATTCGCGTGAGTCTATCAACATCTCGCCTACAGACAGCGTGTTTACTTGTTGTGGATTTGTTAGGTCGTCGCTTGTGACCCCGTTGCTTCTTGCGTGTTGTTGTTCGTAAGGTCTTGCGCGGTTGTCCATCGCTGTTCGTGTCCGTCCTTTCCCGTTCGTTTGTTTGCTCGCAAGACTCAAGTTTCACACGTAATTTCATAAATTAAAATGAAAATAGGGTACTATAAACGATGTATGTCTCTGATAGGCTCGATAATGCGGGTCGCCGACAGTGCACGACCGCAGAGATACTGCTTCTGGTCTGAGACAATAGTGTTGGAGTATGAGAGCGCTTGGTAGTTGTCTGTGAGGGAAAGACGGCGGAGTAGGCAGTCTTTGGGGTGTGCTGTGTGAAGCCATCAAGTGTTAGATTAATTTAGATTTGTCAATATTGTAAAATTTGGAAGCAGAAGTCTTCTTGCAAGTAAGGTAAAGATGTTAAATAATTAAGATTTTTGTTTTTGCCAGCGCGTTAGTATAGGTGAGTTGGCTGATAATTTGTTGAGTTTCCCAAGAATGTACGTAAGCAGTTTTGATTAAAGGGCTAGTTAGATATTTCACTTTTGTAATGTTTTTAAGATCTGTTAACACAGCTATGTGTAATTTGATGATTTGCATTTATGTTGGATTAGTGAGATTAGATAATACTTGCTGTTCAAATATCATTGTTTGAGAATCAATTGTGAGTAATGCAACCTCTACTGACAGATATTTTTTAAAAGACAAACTTGCTAAAAAGAAAACTCAGTAATTCACCATAATCAGTACCGTCTCCCAGTCCAGGTCATATGTTTTACAAAGAAGTAGGACTTTTCTCAAATGTTTTCATTTAGCAACCAAAAGAGTTTCATGTGCATTTCGAAGCTTTATGGTCGGCACTGCACACTGCTGAGCCTGTAGCTAGCATATTTTTGTTTTCCATGACACACCAGAATATACCGCGTTACTCCGTTGCTGCTTTAGAGGTAAGACAATTTAATTTATTTATTACGTGCACCGGGACCAAAGTTATCAGTTTTGAAAAGGGCCGGATGATTCAGTGCCTAACAGGCTGAATGTATTCTGCAGTGACTGCATTTCTCTATTTGTATTGGGAGTTGCATTGCCCAATCGATTCGTGTGAAGTTTTGCTAACAAGAACACAGAGTAAGCACACCACCAGAACGTACAATTCGTGTTCAGTACTCATTTCACACATCAGACATTCATTCAACGTAATCGTGGAGTTTATTATTTCCTTTTTTTAAGAAACGTTACAACAGGGAACACCGAATCTACTTGGGGGCCTGCATCTACTGCTTTCTGTATTCCGTGGAAGAACAGAGCGAGCCAGATTCCACATGGTAGTTGTTTTCGGACCCAATGTTGATTCCTACAGAGTAGATGTTTCATCACCAAAAAAGGCATAATACGCGAGCACAAAATATGTTTCAAAATTCTACAACAACCCGACGTGAGAGATATACGCTCATAGTTCTGTGCGTCGTGTCGACGACTCTTCGTGAAAACGACAATGACCTGCGCTTTTTTTCCAGTCGTCAGGAACGCTTCAATGTATTCTTTCTGCCTATCCGCTCACTCCTCTGCATTTAACAGTGGAATTCCCGTTGCATTCTTAATGTTACCGCCCTTATGTTTAATGTTACCGAAGGTTGTTTTGACTTTCCTGTATGCTTAGTCCGTCCTACATTTCTTTTTCCATTTCTTCACATTTTTCATGCAGCCATTTCGTCTTATTTTCCCTGCACTTCCTATTTATTTCATTCCTCAGCGACTTGCATTTCTGTATTCCTGAGTTTCCCGGAATATTTTTGTACTTTCTCCTTTCATCGATCAACTGAACTATTTCTTCTATTACCCATGGTTTCTTCGCAGTTACCTTCTTCTACCTTTTAGAGATGTCAACTGTACTGCCTACTGAGCTATTCCTTATTGCTGCATCTATAGCCTTAGATAAGTTCAAGGTATCTCGTCATTCCTTAGTATTTCTGTATCTCACTTCTTTCCCTATTGATTCTTCCTGACTAATGTCTTAAACTTCAGCCTACTTTTCATCACTACTATATTGTGACCTGAGTCTATATCTGCTCCTGGGTACGCCTTACAATTCAGTATCTGATTTGGGAATCTCTGTCTGATCAGGATGTAATCTAACTGAAAACTTTCCATCTCAAGCGGCCTTTTCCAAGTATACCTCCTCCTCTTGTGATTCTTGAACAGAGTATTCGCTATTACTAGCTGAAATTTATTACATAATTCAGTTAGTCTTTCTCCTCTCTCATTCCTTGTCCAAAGCCCATATTCTCCTGTAACGTTTTCTTCCATTCTTCCCCTTACAACTGCATTCCAGTCCCCTATGACTATTAGATTTTCATCTGCCTTTACGTACTGTGTTACCCTTTCAATATCCTCATATACTTTCTTTATTTATTTTTCCTCAGCTTGCGACGTCGGCATGTAGATCTGAACTATCGTTGTCGGTGTTGGTTTGCTGTCGATTCTGATAAGAACAACCCTAACGCTGAACTGTTCACCGTAACACACACTCTGCCCTACCTTCCTGTTCGTAAAAAACTCTACTCCCGTTATACCATTTCCTGCTGCTGTTGATATTACCCTATACTCATCGGACCAGAAATCCTTGTCTTCTTTCCATTTCATTTCACTGACCCCTACTATATCTAGAGTGACCCTTTGCATTCCTGTTTTTAGATTTTCTAGTTTCCTACCACGTTCAAGCTGCTGACATTCCACGCCCCGACTCGTCGAACGTTGTCCTTTCGTTGATTATTCAGTCTATTTCTCATAGTCACCTCACCCCTTGGCAATCCCCTCCCGGAGATCCGAATGGGGGATTATTCCGGAATCTTTTGTCAATGGAGAGATCATCATGAAGTTTTACGATTACAATCCACATGTCCAGTGGATACGCATTACGTGTCTGTAACGCAGTGGTTTCCATTGGCTTCTGCATCCTCATGTTTTGGGGCAGTTTCCCACCCCTAGGACTAGAGAGTGCCCTGAACCTCTGTCGGCTCCTCCGTCCTCTTGACAAGGCCGTTGGCAGAATGAGGGTGACTTCTTATGCCCGAAGTCTTCAGCTGCCAATGGTGACTATTAATCAAAATTTAAGCAGGGGCGGGATTCGAGTCCGAGACCGAGGACGTTTCTGATTACATACGCTACCCCGAGACCACGGGTGCTTCTTTAAGAAGCATCATTTGTCTGATGTCATAGAAGAAACAGGAATCGATTTAGAAAAAATGAGAGAACCCAGTATTAGAATCAGAATTTAAAAGAGCTTTGGAGGACTTAAGATCAAATAAGGCAGAAGGGATGGATAACATTCCATCAGAATTCCTAAAATCATTGGGGAAAGTGGCAACAAAACGACTATTCACGTTGGTGTGTAGAATGTGGGAGTCTGGCGATATACCATCTGACTTTCGGAAAATATCATCCACACAACTCCGAAGTCTTCAAGAGCTGACAAATGGGAGAATTGTCGCACAATCAGCTTAACAGCTCATATATCCCAGTAGGTGACAAGAACAATCTACAGAAGAATAGGAAAGAAAATTTAGGATGTGCTAGAAGACGATCAATTTGGCTTTAGAAATAGTAAAGGCACGAGAAAGGCAATTCTGACGTTGTGGTTGATAATGGAAGCAAGACTAAAGAAAAATCAAGAGACGTTCATAGGATTTGTCGACCTAGAAAAGGCCAAGAGGGAATAACAAGAGTGGACGACCAAAAACGGAGTGCTCGTATTAAAAACGGTGTAAGAGAAGGATGTAGTCTTTCGCCCCTACCGCTCAATCTGAACATCGAGGAAGCAATGATGGAAATAATAGAAACGTTCAGGAGTGGAATTAAAATTCAAGGTGAAAGGATATCCATTATACGATTCGCTGATGACGCTGCTATCCTGAGACAAAGTGAAGAAGAATAACATGATGTGCTGAATGGAATGAATAATCTGATGAGGACAGGATATGGATCGACAGGAAATCGAAGGAAGACAAAGTAATGAGAAGTAGCAGAAACAAGAACAGCGAGAAACTTAACATTAGAATTGATGGTCACGAAGTAGATGAAGTTAAGGAATTCTGCTACCTAGGGAGTAAAATAATCAATGACTGATGGAGTAAGGAGGACATCAAAAGCAGATTAGCAATGACAAAAAGAGCATTCCTCGCAAAGAGAAGTCCACTAGTATCAAACATAGGCCTTAATTTGGGGAACAAATTTCTGAGAATGTACGTCTGGAGTACAGCATTGTATGGTAGTGAAACATAGACCATGGTATAACCGAAAAAAAAGAGAATCTAAGCATTTGAGATGTGGTGCTACAGACGAATGTTGAAAATTAGGTGGACTTATAAGGTAAGGAATGAGGAGGTTCTGTGAAGAATCGGAGAGGAAAGGAATATGTGGTAAACACTGATAAGGAGAAGGGACAGGATGATAGGACATCTGTTAAGACATGAGGGAATGACTTCCATGGTACTAGAGGGAGCTGTAGAGGGCAAAAACTGTAGAGGAAGACAAAGATTGGAATACATCCAGCAAATAACTGAGGACGTAGGTTACAAGTGCTACTCTGAGATGGAGAGATTGGCACAGGAGAGGAATTTGTGGCAGGCCTCATCAAACCAGTCAGAAGACTGACGAAAGAAAAAGGGAACCCTACACTCCTCGAGAGACCTACGGTACACTGATGTTTGAAGGTGGGCAACTTCTTTTGCATACTTTGTGTACCAACGAATTGATATCCTGTCAGGTCAAATGACCTCTCGTCTGTAGAGCGACTTCAGTTGCTTTTCTATGCCTTGGTCACTTATTTAGATGTTTCTCATTTTGTCGGTAGTGTAGCCAACAACGGCTGGTGGCGCGCTTGGCATTTCTGATGCAAGAATGGATTCAGCTATGCAGCCTGCGAGCTTATGGCTAGATTCGCGTATACTGGAGGCAGCCCCAGGCAGCTGGCATGGGGGTGCAGAAACTCTGCTTCGAACTGAGGACCCTGCTTCCTGGCTGGAGTGTCAGGTGGTGGTCCACGGGGATTGGTCCGGCCTCGGCGGTGCCAGTTCGAGATCCGGAACTGTCAGGTCTAGCTGACAGCTCAGACCAGTGACTTCACCAAAGATGGTGCTGCTCGATGCGGCTGTAGATGCTTGGCTTTAACAGATAACTGGGACGGAAACCTCACGGCACCAGCGGACGTTGGAATTCCGAAGTACAAAAGCTGGTAATAGCGAAAGGGAAGGATTTTTACTAGCTCCAGCCAGGAATTTTGCGACAAGGGCCTGCTTCCTGCCACGTAGTCCACTGCAGAAGTGTGGTGTTGTGCTACAACATGTAGTAATCCAGTCCACCACTACAGTAGAATGCTACATTGCAGAATGCTACGCCACCATTATATTAGTGTCTAGCTGCAGCGTTTACTAGATGACTGGCCTGCATACACCTTGGCTAACAGCGACGGCGCGCCTGAGGCAAAGCCCCAACTGCGTAGGCGAAGCTGCATTCGGAATAACTCTTGCCACAAGCACTTAATGGGTGAAGTGATGCAGATGTCGTCTTATGTAACGCGGACAAGCCCAGCATTTCATATAATGTTGAAAACTTCCAAATCAAGTTTCGTCCTAATGATATACTGAGGTGACGAACGTCATGGGATAGCGATTCGCACTGAACTGGCGGCTCTGTCATTTGTTCTCAGGTGATTCACATGGAGGTTTCCCACTTGATTATGACAGCACCACGGAAATTAACAGACTTTGAACGCAGAATGGTACACTCCTGGAAATTGAAATAAGAACACAGTGAATTCATTGTCCCAGGAAGGGGAAACTTTATTGACACATTCCTGGGGTCAGATACATCACATGATCACACTGACAGAACCACAGGCACATAGACACAGGCAACAGAGCATGCACAATGTCGGCACTAGTACAGTGTATATCCACCTTTCGCAGCAATGCAGGCTGCTATTCTCCCATGGAGACGATCGTAGAGATGCTGGATGTAGTCCTGTGGAACGGCTTGCCATGCCATTTCCACCTGGCGCCTCAGTTGGACCAGCGTTCGTGCTGGACGTGCAGACCGCGTGAGACGACGCTTCATCCAGTCCCAAACATACTCGATGGGGGACAGATCCGGAGATCTTGCTGGCCAGGGTAGTTGACTTACACCTTCTAGAGCACGTTGGGTGGCACGGGATACATGCGGACGTGCATTGTCCTGTTGGAACAGCAAGTTCCCTTGCCGGTCTAGGAATGGTAGAACGATGGGTTCGATGACGGTTTGGATGTACCGTGCACTATTCAGTGTCCCCTCGACGATCAGCAGTGGTGTACGGCCAGTGTAGGAGATCGCTCCCCACACCATGATGCCGGGTGTTGGCCCTGTGTGCCTCGGTCGTATGCAGTCCTGATTGTGGCGCTCACCTGCACGGCGCCAAACACGCATACGACCATCATTGGCACCAATGCAGAAGCGACTCTCATCGCTGAAGACGACACGTCTCCATTCGTCCCTCCATTCACGCCTGTCGCGACACCACTGGAGGCGGGCTGCACGATGTTGGGGCGTGAGCGGAAGACGGCCTAACGGTGTGCGGGACCGTAGCCCAGCTTCATGGAGACGGTTGCGAATGGTCCTCGCCGATACCCCAGGAGCAACAGTGTCCCTAATTTGCTGGGAAGTGGCGCTGCGGTCCCCTACGGCACTGCGTAGGATCCTACGGTCTTGGCGTGCATCCGTGCGTCGCTGCGGTCCGGTCCCAGGTCGACGGGCACGTGCACCTTCCGCCGACCACTGACGACAACATCGATGTACTGTGCAGACCTCACGCCCCACGTGTTGAGCAATTCGGCGGTACGTCCACCCGGCCTCCCGCATGCCCACTATACGCCCTCGCTCAAAGTCCGTCAACTGCACATACGGTTCACGTCCACGCTGTCGCGGCATGCTACCAGTGTTAAAGACTGCGATGGAGCTCCGTACGCCACGGCAAACTGGCTGACACTGACGGCGGCGGTGCACAAATGCTGCGCAGCTAGCGCCATTCGACGGCCAACACCGCGGTTCCTGGTGTGTCATCTGTGCCGTGCGTGTGATCATTGCTTGTACAGCCCTCTCGCAGTGTCCGGAGCAAGTATGGTGGGTCTGACACACCGGTGTCAATGTGTTCTTTTTTCCATTTCCAGGAGTGTAGTTGGCGCTCGACACAGGGGACATTCCATTTCGGATAACGTCAGGAAATTCAATATTCCTCGATCCACAGTGTCAAGAGCGTACCGAGAAAACAAACTGTCAGGCATTACCTCTCACCATGAACAACACAGTTGCCTACGGCTTTCACTTATCAAATGGAGATCAGCGGCGTTTGCGTACAGCTGTCAGTGCTAAGAGACAAGCAACACTGCGTGAAGTAACCGCAGAAATCAATGTGGGACGTACTACAATCTCTTAGGACAGTGCGGCGATATTTGGCGTTAATGGGCTATGGCAGCAAACCAGCGACGCGAGTACCTTTGCTAACAGAACGACATCGACTGCAACACCTCTCCTGGTCTCTTAACCATATCGGTTGAACCGTGGACGACTGGAAAACCGTGGCATGGTCAGATGAGCCCCGATTTTAGTTGGTAAGAGCCGATGGTAGGGTTCGAGTGCGGTGCAAGATGTCAACAAGGCAATGTGCAAGCTGGTGGTGGCTTCATAATGGCTTGGGCTGTGTTTACATAGAATAGAAAAAAAAGTGGTTCAAATGGCTCTGAGCACTATGGGATTTAACTTCTGAGGTCATCAGTCCGCTAGATCTTAGAACTACTTAAACCTAACTAACCTAAGGACATCACACACATCCATGCCCGAGGCAGGATTCGAACCTGCGACCGCAGCGGTTGCGCGGTTCCAGACTGTAGCGCCTAGAACAGCTCGCCCACTCTGGCCGGCCCATAGAATAGATTGGATCCCCTTTTTCGACTGAACGGTGATTGACTAGAAATTGTTGTTCCGCTACTTGGAGACCATTTATAGCCATTCATGGACTTCATGTACCCGCACAACCTTGCCATGTCACCGGGCCACAATTGTTCGTAACTGGTTTGAAGAACATTCTGGACTTTTAGAGCGAATGATTTGGCCACCCAGATCGCCCGACATGAATCCCATTGAATATTTATGAGACATAATCGAGAGGTCAGCTCGTGCACAACATCGTCCACCGACAACTCTTTCAGAATTATGAACGGCTTTAGAGGCAGAACGGCTCATTATTTATGCAGTGGACTTCCAAAGACTTTTTGAGTCCTTGCCGCGTCGAGTTGCTGCAATACGCCGAGCAAAACGATGTCCAACACTGTATTAAGAAGCACCGCATGACCGTTGTCACGTCAGTGTTTATAACGCGGACATCTTGACGTATTCATAAAATGATGAAAATTCATAATTTAAGTTATCGAACGGGACGAGGTGAGTCTGTTATTGCTGTTAATCCCGTAACTGTTACGTCTACTGAGACAATGAAGCCACTTTGGTTGCTTTAAAACGGAGCATACACTGATCAGTCAGAACATTATAACCACCGACCTACAATCGATATAAACCCGTCCAGGCGATAGCAGCGTCACCTGCCGAGGAATGACTACTTGTCATGTAGTATCAGCAAGCCTGCTGTCCATGTACAGAATGGGGAGGGCGTGCGACCTGTCTGACCGGAGGAAACTGCACAACTTGACGGGTGTTCGAGGAGTGCTGTGGTGAGTGTCTTCAACACGTGGCGAAACTAAGGAGAAACCACCTCCAGAAGTCGTGGGGTTGGGTGGTCAACTTTCATTACAGATGTCGGACATCGTAGGCTGGGAAAACTGATGAAACAGGATAGGCGGCGAACTGTGGTGGAAATAAAATCAGACTTTAATGCTGGGCAGAATACAAGTCTGTCTGAACACACAGTACACCGAATAATCCTAACGACGGACCTCCACAGCCTACAAGAAACCCCCCCAACCCCCCTTCTATTCCCAATAAGATTGGGATGTGGGGCTGACGTGCAGCCTGAAGTCCTACCGGTGGCAAGATTAGGGATCAGAAGATTAGCTCGGCTCAGGCCGCATAAAATATGATAAAATATGGAACGAGCTTCCTAGAAATAGCCTCATCGCTGCTGCCTCCGGCACTGAAGTTACGAACAAAAACTTTCTCGAAGTCCGCTATGACCAGACCTGTGGGATTATTTGAGGCGGTTGCCCCAGAAGTAGCCTACAGGCTCTCCCCCTAAACAAAAGTCCATCCCTTTTCATGGAAACTTAAGAGTAACGCTAAGCTGAGCAAAATTAGAAATAAACTGAGATAATTGGTCACGGCAGGGAGAGGAAAACACAAGTCCGAGGTACGATCCTGATCAATTCCAACTCCATCGCTCGACACAAGATCACCCAAGAAAGAAATTTTCCGCCTAGCCAGTGTAGCCTTGAACGGCTTAATTGTTAAGCTAACAGCACGAAGCAGTAACAACACTAACTCGAGATGACACAAATGTTGGTCAGATAAAGAGCAATATACAAGATCATAATCAAAGTATTTACAGATGCAGTTGGACTTAGGGAGCCCAGAATATTATCCAACAGGCGGGAAAGCACAGCGGCCCCAGTAGATAAGCCAAAGGGCACCCGATTGAACCCGCATAGGCTCCAAACGGTGGAAAATGCAGTAACGTGCTTAGAATCGTCGGTCAACTGTATCTGATAACAGGCCTGGTTAAGATCAAGCACTGTAAAACAACAAGGCCAAGAAAGCCAAGTAAAACAATTGTGCAGGTAAAGAAGCGGCACAGATTCCAGAATCACTTTTTGATTAAGTGCCCTAAAATCAACAACCTGCCTGTAATCCTTGCCTTGTCGTTTAGCGACCAGATATACAGGGGAAGCGTAAGGTGATGTGGAGAGCCTAACAGCCCATGGCTAAGCATGTGACTGACCTTTTGACGTAAGAGCTTTATCTTCGGGGGGGGGGGGGGGGGGGGATAATCGATAAGGAGCTTATCGCACTGGAACATCAGCTAAACGAATCTTATACTGGATTTTGTCCGTTGCCACCAACTGATTAATAGGGACACGAGGGTAATTCCCTAAGATGTTCTGTAGTAGCTGCCTAACCTCAACCTCCCCCAGATGGCTCACATTAAACTCGGACTGAAACGACATTGCTAAGAGTACGGTAAGAAAAAACGGCTATCTTCTCAGAGGGACAAAACTTAAAGGAGGAGGTCTTGCTACCAAAATCAAGCACCAAAACAGTCCGCTGAACAAAGTCACAATCGAAAAGCAAGATGACAAGTCGTTAACAACGATTAACTAAATAGGCCAAGAAAAGTTACAAATAGATCATTTCCCTCGCACTTCACCTACCAGACGCAGCCCCTACCTGTTCACTGCCCGATATCTCAGAAGTTGCCCATAAGGGAGACATTTTACATAAACCGCCATATTCCAAACACAAATCAAGTCGAATAAGGAAACGGAGCTACCCGAATGCAAAGGGCCACAAACAGGTTCTTGACTGAGCTGAGCACATATGTGCGGAAAGGAGGGAGTTTTAAGAGCGAGGATGCGAGCTGCGCAACCAGGAGACTTACTGAGACGGGCTTGGCTCGCTCCCGGTGGCGTTATCTATTAGCTCTTGGACCTCACTCGCGCACAACATGATCCCTTCTCCCACATCGGAAGCAACCTCGGTGACCTGAAGAATTAGGGGGAGTATCGCGGGTCTTATAATCTCCGAACCGAGGCGCGGATTCTAGCCCTTCGTGTCGGTCACGCTGCTTGTCGGCGAACCTGAAGGCCTCCATAGAGAAAACCAATTCGCTCAGCTCAAAGGTGGTGTGCTTTCGCGCGAAGGTAATCCGAGAACGATCTTCCGGCATCATTCCCTGCAAAATGTTTAAAACACTATCACGTTCCGTGACTCCCAACTGTAAAGTGGCGACAGCTACTTGTAACCGCCAATAATGTTCACGCTCCAGTTCATCCTGAATGCGGGGCAGTAACTTCATTTTTACTATACGACCCCTCAAATCACTCAAGGTGCCCTGGCTCTGAAGTATTTCGGAAAAGACGCCACTCAACAGCCCTCGATTCAAGAGATATAATAAACGAAATATAATAGAATCTGAAATTTGTAAGGCATCGGCATGGAGTCCAAAACAAACGATCAACCATATCATCATCTCAAACTGGGCCAATTGATCGATGGATGGCTACGAAATACCCCTGAAACAAATGCGTAATCGGATTTGGTAACTTAGGAAACAAGTCGGGAACTAGCCTACCCAAAACTTGAACATTTATGTCCTCGTCGACCTGATCCAATCGACTCGCAGTGGGACTACCGTCCTCCGTACGTCACGCCTCCCCATCTAAATCCAGTGTGTTTGCGCCAACTTATAACTCCTTCACCTGACCGAGAAACTGATTAACCACATCTTGTTCCCTACTTAGATGAAGAAGCGTCAAATCTGTGAGACGTTTGTCCCAATGAAAGAGTTGGGCCTGAATACTACATATCTGTTTACGAGTAGGTTGGCTACCCTCGAGAAACTGATGAATTAGGTGGGTGTGGAATGACTTACCAACTCAATTCCTGTATAGTTTTTTTTATTTTTTTTTTCAGCCTGGCACAATACGGGTGGGCATTATCGTGGAGTAGCATCACTTCACCCAGTGTTCCCGGTCGTTGTTCTCGGATTGCGTCTGCAAGATATTTCAGTTGTTGAAAATAAATGTCAGCAGTGATGGTTACACCTGGGGGAAGCAATTCGTAGTACACCACACCGCCGTTGTTCAACCAGATGCATAACATTACCTTTTGTGGATAATCGCAGCTCTTTATATGGGGAGCTGGTGCTCTGTATGGGTTCAGCCACAGCTTTCTTTTCTTAACGTTAGCAAAAGGACACAATTTCTTGTCACCAGTAACTATATACACTACTGGCCATTAAAATTGGTACACCACGAAGATGACGTGCTACAGATGCGAAATTTAACCGACGGGAAGAAGATGCTGCGATACGCAAATGGTAAGCTTTTCAGAGCATTCACTCAAGATTGGCGCCGGTGGCGACACCTACAACGTGCTGACATGAGGAAAGTTTCCAACCGATTTCTCATACACAAACAGCGGGTGACCGGCGTTGCCTGGTGAAACGCTGTTGTGATGCCTAGTGTAAGGAGGAGAAATGCGTACCTTCACGTTTCCGACTTTGATAAAGGTCGGATTGTAGCCTATCGCGGTTGCGGTTTATCGTATCGCGACACTGGTGCTCGCGTTGGTCGAGATCCAATGACTGTTAGCAGAATATGTAATCGGTGGGTTCCGGAGGGTAATACGGAACGATGTGCTGGATTCCAACAGCCTCGTATCACTAGCAGTCGAGGTGACAGGTATCTTATCCGCTTGGCTGTAACGATTCGTGCAGCCACGTCTCGATCCCTGAGTCAACAGATGCGGAACTTTGCAAGACAACAACTATCTGCACGAACAGTTCGACGACGTTTGCAGCAGCATGGACTATCAGCTCGGAGACCATGGCTGCGGTTACCCTTGACGCTGCATCACAGACAGAAGCACCTGCGATGGTGTACTCAGCAACGAACCTGCGTGCACGAATGGCAAAACGTCTTTTTTTCGGATGAATCAAGGTACTGTTTACAGCATCATGATGTTCGCATCCGTGTTTGGCGACATCGTGGTGAACGCACATTGGAAGCGTGTATTCGTCATCGCCATACTGACGTATCACTCGGCGTGATGGTATGGGGTGCCATTGGTTTCACATCTCGGTCACCTCTTGTTCGCATTGACGGCACTTTGAACAGTGGTCGTTGCATTTAAGATGTGTTACGCCCCGTGGCTCTACCCTTCATTCGATCCCTGCGAAACCCTACATTTCAGCAGGATATTGCGCGACCGCATGTTGCAGGTCCTGTACGGGCCTTTCTGGGTACAGAAAATGTTGGACTGCTGCCATCACCAGGACATTCTCCAGATCTCTCACCAATTGAAAACGTCTGGTCAATGGTGGCCGAGCAACTGGCTCGTCACAATACGCCAGTCACTACTGTTAATGAACTGTGGTATCGTGTTGAAGCCGCATGGGCAGTTGTACCTGGACACGCCATCCAAGCTCTGTTTGACTCAATGCCCAGGCGTATCAAGGCCGTTATTATGGCCAGAGGTGGATGTTCTGGGTACTGATTTCTCAGGATTTATGGACCCAAATTGCGTGCAAATGTAATGAAATGTCAGTTCTAGTATAATATATTTGTCCAATGAATACCCATTTATCATCTGCATGTCTTCTTGGTGTAGTATTTTTAATGGCCAGTAGTGTCGTATAGTAAAGGTCGGGATGATACATAAGTCAATTGATGATGAGCAAGCAGATATGCACATATGGAAATTCGCTGATTTTTATGGATTTTGTTTAGACCACGTGGTACCCATACACCATTTTTGAACCTTCCCCAATGTATTCAGATGTCGCACGATGGAGGACTAATCACAGTTCATCACATTTTCCAGTTCTCGAGTGCACTGACACGGGCTATTGTGGACTAATGCGTTTAAACGATCTTCATTACATCCCAAAGTTCTTCCTGAATTTGCTGAACTTGGAGTGTTCGCTGCTGTCACCCCTGAGAATGTACTTTTAGAGCACTGCATTATATGACATTAAGACGTGAACTGTGCAAAACCAGAACAGAAGGGAACAGAAAACTTTGAGATGTGGTGCTACAGAAGAACGTTGAAAGTTAGGTGGACTAATAAAGTAAGGGATGAAGAGGTTCTCCACAGAATCGGCGAGGAAAGGAATATATGGAAAACACCCTCATGAAGAAGGGACAGGATAATAGGAAATCTGTTAAGACGTCAGGGAATAACTTCTGTGGCACCAGAGACAGAGACCGATGGTCTTTGCAGTTTGGTCCTTTCAACCCCCACAAACCAACCAACCACTAGAGACAGTTGTTGAGGGTAAAAAGTATAGGGAAAGACGGAGATTGGAATACATCCAGCAAATAACAGAGGCGGGCTGCATCAAACCAGTCAGAAGACTGATGACTCAACAAAAATTATGACTACCTGTCGGAGTACCCGAAAGAGACTAACGTTTTATAATCACTGCTTCCCGTGCAATCATAACAAAGTCTCTCGTAGCGCCGTTGACTACTGAAGTAGAATACCAAACAAATTCGTTAGGACTGCACAGTAATACTTGGCCTGTATATCGAGGACACACGATCACCCTGGTTGACGCGTTACGCGTATAGTCAAGTTTTGTTGGGAATTGGTATTAATGTCCGCCTATTGCTACCGCGTCGCGAGGCTGGTGCGAACGCAGAAACACTGCGGGGCGCGCGGTAGAAATTGTGCCTCGCCGGCCACGGACGAGCGCCGCAGCTAAATTGGTCATTAGGGCGGGCTGCTGATGCGGCGGTGGATTTGGCCGCGCTGATTGGATTGGCCAGGCCTGGCTGGGTGTCGGCGTCCGCCGCTGCACTCGCCCCGACATGGTCTGCGGCACACGCGACTACACGCAGGTCAACATGACCAGGCGCCGCGCTACGGGGACGCGCTCGACAGGTGTCCTTACTTTTTTTCCTTTATTGTCATTTCATCCGTCCAGATCAATATGGACGGCCTGGGGTGGGGATGAGGGGGAGGGAGGGTTATCAGCTGACGATGGCCTAGGACGATGGTTCACAGCGAACTACTAAATACATGTTATAGTGGAACATTAATACTGTATATTCAATTTTTAGTTTGTTTTGACATAAGGATGTTTTAGAATGAAAACTGAGCAATTAAGGTGTTTCTATCATAACTGTGAAATTTCACTGCTGTGACGAAAGTCATGGGATAGTGACATTCACGTACACTGATAAGCCAAAACATACTTGAGTATTCCTCGTCAGTGTGGGATCCGTACCAGATCGGGTTGATGGAGGAGATAGAGAAGATCGTCACAGGGTTATTTGGTAAGCGTGATAGCGTTACGGAGATGTTTAGCAAACTCAAGTGGCAGACTCTCCTAGACAGGCGTTCTGCATCGCGGTGTAGCTTGCTGTCCAGGTTTCGAGAGGATGCGTTTCTGGATGAGGTATCGAATATATTGTTTCCCCCAACTTATACCTCCCGAGGAGATCGCGAATGTAAAGTTAGAGAGATTCTGGCGCGCACGGAGGCTTTCCGGCAGTCGTTCTTCCCGCAAATCATACGCGAGTGGATAAGAAAAGGGAGGTAATGACAGTTGCACGTAAAGTGCCCTCCGCCACACACCGTTGGGTGGCTTGCGGAGTATAAATGTAGATGTACATGTATGACCACTGCCCACCGTGACGTTGGATACTGCCTGGTGGCGTTGCGGGCACGTGACGCGTTAGCAATAGTACACTACTGGCCGTTAAAATTGCTACACCAAGAACAAATGTAGATGATAAACGGGTATTCATTGGACAAATATATTATACTAGAACTGACATTTGATTACATTTTCACGCAACTTGGGTGCATAGATCCTGAGAAATCAGTACCCAGAACAACCTCCTCTGGCCGTAATAACGGCCTTGATACGCCTGGGCATTGAGTCAATCAGAGCTTGGATGGTGTGTACAGGTACAGCTTCCCAAGCAGCTTCAACACGATACCACAGTTCATCAATAGTAGCGACTGGCGTATTGTGACAAGCCAGTTGCTCGGCCACCAATGACCATGTAAGGTCTCAGGCAAATCCAACACCTTCCATGAAAACCCTGATATGATAGCAAATCCGACAGTATGTCACATAGCTCTGAATAAATCCTGACATTAAATTGACCAAAGTAATACGATCAACGAGTGGGCAAATGGAATACCAAAGACTAACACAAGAACGCCTAAATGCATGTCATACCTTCCCACCGTGAAACAGACGCAGTTCCGAGGGGAGAAACGAGAACAGAAGCGGAGAGCAGAATCGTGTAGGCTAGGAGGCCCTACGATAAGGGACGGACACCCACGTCGTCAGTCGACCGCCAAATCCAACCCCAAGCCCATGTTAAAAGATAGAGCCCTCCAGAAGAACAGTATAGACCTTACGATAACACTAAAAGGGCCACACCAGCTGCAAGTTTTAGCGTGAGACTTTTTCGCGTCTCTGTCACGTTGCAAACGTTAAAAACATTGCCCCACCATGAAAAGTATAACGTTTCTCATTGAATAGACAGAATTTTGTAGGCGGAGCTTAATGTTAACATTGAGACCCAGTTGGTCAGTTGAAAACACAGCCAGATAGCTTTTTTTAAACCAACTTCGGTAAATTGTAGTAAGGAGAAGTTAGGAGGGAGTTGCTTCCGAGACGGCGAGATGTGAGGAGCTGCGCCGCCCACCGCCCCGCGACGCTGCCTAAACGCCGACAAGGTAATGAATGCACACGATGCCGCATTTTTGAGCGCATAAGGCTTCACTCAGAACTGCAGAAGTCTCATCTGTTACATCCCCTTTTTGCGTAATACTTGTGTCGATCGTCAATTAAATCTCATGGTGTTCACATTTGCTACTTGAAGTAAAAATCTGAAACGCGATGATTTTTCTGTTATATAATTATTCAGAAGCCACATCAGCCACTGTAATTTACGACAAGTTAGATAAGCAATTAAAGATAACTGAGGGTCACTGTGGACCATTTTGATAGTTTTCTCTTTTATGAAACTTAACTTAAATCTAGATTATAGATGTAATACGGCATAGGTCATCCTTCGATCCATTGTGGAACTTGGAAACCCATTCAGGGAATATTCGTTCACATTTTTGTTGAACGCAGTTGGTTTTTATCATCCTGTATTAAAACATTTCCTTTTATCAAGTCCGCAGATCGTGGTCGTGCGGTAGCGTTCTCGCTTCCTGCACCCGGGTTCGATTCCTGGCGGGGTCAGGGATTTTCTCTGCCTCGTGATGACTGGGTGTTGTGTGATGTCCGTAGGTTAGTGAGGTTTAAGTAGTTCTAAGTTCTAGGGGACTGATGACCATAGATGTTAAGTCCCATAGTGCTCAGAGCCATTTGAACCATTTTTGAACCTTTTATTAATAGTGCAATTTATAAACAATGTTTTGTGAGTAGAATAAAATTTCCAATGGTAAACTTAAATGCTTTTTCGACGTTATTTTACCAGCTAACTAAAAATAGGAAAGCCTTGACCCCTTCCACTAAATTTAGTTAGTATTAAGATTATTTTACAGGGAGTGCAGTGGAGCTAACGCTGAAATCATTAAGTATTTGATTATATCATCGCTAGTCTCACTGAACTCTTCTGAACTCTACATGTCATGTGTGGTCTGGCGTCTCCTTACCAGCAACAGGTCCCAGGTTCAAACTAGTCAATTCCCTTTCATTGCTCGAAAGTGGTAGGGAGACACGACGTAAAACAGACACCACGCAGAATGTTAGAACCAGACGTTATCAATTGGTGAGAGATTTGGAGAATGTGATGGTCATGGCAGCAGTCCAACATTTTCTGTATCCAGAAATGCCCGTGCAGGACCTGCAACATGCGGTCATGCAATATCCTGCTGAAATGTAGGGTTTCGCAGGGATCGAATGAAGGGTAGAGCCACAGGTCGTAACACATCTGAAATGTAACGTCCACTGTTGAAAGTGCCGTCAATACGAACAAGAGGTGACCGACACGTGTGATACGCCAGTATAGCGATGACAAATACACTCTTCCAATGTGCGTTCACCGGGGTTGTCGCCAAACACGGATGCGACCATCATGATGCTGTAAACATAACTTGGATTCATCCGAAAAAAATGACGTTTTGCTATTCGTGCACCCAGTTTCGTTGTTGAGTACATCATCGCAGGTGCTCCTGTCTGTGATGCAGCGTCAAGGATAACCGCAGCCTTGGTCTCCGAGCTGATAGTCCATGCTGCTGCAAATGTCGTCGAACTCTTCGTGCAGATGGTTGTTGTCTTGCAAAACGTCCCCATCTGTTGACTCAGGGATCGAGACGTGGCTGCACGACCCGTTACAGCCATGCGGATAAGATGCCTGTCATCTCAACTGCTGGTGATACGAAGCCGTTGGGATCTGGCACGGCGTTCTGTATTACAATCCTGAACCCACCAATTCCATATTCTGCTAACAGTCATTGGATCTCGACCAACGCGAGCAGCAATGTCACGATATGATAAACCGTAATCGCGATAGGCTACAATCCGGCCTTTATCAAAGTCGAAAACGTGATGGTACGCATTTCTCCTCCTTATGTGTGGTTATTTAGAGAATTAACCACCTGTAAGAATGCGATCGGTCATTCACGATTTTCACAGTGAAGGAGAATTTTACCATGCCTTCCTCTCAGCGTATTGGTCTCAAGCTACACAAGACCGAGTAAAGCATAGCATCATAATGATGAAACGTTTCGAACAATCTGAATTTTCCAGCCTTATGAAATATTTTGAAGACATGTTGCATAAGAATCAGTATCTTTCAAACCCATACAGCCCCTCAGAACTCATCCGCATTTGCTTAATCAAACTGCCTGAACATTTACGACATATCATTTTAGCAGGACGTTGCAAAGACGACATTGAAGCTTTTTAGGGACTGTTACAAGAACTGGAAATTGACACTGACAATCGCGGAACGCGAAAACAGGAGCACAACAATTACAGGTCACATCTGTCACAATTCCGCGATGACAGAAATAATACATGACAAGGCCATTCTTATAACGTAAATCGTGACCAAAACAGACACCACCCATATGACAACCATTGGCAGAGTAGTAATAATTACAGAGAAAGATCGCATTTCTGTAGTAATGAACATGACAGAGATTACCATAGAAACAGACAATACGGGAACAAAAACAATTATTATCAAGGGAGACAGAATAACTTCAGATGCAACGGTCCACCACGCAGTTACGATTCCGGGAGAAATTCTCCACCACATGACCGACAAACAAGAAACTATGTCAACTACCGACATAACGACAGACCTGAATTTTATCAGAACTGGCGGGATTTAAACAGGGCTGGACCCTCTGGGCAAGGTGAATTTGTAGAAGTTAGGTCTCCTAATCCCAGTAACGACGCGTGCCAACAAAGAAACAGACAATGACTCGCACCGCAGGCAGCCACATGCGCCCGCTGGCTCAGAGAAAAATAACATAGACGCTAACCTTGAGAAAAATTCCAGTATCCTTTACCGACGTATACCACATGACAATTGCGTTAAAGTTGAAACTCTGCGTACTAGGAAGAGCAAAGGGTTACACCACATTTCACATGTAAAACCGTTTATTGAGAGATAATCTGCTTTTTAACTTAGTCTTTGCTATAAAATTTTTCACTTTACATTACTAGTATGCTTTGTCAGACTTAGAATCTGTTAACATGCAACAATTTTTGAAGTTAAATATCCAGTCAAGAACCAAGAGAACTTATTTAAAAAGAAATTACGAATGGATTGTTATAGTGAACAGATGACACAGTGTTGTATTTGTACATTCTTGCTTGTTAGTTGCACGATTACGTAACGACTATCAGGCTTACATACTTAGGACATATACTGGTACTGCTAATGAGATTTTCATGGAACATTTTGGTTTACTTGAAAATACATTCTGGAATTAAAGTACTTTCTGTGAGATACCAGATGACACAGTGGTTAGTTTGTGTGACAGCTACACGATTTTATCACGACGCTACTAATAAGTGACAATTTACAATGTTGCTTTTGCAGTGTTTCTGTTTTATATCTGCACAGTTTTTCTGAATTATTCTGGAAAGTAAAACATGTTTTAGTAGTAACTTTAGTGGTATAGCTACAATGAGACTGCCTTTTCTGTAGCACAACAATACGTTACAGCACAGTACTTTCTTGATCACAGTAAGGTACGTAATAACTACGGTATCCATATGCAAAGCATTTCACTTTCGTTTATGATGAGGTAAGTACATTGACTTCAGCAGAACTTTGCTTACAGAGGACGATAACTACGACAGTTCCACAGAATTATCTTACAGCAAGACGCACATTTAGCACTACAGGACACGCATTTGAGTGATTAATTTTGTACTTAAACCATTTATTTTTCAAGATTTTTGAATTCCAAAGAAAGTTTTCTGTGATACATTTCATTCCATTGCTGTAATCTGTAACACCTGAGGGTATAATTACATTAATCCTCAGGGGGGGTACACACTTACTTAGTGTATCATGTGTTTGGCAAGCACAAGGAGCCCTAGCTAATATGGTATTTGCTTATACAACTTTACACATCGGTACCATATTTCTCTAATACATAAATTACACAGCTATCTGATCATTTAACTGAGAGACAAACATTTTTTTTTACTACATCACTGACAGATGTTTACGTAATTACACTGTTGTATAACTTCACATTTACGAAATTGTATTTTGTCTGTACTATATGAACTGTTCATATTTTTTCAGACCCATTGTGATATTATGAGAACTTTGAATGATACATTTGGTATGGGATCACGATTTTTAAAGTACGTTTGAGGCAGATGACACTTTTGACATGAGCAGAGAATTTTTTTTTATTTTGAAATTATTGGAGGAAGCTACGACGATTTTGAGAGTTGACTGAGGTGTTATGATGTTATTATTACGATGACTATGTGTATTATGCTGTTGCGGTATGTTTATGATCAATAAGCTGATGCTATATGAGTTATTTGATTATGCTACATAGCTGTTATGATGAAATATTGAAGGAGTGTCAACGAATAAGGTAAGGAATAATGAGTAGTGGTTAGGGACTCTGGTTTGTGCAAAAGGTTGTTGGAAACCAAGAATCGTACTTTAAGAGTTATGAAATGTATGTAAATGCGTGAATGTATTACAATGCTGATGAAAATTTTTTGGACACTGTTATATCAATAGGATTTTGTTTCTACGGATTTGCAACGCAAATTCTTGACATGTGAAATATTTTTATATGAGACTGTCACTGTAGCAGAAACTGCTGTCGTAAATATTTCCGTAAGAAAGTTAAGTGACCACCTGCACGTAATACGTCGTGGGCACCCGGCTGTGTCAGACACCTGGAGAAAAAGCCATTAGTGTGTGCCTTTTCAGAGGCACAGGCAGAAAAAAAATGGAGGCCATTATCCTCGCTATTGACATTCCTTTGTAGAAAGCATCGCAAATATGACACGCTCAAACTTGAAAACATATGATTATACTGTGGAGCTCTTAATTTATGATGCTTAATGAAACGATGAGAAACATTTCACGGCTATTGTCTTGCTAGTTGTGAGAAATGCCATATGGCTTGCTTTATGTATTTATTTACTCATTTTGTTTAATATCTGGTTTCCAGCTGTGTTGCAGCATTAGTTTTATAAAATAAACTTAGATGCATTTGCTAGTGTGAACACTTTCTGTCAACAGATCTATTAAATAATTATTTTATGATCCACATTCTTCAAAAAAGGAGCTCTTGGATTGGAAAGAACAATGAGAAGGGATTGATAACAATAACTGCATATATAATTTTCTTTTCAAGTACTTGGTAATTTTTTTGTAGAATTAGTTTTTGTGGTGCAACACTTTAATTACATAGACATTAAGATGTGAATATACATTTCCCTTGTCTGCATTATTGTCTTTAGTGTAATGGTTTTTTCTGCTTGAGCTATGTCATGTTTAGATATGAGCTATTTCATTTGCTGATGCTGTTTGCCAGGCATAGTGTTACTGAATTTGACTTTGTGTTACTCTTCTAAGCCAGTTTACTACTGATTTATTTTTCTTGTTTGCTGCTCATTGCCTTATATTAGTTGTAATATTGTTGCTTACTTTGCCAATTTGTATTTTTTTTTGTCCTTGCTGTTTGTGTTAATTTGTTATGTGCTGCTGCATTGCCTCGTCCCTTAGTTTAGCATCTGAGCTCAGTAGATTTAAGTTAGCTTAAGAGGGGGTAGACTATATACGAGAATGAGTTGCGATGAATTGGAAGAAATGCATTGAGAAGTTATACAAAAAAAGGACAGAAAGCAGGTATAGGTAGGATTTTCTTGGAAATAAATGATGAGGTAAGATAATGGAAAATAAATAATGAAGTAAGAAATATGAGAACATATAAATACAGAAAGCATACTTGGATAGGATTTTTTTGGTGGAAACAAATGTTGAGATAAGATGAAAGATCTATGGAATGAAGTTTTGGGTTGGACTGCAGTACCAAATGTTACACTGAAAACAAACCCTGTCCTGTATTTTTGTGTTATTACACTACATGAATTTGTGTTTTTCCTCTCTTAATGTGTTTAGCTAATAAGAGTTATGTTGTATAATTTTTCTGATAATATGTTATTTTCTTTGTAAAGATGTTTAGACAATATTTATTCTGTTCTGTTTTAATGCTCGTGTGTGAAATTAATGTTTCGAAAACTATTCTCATTATTTTATATATTTACTTATGTCATAATTCCTGTAACACTGATGTATCTGTTTATTTCTATTCTTTTCTAAAGCCTGTATTACTACAAATGTTATCTGTATTGTTATGTTTTTAATGATGTATTTTGTACCTTTGTTATTGTATTCTTATGTTATAAAATTGTAATTGACACCAGTTCATCAAATTAAGTAACTTGTAATTTACATTTCACTGCACACGTTTCTGTTGGTCATAGTATATGGACAATATGTGAGAAGTAGGGACTCATAGTGTTTGCACGTATGTTAATAATTCAGCAAGGGACTGGTTAACAGCATTGCTGGTTCTAAGGACAATTCCAAAAACTTTGTGCGTACACAAGTGGTAGTTTATGGACTTGCTATCTTCTCTGCAAGACTCTTCGATGGTGATTGAGCACCTGCACAGTCGCAGCAGATGGCTGCTGGCTATCTCTACAAGGACTACAGTGGGTCTATACCTTTGATGACCCACCAATACCATTATTTCTACAAGGACTACAGTGGGTCTACACCTTTGCTGACTCACCAGTACCATTATTTCTACAAGGACTGCAGTGGGTCTGCACCTCTGGTGGCCCACCAATACCGTAATCTCTAACCAGGACTACAGTGGGTCTACTCTGTGGTGACCTACCTACCAATATTCTTCAAAACTTCGAATGACTCTGCTGTGGGTTTGCTCTGTTGTGGCCCATTACCTGTCAGCATGTTAAGAGTCAGCACTGTCTTTCTGTTAGAAGGACGACACTACTTCTTCAAGACTGCATGGAAATCCACTACTTCCGTGTGCATTGTCTTTTACTGCTCAGACTTTGAGAAAAGAAACGGCAGTTTTACTGTGATGAACGATGAGGACTGTCTTTATGGACTGTGAGAAAATTTTAGCTTTTGACCAACATTGTATCAATTGTGTACATTTGATTTCTTTGTTATTGTAATTACGATTATGAAAAATTTTAACAAATATGTATTGCCCAGTGCCCAAAACAATTTGTAAAATTTTTTTGTGGGGAGCAGGGGGGCTATGTAAGTAGGCTGTTTATGTTTTCTTATTGGCAACGTTACGTAGCGCTCTGTATGAAAGTCACTGGCTGTGCTGTGCGCAGTCTGTGGCTAGTTTGCATTGTTGTCTGCCATTGTAGTGTTGGGCAGCGGCAGCTGGATGTTAACAGCGTGTAGCGTTGCGCAGTTGGAGGTGAGCCGCCAGCAGTGGTGGATGTGGGGAGAGAGATGGCGGAGTTTTGAAATTTGTAACACTGGATGTCATGAACTACTATACATATTATGACTGTTAAGGTAAATACATTGTTTGTTCTCTATTAACATCTTTCAATTGCTAACTATGCCTATCAGTAGTTAGTGCCTTCTGTAGTTTGAATCTTTTATTTAGCTGGCAGTAGTGGCGCTCGCTGTATTGCAGTAGCTTGAGTAACGAAAATTTTTGTGAGGTAAGTGATTTGTGAAAGGTACAGGTTAATGTTAGTCAGGGCCATTCCTTTGTAGGGATTTCTGAAAGTCAGATTGCGTTGCGCTAAAAATAATGTGTGTCACTTTAGTGTATGTTTGAGTACGTTCAGTTTTGCTCAGCTATTTGAAAACCAAATAATGTAAGAGGTTTATCAGCGTAGTAATTTAGAAATTTTTCTAAGGGGACGTTTCAATAACAATATACACAAGTGGACGCTATGCCACGGAATATTAATAAAATATAAGTAATATTTGACTGCAGGCTAGCTGGAACAACGAGAAAAACCGCGTACATTCGCGAGTGAGTGGGCTGTCTAATAACTACTGCATTTGGGGAAAATGGTAAGAAATTGTAATCATTGTAAAAGTCACTCACGTATGACGCATAACGAGAGAGGTAGACGCACGTATTTTCTTAGCGTTACCTTTCCTTGTGGCCTGGTTGCAAAGAATATCGGTTATGCTAGAAATAAGAATCAGGTAAAAATTATAACAAAAGGAATCGGACTTCGTTAGAAAAAGAGAAATGATGAAGATTGCAGGTATCAGTGTCGTGGCAAATGACCAAAGTTGAAAAAATGAAAATGGCGGCCACAAAGGAAGAAAAGCGCACATTCATATACCTCTATTTTTGTACTGCGCCGTCGCGAAGATAGCCGCTGCTATCTGTATCCATCTCGTACAAATAATAACAATATTGGTCCAGGAGAATGTGTTATTAGGCTTCAATAAATAACTGGTAGTTATTCAAATAAACTTTCATAAATATAGTACCAGGGTTCACATATACGTCTACAGTTTTTGACGAGCGAGGACAGAACAGATGACTCGTACTAAAGCTAATAATTGAAGAGTCTGTCAGTGCTCTTACTTACCATTGATTAACCGATTAATATCTGGCAATTATTTTACGCTTTGGTTTATCAAGAAAAATTGAAAAATTATCTCAACAAACGAGGAGCGTCAGATTCTTTCCAATTACAAACTAAATTAGTTTTGAAGTGGAATTTTACGTGCTCATTCGAAAGAGCAGTCCCACATTAGTATAGAGCAATATTCGTGTCACAGGTATGTACTAACAGGGACAGAAAAACACGAACAATAATCAATACTCCACTAGCGACAGCACCACCTTCACCCGCACTGACTGCTGCCTCCGTGCAGAAGCGATGCTTGGTGAATTTTTTTGGAAATTTGTGGTAAGTCCTATGGGATCAAACTGCTGAGGCCATCGTTCCCTACACTTACACACTACTTAATCTAACTTAAACTAACTAATGCTAAGGACAACACACACACACACACACACACACACACACACACACACACACACACGCACATGCCCGAGGGAGGACTCAACCCCCGATGGGTGGAGCCGCGAACCGTGACAAGACGCTCGAGACCACGCGGCTAACCCGCGCGGCCAACGCTGCTTAGTCGCTACTGTAGTACAGATTATTATTCCTGTTTCGGTCTTTCTGTTAATACACACCTATAAAATAGATATCGCACTAGACTAATATCAGATCGCCCTATCGAATGGGCATGTAAAATTCCACTTCAAAAATCATTTTGTTAGTAACGGAAACAGACCGACGCTTTCAGTTGACACTGGACGTCGCATGAAGGACATTATGAGCAGAATCTGTTTGGGCTGACTCCAACAACACATTAAAAAAGCGAATCGGCAAATATGTGCATAAAAATCAGATGAGGCGCAGCCTTCAACTTTTTTCAAGGGCAGCTACGAGATGCCAGGATGTTTGCATTTGTCTTTTACCACCCTGATCTTGTCATGTGGGCATCGGTCTCTGTAATCCTGAATAATCTGCAATATGTGAAGCTAATTCTCAGTGAAAATTTTAATACCAGTCCACATACAAATGTTAATAACCATTGTATTATCAGTTTCATTTTTAAGCTCTTTGTGCGAGACACGCAACATTTCGACGCGGCAACGATCAGTATATTATTGATGGATAAAGTCTCCGTTATGTGTAGCTGTTGTAGTAACTTATGGAAGAACGGTACGAACTTATGCACCAGCAAAATAGACTTAGTGTGAGTTGCGCACTGTCGCCTGATAAACAAAGTAAGAGTCTACGGAATATCAGACCAGCTGTGTGGCTGGATTGAAGAGTTTTTAGCAAACAGAACACAGCAGGTTGTTGTCAATAGAGAGACGTCTACAGACGTTAAAGTAACCTCTGGCGTGCCACAGGGGAGTGTTATGGGACCATTGCTTCTCACAATATATATAAATGACCTAGTAGATAGTGTCGGAAGTTCCATGTGGCTTTTCGCGGATGATGCTGTAGTATACAGAGAAGTTGCAGCATTAGAGAATTGCAGCTAAATGCAGGAAGATCTGCAGCGGATAGGCACTTGGTGCAGGGAGTGGCAACTGACCCTTAACATAGACAAATGCAATGTATTGCGAATACATAGAAAGAAGGATCCTTTATTGTATGATTATATGATAGCGGAACGAACACTGGTAGCAGGTACTTCTGTAAAATATCTGGGAGTACGCGTGCGGAACGATTTGAAGTGGAATGATCATATAAAATTAATTGTCGGTAAGGCGGGTGCCAGGTTGAGATTCATTGGGAGAGTCCTTAGAAAATGTAGTCCTTCGACAAAGGAGGTGGCTTACAAAACACTCGTTCGACCTATACTTGAGTATTGCTCATCAGTGTGGGATCCGTAGCAGGTCGGGTTGACGGAGGAGATAGAGAAGATTCAAAGAAGAGCGGCGCGTTTCCTGACAGGATTATTTGGTAAGCGTGATAGCGTTACGGAGATGTTTAGCAAACTCAAGTGACAGACTCTGCAAGACAGGCGCTCTGCATCGCGGTGTAGTTGGCTGTCCAGGTTTCGAGAGGGTGCGTTTCTGGATGAGGTATCGAATATATTGCATCCCCCTACTTATACCTCCAGAGGAGATTTCGAATGTAAAATTAGAGAGATTCGAGCGCGCACGGAGGCTTTCCGGCAGTCGTTCTTCCCGCGAACGATACGCGACTGGAACAGGAAAGGGAAGTAATGACAGTGGCACGTAACGTGCCCTCCGCTACATACCATTGGGTGGCTTGCGGAGTATAAATGTAGATGTAGTGTGAGCTGTACAAACTGTAGGGCTATTAGCGCCGACTTGCAGCTGTTTAAAAATTTCTCGCACTCTGGAAAGTTTTTAATCCGCGCCTCCGTTGCCCCGACGAGGCGAGGGATGCTAATGACGCGGGAGGAACAACAAGTAGCTTCCCGCGCCGTGTTTGCGCGTGTATTTCGGGGTGCGCCGAGCGCCCGCGGCCGGGATCGATGCCCGCAAGGTTAAGAGCGCCGTGGCCGGGGCAGGCACGCCTGCTGCCAGGCGACCACACTCCTGTGGCAGGGGCGTCCCTGACGCTGAGGAAAAGGTCGTTTGTACACGTGTGCCAAAACAAAAAATGTCACCCTCCGTGGCTCAGCGGTAGCCGGCGCAGTAGCGCAGCGTGTTCGGTCAGGGGGTCGCCCACCCACTTTGATTTAAAAAAAAAAAAAGTCATCGGTAGAGTGTGAAAATATCATGCGACATCTTGTGTGTGTGTGTGTGTGGGGGTGGTTTGAGGTTTTCGGGCGCTAAACAGCGTGGTCATCAGCGCCCAAACGCATAGAAACAGGAACACATGCAGTGAACGGACGAAGACGGACAGCGAACAAGGAGAACAGCTAAAAGACACAGACCTGACGCAGTTACAAATCCTCACATACAGAGGCAAAACAAGAGGAGAAGAAACGCCCTAAAAAAGGAAAGGAAACACAAGGAAAAGATAACAGAAATCGAAGTGAAACAAGTAGGTAATCGATATCTTGAAGCATCCCCAACTCTCTTGTGGTTCCCTTTTTAGGTATTCCACGTCGACGTCTGCTCGTAGATACGTATCGTCGGTAGGGTTTCCGGCTTTACTTCCCGACGTGACAGCGACGACTCTCCGATGAGGTGCGAGCCTTGTGTTTTGCTATTACTGCGAGTCTTGTAAATATCGATTTTATTTAGTAATTTGCCCGGCTAAAACTCTCCCCTTTTATGATTAAGACAGCCTGCGCCACTTTTCGGAGGGAGTGGGGACGTCAAAGAGTCACAAAAGTTCGTATTAAGCAGTCCGCAAAACACATAAACGTTCACTTCAGTTAGTGTGTTAGTTAATGCCTACGCTTTCCGCTGGATGGTGCTGACTTACTGCTGAATAGCTTTGGTTCCGTAAAACCTTCACTGATTAGTACTAGGTAAATGAAATAAGTACAACACTCTTGTATTTCACTTTCACTCTCTATTCAAGGATTAAGATGGTGATGGATGATGGTCTATTTAAAAGGTTCCTAGCCTGGAGGAATCTAAATAGTCCGCAAATGCCGATATGCAAGCGCTCTACGTCCAGATTCGCAACTAACGGCACACGACACTTTCAAAAGTCCACACGTTAATATCTGAATACCGGTACCTCTGAATTCACTCGTATCAGAAGATAATTTGAGTTTCTGTCGCCTATATGTCCGTAAAGTTCTAATCTAGCACTGAAGTCCTAAAATCCCCTTAATACTCCGTTGCTACCAACAGTCAGAGATCGTACACTACATCACTTTTAATCTCCGTAATATTCTAACAGTTTATCGTGAATCTTAACACGACTGACTGACATGGGTTCCCCGCCCTTTAACGAAACAATCAAGGAAAAAAGGCGGCAATAATGACGATCAGGCCTTTTTATATGTTTTTCATCACAAGGGTTTAACGTCACTGCCTTCTGGATGACGGAGCTTCCGTAGTTTTGCTGTACTTCGACGTTAAACTACTTGCTGATATACTATAATTTTGATCTACAGTTACCGAACCCGGATTCTACACTATTTTCCCCTCTAAAAATTCTATTCTTAATTTTAAATTATTCTCTCTATAGCTTTTATCACTGTAAACTGAACCGGGGTGTTAGAATCTGCACAAGACAATTAAAGAGAAACTACGAAGAAGCAGGTAGAAAGACGACTAAAAAAGGTAATCAACAAGTTTGGTTTCTGTGGGGAGGACCCAGGTTCGATTCCCGGTAGAGTGCGCGCAGAATAACGTGGCCACTAGATGCGCAGTGAGGTGGGAATGCGTGGTGAGGGCGACAGTGGTGGGGGCTACAGGCAGGTGCTATAGGATAAATGCCGAGTGCCATAGGGAAAGTGCCTTCCTAATCTGAAGTCTAAGTTCACATTTTTTCTAAATATTAAGCGGAGCTCCTCCACACCCACATTTGCACGGTGGCCATTCAACAAGATCTGTCACTTCCTCTTCAATTATTACCTAAAAAGAATTTCACTGAAAACGCAACAAAAGCAGCGATTAATTTTCGCCTGGATTGTTAGCCATCTGTAACTTTCAGAGAGGCATCGTATGGCGAATTTTGAGTAAAACCTACACATTCCTCTTGTTGCCGTATTAAAAACTGCTTCTTTTGCCAAAACGCAGCGGAGTTTACACACTAGCATGTGCAGATGCAATTGTGACAGAATTCTGAACAGCGGTTTATTAAGCGAGGAACTGAGGAAAAGTAAGCTCAATAGCTTATAAAAAGTCGTAAGCTTGGTACAAAAATAAACGTGTAACGTCTCCACTCATGTTGTTCCAAACATCATAGCATTTCTCAGTTCATGAGCTATCGATGGCCCATAAAAATTACATTCTTTCATCAAAAAAGTCTGTACTTAGCGGAATAACACAGCAGATAATGAAGTTTTGCATAATAACCATACGACAAAATGTCATCCTCTTTGCGTGTTATTATTCTACAAAATCTCGTTTCGATGTCTCAGAATGGCTCTAAGCACTTTGGGATTTAACATCTGAGGTCATCAGTCCCCTAGACATAGAACTACGTAAACCTAACTAACCTAAGGACATCACACACGTCCATGCCCGAGGCAGGATTAGAACCTGCGGCCGTAGCAGCAGCGCGGTTCCGGACTGAAGCGCCTAGAATCGCTCGGCCACAGCTGCCGGCTCGATATCTCAAACCGCTTATGAAATATGAAGAATGATGTGGATACTACACTCCGGCTTTATCGCTGCTGCGCGCGGTCGCAAATGACTGTGCTACATGAAACAATTTTCTCGAGACTGTTGACAGATAAAGACCTATACCCAAGTCTAAACAAAAATTCAATATCTTACTTAAATTTTGTACAAGGCAACATTTTATGCACACTACTGGCCATTAAAATTGCTACACCACGAAGATGACATGCTACAGAAGTGAAATTTAACCGACAGGAACAAGATGGTGTGATATGCACATGATTAGCTTTTCAGAGCATTCACACAAGTTGGCGCCGGTGGCGACACTTACAACGTGCTGATATGATGAAACCTTCCAATCGATTTCCTATACACGAACAGCAGTTGACCGGTGTTGCCTGGTGAAACGTTGTGTGTGGTGCCTCGTGTAAGGTAGAGAAATGCGTACCATCACGTTTCCGACTTTGATAATGGTTGGATTGTTGCCTATCGCGATTGCGGTTTATCGTATCGCGACATTGCTGCCCGCGTTGGCCGAGAGCCAACGACTGTTAGCAGAATATGGAATCGGTGGGTTCAGGAGGGTAATACGGAACGATGTGCTGGATCCCAACAACCTCGTATCACTAGCAGTCGAGGTGACAGGCATCTTATCCGCATGGCTGCAACGAATCGTGCAGCCACGTCTCGATCCCTGAGTCAACAGATGGAGACCTTTGCAAGACAACAACCATCTGCACGAACAGTTCGACGACGTTTGCAGCAGCATGGACTATCAGCTCGGAGACCATGGCTGCGGTTACCCTTGACGCTGCATCACAGACAGGAGCACCTGCGATGGTGTACTCAACAACGAACCTGGGTGCACGAATGGTAAAACGTCATTTTTTCGGATGAATCCAGGTACTGTTTACAGCATCATGATGTTCGCATCCGTGTTTGGCGACATCGTGGTGAACGCACATTGGAAGCGTGTATTCGTCATCGCCATACTGACGTATCACTCGGCGTGATGGTATGGGGTGCCATTGGTTTTCATTTCGGTCAGCTCTTGTTCGCATTGACGGCACTTTGAACAGTGGTCGTTACATTTCAGATGTGTTACGCTCTACCCTTCATTCGATCCCTGCGAAACCCTACATTTCAGCAGGATAATGCACGACCGCATGTTGCAGGTCCTGTACGGGCCTTTCTGGATACAGAAAATGTTCGACTGCTGCCCTGGCCAACACATTCTCCAGATCTCTCACCAATTGAAAACGTCTGGTCAATGGTGGCCGAGCAACTGGCTCGTCACAATACGTCAGTCACTACTCTTAATGAACTGTGGTATCGTGTTGAAGCTGCATGGGCAGCTGTACCTGTACGCGGCATCCAAGCTGTTTGACACAATGCCCAAGTGTATGAGGGCCGTTATTACGACCAGAGGTGGTTGTTCTGGGTACTGATTTCGCATGATCTATGCACCCAAATTGCGTACAAATGTAATGACATGTCAGCTCTAGTATAATATATTTGTCCAATGAATACCCGTTTATCATCTGCATTTCTTCTTGGCATAGCAATTGTAATGACCAGTAGTGTAATATGCACCAAATGCAAAATCGTGGAGACTTCTATTTCTCATTGTAAACCTTTTCGAATTTAGCGCAGTGTCTGTCTTACATGCAAATATCACAAGAACTATGACCATTAGCGAAATGATGGACACATCAGCATGATTTTTTTTTTTTTTACCGAATATTTCTGTAAAATCGTTTGAGAATGACTCTAGGGTGTGCGCCTCGATTCTGTCATTATCGACCACCGGAAGGGGGTAAGCACAGTCCGCCTTTCCTTACGAACAAACGAATGGCCTGGCCCAGCGCTTCTGAGGAAAGATGGTTACTGCGCATCGGCAACTGTATCCTGTGCGGATGCTACTGCGTGGAAATTTTCTTGGCGGGAGACCTGGAGTGGGTTGCACTCAGCTTCGTGGAGCCAAGTGAGGAGCTATTTGACAGAGAAGTAGCGTCTCCAAGTGCAGCAGAACAACCGACAACGACCGACAGGGCGCTGTGCTGACTCCACGCCACTCCATACTGCGCCCAAATGACGGCGTTGGCAGAGGATGAAACGGAGTTCTCGATTGACCCCTCTGGGCCGGAACACAGACTTTTGCTCTGTTTTTTGTGAAAAGAAATGGGGCCATGTCCGTATTCGGACTTTCGAAAACTGCACTTACGTATTGCGCCGATACTTTGTAACCTCCCCGCAAGAAATAAGAAAAGTCAATGATTATAAAAAATGTGCCAAATGTTGTCTTCCCACAAAAGTGAATAATAAAAATGAGCCAAGCGTAACCTGCTTGCAAAATTAAAGAATAATAATGGCCCAAATGTAAACTCCACACAAAAATTTAGGAATGATAATTGCTCATTAAACCCACAATAATATTAATTAAATAATGAACCATGAACTGAATGTAACATCTCAACACAAATAACTAAACCTGATAAATTTTATAAGGGCAGCAGCGCTGACCTTCGGCCCTGTGAAATAATTAAACCTGATAAATTCTTACCTCAGTAAAACTGCATCTATATCTGCTCTTATCTAAAAAAATTCCGGCGCAGCTCCGTGCAATGCTGGCCTACATTTAATTTTGATTCTTGGAGGGAATGCATAGGAAATGTTCTTTAAATTGAAATGAATCTTTTTCTTTAAATGAGTTACTTTATAAAAAGTTATTATTGGGGCATCATTTTTTGAACAAATTAATTACAATTAACATACGTTATTAGCTGAGCGCAATGCTGCTTCTTTACCTTCTATAATAATACACATCGTCCACCACAATCCTGACCAGATTCGGAAGAACAGCACGCCGTCGACGCATGCCGACGCCCGCTCAGTACAACCATCCACTCGCTACAACTACTGCCGACTGACTACCACTACTGCAGACAGAGTGCAACAACTGTTCCTGCCGACTCGCTACACGCAACTGTACCAGACTGCTACTACTATCCAACTGTCGACTCGCGCGGTCAAGCGCAGACTAGCAACGATAAATAACTCTCTGGTCAGAGATTCTGTCATGCCTCGCCATCGCTGGTAATGAATACATACGTGTTTCAACTTCAACGTGAAACTTTTATGTGTAGATGTGTGTGTGTGTGTGTGTGTGAGAGAGAGAGAGAGAGAGAGAGAGAGAGAGCGAGAAGGCGCGGAAGAAGACGGGGGTGGGGGGGGGGGGGGAGGGAGTTTTGCTCTGTGGTTGAATAAAACACCGGTAGTCGTCGATCCATAAATACAGGGTGTCCGTGAAGTCTTGCTGTCATTTCAAAAAATCTTATCTTGGAGACTGTTAGACATACAAAATGGCAGCCAGCACCGTCTGTAGAAGGATACAAGATGAAAGATGATATAGGCAAAATTTCTAGTTGGTGTAATGAATGGCAGCTAGCTCTGAATGCAGAAAAATGTAAGGTAACGCGGGTGAGTAGGAAAAATAAACTCGTGATGTTCGGATGCAGCAGTACTAGCTTGCTTCTTGACACAGTCACATCAGTTAAATATCTGGGCGTGATGTTGTAAACCTAAATGAAACGGCACGAGCATGCGAGGATTGCGGTAGAAAAGACAAATGGTCGACTTCTCTTTATTGGAAAGTGCAACTTATTTACGAAGGAGACCGCATATTTGATATTAGTGCGACCTATTCTTGAGTGGTGCGCGAATAATTGGGATCCACACTAGGTCGAGTTAAAAGAAGACATCGAAGCAGTTCAGGGGCGGCCTGCTGGATTTGCTACCGGTAGGTTCAAACAACATACAAACGTAATGGGCATCACACTTCCTGGCAGATTAAAACTGTGTGCCCGACCGAGACTCGAACTCGGGACCTTTGCCTTTCGCGGGCAAGTGCTCTACCATCTTTTTCTTTTTTTTTCGCTGGCAAGTGCTCTACCAACTTTTTTTGTTTTTTTTTATTGTTTTTATATTTTTTCCCTCTGCCAACCTTTCATTAACGGTAAGACACATGGGGCCGCAAATGTCGGGAAATGCCCCAAAAGCGGGTGACAAATGTAAATCATGTGACGTCACCGAATGACGTATATCGCCGCAGGTGCAGCAGTTCGGTTTGTCGAACCCACACTCGCCGCTAGGGAGCATTGCTACACATCGCTGCACAATGGTGCCAATTTCGAACGAAATTTGTAAATGTGATCTGTTGTAAAAGTAGAAGTTAAAAAATTACTGTCCTCGTTGTAACCAAGCAGAAGCTGTTCTTATTTTGTGTTTCTTTCCTTTTGTCCCTTCATTTTTGTTTGGAGACATTATTAGGTATAGAAAAGTATATCATTTACTAGAAATAACGAAATTCGGAAGCTTATACTCATTTACTTGTGGTGAAATACGGTAGGTTTTTATTGTACTGTACTTTGCAATAAACCAGCGGAGACCGCGAGAACGGTAAATAAAATAATGAATCTTAGCTCAATGTGAACACAAATGTCTAACACAATGCAAAAAAGCACTGCTTGACAGACGCAACACTCGAACCCTAGCCCAACGCGCTAAAGTCACGCACGTAGCGACGGACCCACACCGACGTGAATAATTAATTTAGGTTGGGATGATCAGATGCGACAGACCCATAGGCTCTACCGCTGCATGTGAGGCGAGGAACATCATATGGTGACGTCACTTGTTCAGCATTTGTCATCCAGTTAAGAGATATTTCCCGACATTTTCGGCCCTATGTGTCTTATATTAAATTCCCCATCTTATCATCAAGGTTTTTAAGCATTAGGAAGAATCACCCTACATAGGTAATTAGCCGTCATGAAACACGAATAAACAATTTTTTTCGGTCTTCGTCGCACTTCATTACACTGAAGTGCCAAAGGAATTGGTATAGGCACGCATATTCAAATACAGATACATGTAAACAGGCAGAATACGGCAAAGCGGTCGGCAACGACTATATAAGACAACCAGTGTCTGGCGCAGTTGTTAGACCGATTACTGCTGCTACAGTGGCAGGTTATCAAGATTTAACTGAGTCTGAACGTGGTGTTAGAGTCGGTGTACGAACGATGCGACACAGCATCTCCGAGGTAGCGAAGAAGTGGGGATTTTCCCGTACGACCATTGCACAAGTGCGCCGTGAACATCAGAAACCCGGTAAAACATCAGATCTCAAACATTGCTGCGACCGGAAAAAGATCCTCAAAGAACGGGATCAAAGTCGAATGAAGAGAATCGTTCAACATGACAAAAGTGCAACCCCTCCGCAAATAGATGCAGATTTCAATTCTGGGCCATCAAAAAGTGTCAGCGTGCGAAACATTCAACGAGACATCATCGATATGGGCTTTCGGAGCCGAAGGCCCACTCGTGTACACTTGATGACTGCACGACATAAAGCTTTACGCCTCGCCGGAACCCGTCAACACCGACATTAGACTGTTGATGTCTGGAAACATGTTGCCTGTTCGGACGAGTCTCGTTTCAGATTGTATCGAGCGGATGGACGTGTACAGGTATGGAGACAACCTCGTGAATACATGGACCCTGCATGTCAACAGCGGACTGTTCAAGCCGGTGGAGGCTCTGTAATGGTGTGGAGCGCGCGCAGTTGGAGTGATATGGAACCCCTCATATGTCTAGATACGACTCTGACAAGTGGCACGTACGTGAGCATCCTGTCTGATCACCTGCACCCATTCATGTCCATTGTGCATTCCCACGGACTTGGGCAATTCGAGCAGGATAATGCGACATCCCACACGTCCAGAACCTACACGATAATAGACAGGTGTACCAGTTTCCTTGGCTCTTCAGTGTATTTATGATTCTGTCACACATTTTCCCTAACTGCCATCTTCCGATCTGTCATAGGACAAAAAGTATAAACATGAGATATAAAATTCTTTTCACATAACACAAAAATGTTTTTCGTAAGAAAAGAAAATAATGAGATGCACATTATTTCAGTAGATCACAAATTAGAAGTACTCGCAATTACGAGTAATAGGGTGCAAATACATTAATATAAATTAGTAACACACATTAGCGACATTCCATCGTGGTTTGTTGTAAGCGTTTAGTAGCTCACAAAGTTTATTCTGTGGTGTCAGAGTATCAATGTGTGCTCCACTCGTCATTTTTAGAACCTCAAGGATACTCGAGTTCTGCCCATTTATGGGTCGGCATTGCAGCATCGACAGTTATGATTGCTTCTTTGATCCGTGGTGAAAGGGTAGCAATGTCATCAACTGACATTGTGTATACACGATTCTTGAAGTCATCCCACTAAAAGTGGAGTGACGTCGGCAAAGCGCGGTGGCCATGCAATGGGACTATCGTGACTGATCGACCCGTCAGAAAATTTATCATTCAGTACATATCACACGTTCAGATTCCAATGTGGGAGTACACCATCATCCTGGAAGATGACGGTCGGCGGCACCTCTTCGATCAGTGGTAACAGGAACTGTTGGAACATGTCTGGGTAAATACTTGCCATTATGGTTTTCTCTATGAAGAAAAATGTGCCTATCACTCTATCGTGCATTAGGCTTCACCAGACAAGCTTCGAACTGTCACGTATGTGGTCACATGAGCTCTCAGAGTTTTCGGGGCCCAAAATCTTGATGTTGTGGCGATCACATGTCCGGCGGTGTAGAATTTTGCCTCATCTGACCACAGACACTTTTTCAGGTAGTCTGTGTCAGCAGCTATGAAGGCGAATATGGAACACGAGAATGTATATCGCAAAGGATGATCGTTAGGCTGCAATATGGGACCATTTGCAAATCGTATGCAAAAGGCGTAACCAGTTCTGGTAAACTTGATGGACACCATTTAACAGAAATACGAATCTCAGCCGCAGTTGAGCATTGAATTAAATTCAATGGCGACAAATGAAAATTTGTGCCGGACCAGGGCTGGAACCTGGATTTCCCGCTTTACGCGAGCGGGTACCTTAACAGCTTTGGCTGTCTGGAAATGCTTCCCTTCCAATCCAAATTCTCAACTTATCGCACACTACACATGTAAACGTCCACCATCCGCTAACCGCATTGTTCACAGTATTACCTGATTCCTTCATCTGCACTGAAGGTGCGTATACACTGATGAGCTAAAGCATTATGATCACCTCCTTAACAGCTTGTTTGTCCGCCTTTAGAAAGAAATACGTCACTGATTCTGTGTATCAGGGATCCGACAGTTTGTTGGTAGGTTCGTGGCTGTATGTGGCATTAGATGTCTACGCACAGGTCATGCAATTCGCGTAAATAATGGGCCGCTGATTTTCATACGCGCTGATGGCGCCCGATAGCGACCCAAATGGATTCCATAGGATTTACATCAGGCGAATTTTGTCTCCGAGACATCAATATGAGTTCACTATAACGCTCCTCAAATCAATGTAGGACGGTTCGGTTTACGAGACACGGACAATTACACCGCTGAAAGATGACATCGCCGTCGGGGAAGATATCAAGCATGAAGGGATTCAGATGGTTCGCAGCTGTCAGCGTCATACTACCATAGATCCATGCAAGCGCAAGAGAATGTCTTCCATAGTGCAATACTGCTGCCACCAGCCTACGTCCGTGGCGCGCTGCACTTTGCGAGCCGCGGTTCTCCTCGATGACGCCGTTTGTGGAGACGATCATCGACCTAGTGCACCCGAAGAGCAGACACGTCTCCATTCCTCAACGGTCGAATTCCGATGGTTCCGTGCCCACTGCAACCGTAATTGACCATATCGTTGGGTCAATATATGTACGAGTAGGGGTGGTCTGCTGCGGAGCCCAGTTCAACAATGTACGATGAACGGTGTCCTCCGAAACACTTGCACCAGCATTTTGCTCTTGTGGAGATGCCACAGATCACCACCTATCCTACTTTACAGAGCAGACAAGCCTCCGAACACCACGTTCTGTGAAAAGTCGTGGACGTCCAACCATTTAGCGCTTAGTGGTAGTTTCACTGTCCCTCTACCTCTTTCCGTAGGTGCTCAAGACAGTAGCACGTGACGATTCGACCAGCTTCGTCGTTTTCGAGATACTCGTTCACAGACTGTGCGCAATAATAATCTGCCCGTTGTCAAAGCCACTTACCTCAATAGACTTGGCTTGTTTTGGGGAAGGAGACCAGACAGCGAGGTCATCGGTCTCATCGGATTAGGGAAGGACGGGGAAGGAAGTCGGCCGTGTCCTTTGAATGGGGCCATCCAGGCATTTGCCTGGAGCGATTTAGGGAAATTACGGAAAACCTAAATCAGGATGGCCGGACGCGGGATTGAACCGTCGTCCTCCCGAATGCGAGTCCAGTGTCCAACCACTGCGCCACCTCGCTCGGTTTACCTCAATAGATTTCCCTATTTGCGTTCCATATCTTCACTAGGGTGATCCCTCTTCCGTGCGTGCTCCGCTTAGATACTTTTGTTAGCGCGTCATGTGCCCGCAACGCCACCAAGCGGCATCCAACGGTGCGGTGGGCAGTGGTCATGTTTTGGCTTATAATTTGTGTGGCATCTGCTCTGTCGGACATGTCTGTCAGAATAGGCAGCATACATGTAACAACTTTATGGGCGCGGACAGTTGAGCTTGCTTCCTGCAGATTGGATGATGAATAAGGATCTGACCTGCGGGTGTTGCGTAGTAATGCTGCTTGATCTCTGTCAACACATGTCTGAGACATAGGGGGATGTCCATTTTTAGAAAGGCCTTTGACACTACCTCTTCCTTATCTTATCTCTTAACAGATGGTGGGGAAATATAGATTCTTTTTTTTTTTTTTTAATGGACTTGTAGTCTAGGACATGGTCCGTTTTATTGTGGCAGACCTCTCTTCCAACTACGAGAGGCAACACTCAACTAAATACGAGTAATTGGCCAGATGCGATTAGGACTCGCGCTCTGAGGCGAAATTAGAATTCTATGTTAATACCTTCAGCCGCCGACGGGCGTTGATATATATCAGCGGGGACAGTCAAAAACCCAGGATCTCTTGCTTACATGGCAGACGCTCTGACCATATCTTATTTTTTTTTTATTAAATCTCATTTTGCTCTACATTGGTCGATGAATTTGTTCGTGGCGGACGTCCGATGACAGCTGTTCAGGTTTTTCGTTGATCTGTTCACTCAGGTTTTTTTTATTTCAGAGGGTAGCTAACCCTCTGACTGAGCACGCTGAGCTACCGTGCCGGCTGACCCTCTGAGCCGCCTAGGGCACAGAAGTTAGTGCGACTGCAGGGACTATCTCGCGCACGCCTCCCGTGAGACCCACATTCTCACCTTACATGTCCACATACTACATCCGTAGTGTCCCTACCCAGCACACTCATTAGTCGTGGAAGACATTCTTACCAAATCCCGTAAGAGCTCGGGTAATGTGTGTCCATCCGCACAGAAGAAGAAGGTCATGACCGGTATTGCCAGAACTATATAATTATTTGTATATAGTTTTTTCTGTGACATGTTTTCTTGGATCCCAGATTGGAGTCTGATGGAACTCTGAAATCCGTTGGGTACCAGCAAGACACGGCTCCTCCGCGTTTTGCTCTCATTGTTCGTGGAGAATTCCTCAACCACGTGTTCCCTAGACGATGGATCGATAGAGGTTAACCACATGTGTGGGCTCCGAGGTCAACTGGCTGTAACCCCTAGACTTCTTCACGTGGGTTCAAATAAAGTACCACGTGTACAGAGTTAAAATCAGTTCCCTACGTCAGATGCGTGATCGGACTGAGGAGTACCACACCTGATTAATGATTTCTGATGCTTCGTAAGTGCCCTTCTTCTATAGATATATGTTTTCGGTATTAAACATGTATTTCATGAAAATGAATCATTACTTGTAGGACAACCTGTATTTATTAGGCCTAATTTCCATGCAGCTTTGCACTTATTAGTGGCTTTCTCAATACTACTAAGACTGTGGGCCTTTTTGTCTTCCACAATGACTTCTTCTTGCGGTAATTCCCATACTGTAAATGTCGTGTGACGAGGGCCTCCTGTCGGGTAGACCGTTCGCCGGGTGCAAGTCTTTCGATTTGACGCCACTTCGGCGACTTGCGCCTCTATGGGGATGAAATGATGATGATTAAGACAAAACAACTGAGCGGAGAAAAATCTCCGACCCAGCCGGGAATCGAATCCGGGCCCTTAGGATTGACATTCTGTCGCGCTGACAACTCAGCTACCGGGGACGGACAATTCCTACATTTAACATAGGTTAATCTGGCATGGTCAGTCTTCAAACAACCATACAGGATGTTCGAAAAATCCCGTCACAAACTTCTAGGACTTGTCGAGGGAGTTTCCGTTCCAGGACGGTTTCAATTCAGATGTGTAGTGTGTCCACCTCTGTCGAGGGAAAGTAAAGTCTCCGAGTTGGTTATCCTGGTATGCAAAGGGTAGACGGGATGAAGTGGGGTAGTGTGCAGAGTTTATTTTACGAGACTCCTGCAGAGACAGAGGAAGATCTGCTGGCAAGTGTTGTGGCCGCTGCACTGCAAATTGAAGAGTCACTAGGTGCGACGGAGAGTGTATAAAATGGCTCTGAGCACTATGGGACTCAACTGCTGAGGTCATTAGTCCCCTAGAACTTAGAACTAGTTAAACCTAACTAACCTAAGGACATCACAAACATCCATGCCCGAGGCAGGATTCGAACCTGCGACCGTAGCGGTCTTGCGGTTCCAGACTGCAGCGCCTTTAACCGCACGGCCACTTCGGCCGGCGGAGAGTGTATACCAGGACATGCTTCGTAGGTACAGTGCCTGTAACGACGTTGGTGGTCACCACATCGAGCCGCTGTTCTAATGCACCAGTACTGTTCTGTACGTACAAGATGTTGGGTTCTTATTTGTTTTAGAATAATGTAAACATGTAATGTTTAGGTGTTAATACAAATATGCTGCCAGTTTTGTTAGAACTACAATTCTTACTGATCTTGCCGGTGATGCTGGAGTCATTGGCGATACTGCTGCTACAAATGTTGATGTTTCTGCAGTTCTCATTGCTAGTTCTTATGTTGTTGTTGCTGCTTCTACTGTGCTTGTTCCTGTTTCTGTTGCCGGCCGCAGTGGCCGTGCGGTTCTAGGCGCTGCAGCCTGGAACCGCGTGACCGCTACGGTCGCAGGTTCGAATCCTGCCTCGGGCATGGATGTGTGTGATGTCCTTAGGTTAGTTAGGTTTAACTAGTTCTAAGTTCTAGGGGACTAATGACCACAGAAGTTGAGTCCCATAGTGCTCAGAGCCATTTGACCCATTTGAACCTGTTTCTGTTTTTGCTGCTTTGCTAATATTCTTGATGCTGCTGATGACACTAACACTATCACTAATCTCAAAGTCGCAACTTGGCTTCTCGAAGTTGCAACGAAACTTTTGACTGCAACGAAACTTTTGAAACTTTTGACTGACAACGAAACTTTTGGCTGGCACGTGAACAACAGAAAGATAGAATTCTACATCCACATCTATATGTTTACTCTCCAGTTCACACTTAAGTGCCTGGCAGAGGGTTCTTCGAACTACCTTCAGACTATTTTTCTACCGTTACACTCTCTAATAGCGCGTGGGAAAAATGAACACTTAAATCTTTCGGTATAAGCTCTGATTGCTTTTAATTTATTATGATAATCAAATCTCCCTATCTAGGCCGGAAATAGTAACAGTCTTCACGTTCAGAGGAGACAGTTGGGGGCTGAAATTTCGCAAAAAGATCTCGCCGCAACGAAAAACGTCTTTGTTTAGTGATTGCCATCCCAGCTCGCTTATCATTTCCTTCACGCTCTCTCCCCTATTTCGCGATAATACAAAACAAGCTGCCCTTCTTTGTCCTCCGTCAGTCCTATCTAGTAAGAATGCCATAGAGTACAGCCATACTCTAGCAGAGGAGGAATATGCGTAGTGTAGGTAGTCTTTTTAGTACACCTGTTGCATCTTCTAAGTGTTTTACCAGTAAAACGTAGTCTTTGGTTTGACTTCCCCACAGTATTATTTATGCGATCGTTGCAACTTATGTTGTTCGCAATTGTAATTCCTAGGTATTTATTTACTCAAGTGGATGAGCTCACGCCTTCCCTTACTGAGAGACAATTCCGTGATCTTGTCCGAGTAGTTTTGCAATTGGTTATGATCTTCTGATGACATTACTAGATAGTAAATGATACCAGGTGTACCGGTATGAAATGAACGTTAAGATACAAATGTGTCAATAGGGAACATTTGTTGTCACCGAGCCTTAATTTTTTTTTTTTGTTTGGTTGGTATGACATCTGTCAGAGATATTTAGCATACATCTAGTCATGGAACAAACAACATCATATGTTTTCATCGTGTTAACAATGTCGAATTTTGTACCAGAAAGTGATGATTTGCGGAAAGCATTAATTTTTTGTTTTCATTTGAAAAATAGTGCTGCAGAGTCGCATCGAATGCTTGTCGAGGCATATGGTGATCATGCTCTATCAGAAGCAACATGCAAAAGATGGTTTCAACGGTTCAGAAATAATGATTTTGACGTAAGAAATGAAGAACGTGGAAGACCACCAAAAAAGTTCGAAGACGCCGAATTGCAAGCAATATTGGATGAAGATGATACTTTGAGTCAGAAGCAAATGGCAGCAATGCTAAATGTTGCACAACAAACAATTTTTGACCGTTTGAAAGCTATGGGAAAGATCGAAAAGTGTTGACAATGGGTGCCACATGAATTGAATGACAGTCAGATGGAAAACCGAAAAACCATTTGTCAAATTTTGCTTCAAAGACATGAAAGAAAATCAATTTTGCATCGAATTGTTACTGGCGATTAAAAATGGATTTATTTTAAGAATCCTGAACGGGAAAAATCATGGTTTAATACGAGACAACCATCAACATCGACTGCATAACCAAATCGATTCGGCAAGAAGACAATGCTCTGTGTTTGGTGGGATCAGGAAGGTATGGTGTTTCATGAGCTTCTAAAACCCGATGAAACTGTGAATACTAATCGCGACAGACAACAAATGATCAATTTGAACTATGCATTGATCGAAAAAAGACCAGAATGGGCCAGAAGACATAGCAAAGTAATTTTTTTACACGACAACGCACCTGCACACAAAGCAAAAGTGGTTCAGGATACAATCGAAACACTTGGCTGGGAGCTGCTACCCCACCCGCACTATTCAGCAGACTTGGCCCCTTCCGACTACCATTTGTTTTCATCAATGGGACACGCATTGGCTGAGGAACACTTCGATTCCTACGAAGAAGTCGAAAATTGGGTGTCTGATTGGTTTGCTTCAAAAGACGAACATTTATATTTGCGCGGTGTCCACAAATTGCCAGAAACATGGTCAAAATGTATAGAAAGCAATGGTCAGTACTTTGAATAAAATGTTTTTACTTTTCAATTCAAAATTAGTGTTTCATTTTCACAAAAAAAACGCTCATTTCATACCGGTACACCTGGTAGCGTCATCTGAAAAGAACACAAGAGAGCTACTCAGATTGTCTCCTAAATCGTTTATGTAGATTAGGAACAGCAGAGGGCCTATAACTCTTCCTTAGAGAACGCCGGATATCACTTCTCTTTTACTCTATGACTTTCCGTCGATTACTACGTACTGTGACTTTTCTGACAGGGAATCACGAATCCAGTCGCACAGCTGAAGCGTTACAGTATACGCACGCAATTTGATTTCTCTCGAAGGCGGAAAACCACGAGGAAAGCCAGTCGCAAAAAAAAAAGAAGCTACCCCAAACAAGGTGGACGATGAAGAAGGGATAACACTATTTGGAGGTAACTTGAATACGTTCGCAGGTTGCGCATCTCACAACGTGAGGCGCTCGTACCCAAGTATCGGAGCGCCGCTTAGCTCCCGCAACGGCCAAATTCCATTACACCTTAAGGAGCGGTAAACCAGCCTCGGCACACTCCGTCTTCATCCCGTTAGCGAGCGCGACGCCGTCACTTTGGTTAACGCCCTTAATGGATTTCATTAGCATTTAAACGGGACCGGGATTTGTGGGCTGAAAATCCATCGCATTACCGCATCTGCCTAGGCATCGGCAAAAGTTCGTGAAACTTCGCGATAGAGGCTACCGGATTTATTATCCTCTGTCGGCAAGAATTTTTTCCGTTTCCCTTGTGGCAGTCATAATGTTACCTGCCTTCATCTAAGATCGATGTAAGTCTCTACTTCCTGAAATTGTCACATTCCGACAGTAATCACACTCTGTTGTCGTGGAACGTTTCTGACACTTGGCTTTATGTGAACGTACAAGGTACTGGTTAGTGCCCACAAGGGGCAGTCGTACCATTTTAATTATCTACTAGCTTATTGTCCGCAGCTTCTCTCGCGACTGTATGGTCTGCAAAGATTTTTGCTTTTTTGTTTTTCGAACTTTACTTTTACGTACAAATTGCAACATCGTCTAAGCTTTTCACGCTAATTAAGGCGATAGAAACATGGTCTTTTCCGAAAGAACTTCTGACCAAAAAGCTATTCTGGTAGCTGGAGACAGAGGCCTTCCTTAATCATGCCTTTTGAGTTCTTGTGGTGATATTTCCATAGAAACTTTCATTCCCTAACATAAATTTCTTTTAACGTCAAATACCAATTTTCATAGATTTTAGCTTCAGAAGCATTTTAATATAAAAAAATATTTTCGTAAAAATTTTCATCCCCTATTTCATCCTCCGAGGGGCTGAATTTCCAAAAATGCTGAAACAGGTGTTTTATAATTTCTAACGAAGAAGTCAAATACCAATGTTCATAGCCATAGCCTCAAAAATGATTTTGTAGTTATTTAAGAACGATTTGTTTTCAAAAAGCTTACACCCACTTTTTCACCCCCTTAGGAGTGGAATTTCAACAATAGCTGAAACTTGTATTTCTTTTTTTTATGGTCGAGAAACCAATACCAATTTTTGTGGCTCTAATTACCTTAATGGCAACATATTTTCAAAAACTTTTCTTCCCCTATCTCACCCCTTTAGGCGTGGAATTTCAAAAATCCCGTCTTACACGACATCTACAGTATAATATCAACACCCTCTTCAGACCAGCGGTTTGGGCTGGGCAATGAAGGGTCAGTCAGTCAGTCGGGACATCGTCTTTTATAAGCGATTATCCCTGAACGAGTTGCAGGTTGCCTACTTAACGAATTCCAACAAAAATGTGATTTTTAGTATTTCTTGTAATTATTGGACGAAATTAAAAACGTAAAATGATGTCATAAACAATTCATTAAGAGGTATACACCCATTTTAAAATTTTAAGACACAATAAGACAAATATTACAATCACAAACGGTATTTATCTTGGGAGCGTAACTGACGGCACGCAAACACTCGTACTTTACCCACCCAGTACTTGAGAATGAGTGCCTTAGCGACATATTTACACATAAATTCAAACCCTTAAGAAATTTTTTTCTCTCTGAAGTCCTCCACAAAATTATGAAACGTAAAAAGTTTATCCCTTACTCACTTTCACTGCTCATAAAGTAAATCTACAGTATCAGACATGACGTTTCAATTTATTGCTATTTTACTACAGACTCTATTCACAACACAGCTTGCAGACAGTACTGATGCATGCCACGGAATTTACCAGCAAAATTTCATCATTTCCCCTCACAGCTCAGAAGATATGACGTCGTAGACATTTGGATGCGTGAAAAACTAGCTTCTGCTCAAAATTGCGCGCAATGCAACTTCAACATCAGGCATGACGTTTTAATTTATTACTTCTATACTGCTACATCTGTTCGCAACTCACTTTACAGACAGTATCGACGTATATCACTAAATTTACCTGCGAAATTATATCGTTGTACGGCACAGAGTTCAGGACATATGACGCCATAAACAGTGAGATGCGTGAAAATCTATCTTTCACTTAAAATGGAGCGCAAATTAGGCAGATTATATTCATACAGTGTTTAGTAGTGAGAGCACTTATCTACTTCCGACAGACTTCAAGCGTAATTTCAAACCTTTTCCAAACTTCTTCTCCCTTACATGCTTAATGTCAAGTACATTCTTAGACAATAAAAAGGGAGGCCACGTGCGAGGAGGACAAGTGCACTGAGGGTTCTGTACAAAATTATGTACATACACAGTTCACCCATTCTGGGAATCGAGGATCTCTCCTAATTTTGCTTGTTATCAACATTGATAGTGCCAAGATATCGGCCCCAGGGATTCAAAGATGTTCGAGAATATTTTAATTTCATGTTTGAGGTAGGTTAACAAATAACAATATTTTTTCATTTAATATAATTATAAATGCACAGTTTTCGGGTATTTTCATTTGGTTATAGTGTGAAACCTTGCTCCTTGCCAAATTTCATGATTCTAGACCAAGGGGAAGCACTCTAAGGATTCTGATGAGTGAGTCTGCAAGTATTAAAACATGTGACATAAATAGCCGTATCTTTTGATTTCCTTGACTTCGAAGCTAACATTAGTAGTACGGTAATGGGGTGAGAGGCACCCACATGCCTTGCTCATACTGTGGCATCAAGCAGTCAGGCCTGCAAGATGAGTGGTCTGCCAAGCGAGTGGACTCATTCTTATTTATCGAGTAACATGAACTATAGTACTCACAATTAAGTTACAAGTTATTCTCCTGTTCGAATATTACGCAACGGGTACGGAAACGCACATCTGGCTATTAGTAATTTAGACAACTCTGACTGTTCACTACACACTGGCAATACCACATATTCTTTCTTATTTAACGGCTTTGATCAACACGTGGCCATCGCACTGAATATGAATGGCGCACACATTATAAATTCTGGGTATCGTGACAACATACTATTCGAAGGAAAAGGCCACCAATCTTTTTCTTTTCACTACCTTATTTATTCCGATAAATTCTATAACCTAAACACACAAATTCTATAACCTACAACAATAACACATGAGAAATTCCGCCCAGTGGGCATGGCTTTACGTTGGTGATTCTCTATCTTTTGGTCTCGTAATTATTTAACGCTACAGTGCACTTTCTGGATAGGATGGTGGATCTTTTTCTATATCTCACACTTCGACTCTCACACCCATCATTACGAAAATTTCCTCCAGACCGAGCGGTAAAAAAAGGAACATGCATAACCCATAGCCTCTGAAACTATCTTGTTACTCTCCCATGCCAACCACACAGACTTAAATTTCATGAAATACATCACACTGGCAACATACAATACAAAGAATAGTCACAATGTTATAATCACATCACTTTCAGCTTTCCCACTTCAATTAGTATTTATCCCAGTTTCACACGGGCTAACATAGCATGCATAAGGCATTTTGTAAACAATTTGTTTAAGAATATTGTTCATTTATTTCTGAAATCGCAATACACTCCGAAATTGGTGTTGGTGTTTTACCAGTTTCGACGATGTTAAGCAATTGCGCTACTTTTTTTTTTATTCCGGTAGCTAAAGGAACCAGGTAATTACACTGTCACAGATCACGCTAAACATATCTGGCGATCGCGTCTCGCTGCCCACCAGAGTCGCTGCCGCTGTATGGAGCCATTCGCTGGGCCGCTCCGCTCCGGCCTCCGGCAGCCGCAGCACTTCCTGCCTCTTGAAGATGTCACAAAACTCTGCAAATGCTGAATGTATTGTATATCACAAAACTACTACTCGAAACACACATGTACACAAAGCACTGTGAGAGCTGTAGTTGGAGCTGCGACCATCTCCGGATTCTGGAATTACATGAACATTTGCTTTCTAGGCTATGTCAATAAGAAATGATTCGTCAGTCGCGAATGAACCTACAGATCCCGAAACCGATATCGGCTGAAATATCCGATTTTACACGCCAAGACGATGATGACACTTGGAAGTCGAAATAAATATCTCTGTAACTCTAAATAGGACCCCCACCACTTGAAACTTCCCCTTTGTATGTAACAGAATGACAGTGCTGGAAAAACTCTTACGTTATTTGATTTTCAAACAGCTGAGCAAAACTCAAGGCACTCAGACTATTTTCTCATTACTTATTCTGATCATCTCTAAACTGACACACAATATTTTTTTAGTGCAACGCAGTCTGACTTTCAACAATCTCTACAAAAGAATGGCCCTGACTAACAATAACTTATACCTTTCATGAGTCACTTACCTCACAAAAATCTTCGTGACTCGAACTACTGCAATACAGCGAGCGCCAATACTGCCAGCTAAATAAAAGATTCTAACTACTGAAGGCACTGACTACTGATAGATATAGTTAGCAAATGAAAGATTTTGATAGAGAACAAACAATGTATTTATCTTAGTAGCGTTCAAAAGTAATAATATATATATATATATATATATATATATATATATATATATATATATATATATACGAGGGCAGTTCAATAAGTAATGCAACACATTTTTTTTCTCAAACAGAGGTTGTTTTATTCAGCATTGAAATACACCAGGTTATTCCCCAATCTTTTAGCTACACAACACTATTTTTCAACGTAATCTCCATTCAATGCTACGGCCTTACACCACCTTGAAATGAGGGCCTGTATGCCTGCACGGTACCATTCCACTGGTCGATGTCGGAGCCAACGTCGTACTGCATCAATAACTTCTTCATCATCCGCGTAGTGCCTCCCCCGGATTGCATCCTTCATTGGGCCAAACATATGGAAATCCGACGGTGCGAGATCGGGGCTGTAGGGTGCACGAGGAAGAACAGTCCACTGAAGTTTTGTGAGTTCCTCTTGGGTGCGAAGACTTGTGTGAGGTCTTGCGTTGTCATGAAGAAGGAGAAGTTCGTTCAGATTTTTGTGCCTACGAACACGCTGAAGTCGTTTCTTCAATTTCTGAAGAGTAGCACAATACACTTCAGAGTTGATCGTTTGACCATGGGGAAGGACATCGAACAGAATAACCCCTTCAGCGTCCCAGAAGACTGTAACCATGACTTTACCGGCTGAGGGTATGGCTTTAAACTTTTTCTTGGTAGGGGAGTGGATGTGGCGCCACTCCATTGATTGCCGTTTTGTTTCAGGTTCGAAGTGATGAACCCATGTTTCATCGCCTGTAACAATCTTTGACAAGAAATTGTCACCCTCAGCCACATGACGAGCAAGCAATTCCGCACAGATGGTTCTCCTTTGCTCTTTATGGTGTTCGGTTAGACAACGAGGGACCCAGCGGGAACAAACCTTTGAATATCCCAACTGGTGAACAATTGTGACAGCACTACCAACAGAGATGTCAAGTTGAGCACTGAGTTGTTTGATGGTGATCCGTCGATCATCTCAAACGAGTGTGTTCGCACGCTCCGCCATTGCAGGAGTCACAGCTGTGCACGGCCGGCCCGCACGCGGGAGATCAGACAGTCTTGCTTGACCTTGCGGCGATGATGACACACGCTTTGCCCAACGACTCTCCGTGCTTTTGTCCACTGCCAGATCACCGTAGACATTCTGCAAGCGCCTATGAATATCTGAGATGCCCTGGTTTTCCGCCAAAAGAAACTCGATCACTGCCCGTTGTTTGCAACGCACATCCGTTACAGACACCATTTTAACAGCTCCGTACAGCGCTGCCACCTGTCGGAAGTCAATGAAACTATACGAGATGAAGCGGGAATGTTTGAAAATATACCACAAGAAATTTCCGGTTTTTTCAACCAAAATTGGCCGAGAAAAAAAATGTGTTGCATTACTTATTGAACTGCCCTCGTATATAATTTTGTGACATCCAATTAAACAAATTTCCTTTTTCTAACGGACACACATCCATATCGTCCGCTCATAGTAACCTCTCAAAACTCCGGCATCTCTCTCCCCACATCCACCACTGCTGGCGGCTCACCTCCAACTGCTCAACGCTACGGGCTGTTCACACCCAACTGCCCAACACTACACTAGCGAATATTCCAACAATGAGTCCAACCAGCCACAGACTGCACACAGCGCAGCCAGCGATTTTCATACAGAGCACTACGTGGCACTACCAACGTAAAAACCTAAGCAGCCTGCTTACACACTTTCTGAGTTTTAATTGCTTGTTTGAAGGCACAGCCAGAGAGAGAAAAATTTCCGAGTCCAACAGCAGCTGTTGTGTTCATCACTTCTCTAAAACCTGAATGGGTTTCGCCTATATTTGCTGCTGGAGTCAAGGATGTCAAGCCCTTATTTTTTATTTTCCTCACTTCTCGAAGCACCAAGATGACTAACCACAGATGGGAAAATCAGAACAATTACATATCATAACATATTTCGAAACCCACAGCAGATCATGAAAATAATACAAACAGAATTCCAAGAACTGTCCTGCAGACGGCCGGCCGGAGTGGCCGAGCGGTTCTAGGCGCTACAGTCTGGAACCGCGTGACCGCTACGGTCGCAGCTTCGAACCCTGCCTCGGGCATGGATGTGTGTGATGTCTTTAGGTTAGTTAGGTTTAAGTAGTTCTAAGTTCTAGGGGACTGATGACCTCAGATATTAAGTCCCATAGTGCTCAGAGCCATTTGAACCATTTTGTGCTGCAGACGAGAAAAATGACGGGAATTTTCGGTGAATTTCGATGTCCTACAACCGCTGGTGTGGAGATGCTCTAAAGCCACAGTGGCGGGTAGGGGACAGCATCCCACCTATCCGATCGAGAAGAGGCTGATCCGCTTGGACTTGTTTCTGAATACTGGAACAAAAAGGACATCACGTGACTCTCAGACGTCACGGAACTTTCCAGACACCTTGCCCCCATCTTGTTCGCACCAGTCTGTAGAGGCTCCTATGCCCTGCACAGAGGACGTCTTGTGACTCTCTGACATAATGGAACTTCCTGTGAATGGAGCATTCCGATTGGTTCTTACTGAATTTACCCGCCAAATTGCTGCCGACAGTGTGGGACCACTGTCTACCACTTTCCGCATATGGAAAAATTACTAGAATTTTAGAAGTCATATTGCACTGATAGTTAAACTCTGCAGAAGTGGTCTACAGATTATGAAATACGGAAACTATCGCCAAAGCCACTTCCTCAATTACACTGTTCTGCTACTGTCGAGGAAAGCTTGAATTTTTCGGCGTGAAATCGATTTCCAACCAGCCTTTAGCACCACAAACGATTGTACCACCATACCATATCCTATCCTGCACCACTTCTGCATCCTGCATATATCTATCAACCACCAGAAACTTGCACATATGCCGCGAAGACAGAGAAATCCAAAAAAAATATGAGCACATGCAGAACATGTAGCTGCAGCGCTAAATATTTTTCGCGAGGTCTATCGGTAATCGACCGCGGCCAGCGGTCACGAGTCAACTGCCGCCACCGCACACACTGGCCTGATATGTGATAAGAGCACCCTCCGCGGACATCGTCACTTCCCAAACTGGTGTACAAAGACTGGGCTGGTTCCCCTGACACAAAGGCGTCAGTTAACAGTACCGTGTGCTGTCTGGCCTGCTTCCTGCCGTGGTTTCTGCAATGAGCTGCGATCATCTCCAGACTCTGGGATTACAAGAACATATGTATATTCACATGATTTTCCAAAAGATCTTACCATTTATGGGCTAGTTCTCTGCATCAAGCACGTAGCGGTATGCTACCGATCGCTTGCACAGTGTAATTACAGACATAAAGAGTGGAAATTATATCTTCAGAAACCTGAAACTTTAGCGATTTCATTATGTGGGACGTGCTGCATTGAGTAATTAGAAACCTATCCCGTCTGTGAACAGCTTTACATGAAAACGCGAAAATAGAGGAAACTGGAACTTGCATTCGTATTTTTTAGCGAATGCCTATATTAATGATACATCAGATTCCAGATCATCCTTATATTTCACAAACTCAACTAGAACTTCAATACCTATAGTCGTATGCGTTTCTCATGTCAATAGAACCAGCAGACGTCTCTTCCACCAGTTGTTCAGCATCTAGATGCACGTAACACACATCGCAATCGTCGTGCAGGGCTGTTTAGAGGTTTTAAACCCTAACAAACAGTATTCACGATGAGATTTTCACTCTGCAGCGGATTTTGTACTGATATGAAACTTCCCGGTAGTTTAAAACTGTGTGCCGGACCGAGACTCGAACTCGGGACCTTTGCCTTTCGCGGGCAAGTGCTCTACCATCTGAACTATCCAGGCACGACTCACGCACCGTCCTCACAGCTGTACTTCTGCCAGTACCTCGTCTCCTACCTTCCAAACTTTACATAAGCTCTCCTGCAAACCTTGCAGAACTAGCACTCCTGAAGGAAAGGATATTGCGGAGACATGGCTTAGCCACAGCCTGGGGGATGTTTCCAGAATGAGATTTTCCCTCTGCAGCGGAGTGTGCGTTAATATGAAAGTAAGCTGTGTGTATGAAGTAAAGCTGTGAGGACGGGGGCTGAGTCGTGCTTGGGTAGCTCATTTGGTAGAGCACTTGCCCGTGAAAGGCAAAGGTCCTGAGTTCGAGTCTCGGTCCGGCACACAGTTATAATCTGCCAGGAAGTTTCATATCAGCGCACACTCCGCTGCAGAGTGAAAATCTCATTCTGTAAACATCCCCCAGACTGTGGCTAAGCCATGTCCCCGCAATACTCTTTCTTTCAGGAGTGCTAGTTCTACAAGGTTCGCAGCAGAGCTGCTGTAATGTTTGGAAGGTAGGAGACGAGGTACTGGCAGAAGTAAAGCTGTGAGGACGGGGCCTGAGTCGTGCTTGGGTAACTGAGATGGTAGAGCACTTGCCTGTGAAAGGCAAAGGTCCCGAATTCGATTCTCTGTTCGGCACACAGTTTTAAACAGCCAGGAAGTTTCAGTATTCACGAAGTGCTCCTCTGTAATCTCCACCAATCACAACCATGCGGTGTCGGCTAACAAATACCTCACAAACAGCTGCTGTACGTTTTTTTAACAACATTCTACTGTATGTCTATTGAGGTGATAGTAATACTGTAACGTCACCTTAGAAAAACTATGAATGACTGTGCTGGAAAAACTCTTAAGTTATTTGATTTTCAAACAGCTGAGCAAAACTCGAGGTACTCAAACAGTTTTCTCTTTACTTATTCTTATCATCACTAAGGTGACACACAATATTTAGAGCGCAACGCAGTCTGACTTTCAAAAATCCCTACAAAAGAATGGGCGTGACTAACAATAACGTATACCTATCATGAATCACTTACCTCACAAAAATCTTCGTTACTCGAACTACTGCAATACAGCGAGCGCCAATACTGCCAGCTAAATAAAAGATTCTAACTACTGAAGGCACTAATTACGGATAGGCATAGTTAACAAATGAAAGATTTTGATACAGAACAAACAATGTATTTTCCTTAATAGTGTTCAAAAGTCAAATATATCAATTCATGACATCCACCTTTACAAATTTTCTTTTTCTGGCGGACACACGTCCAGATAATCCGCTTATAGCAACCTCTCAAAACTCTGGCATCTCTCTCTCCACATCCACCACTGCTGGCGGCTCACCTCCAACCGCACAACGCTACGCGCTGTTCACATCCAACTGGCCAACACTACAATAGCGAATATTCCAACAATGAGTCCAACCAGCCACAGACTGCACACAGCACAGTCGGTGATTTTCATACAGAGCGCTGAGTGACGTTACCAACATAAAAACCTAAACAGCCTACTTACAATACATGCAGGTTGACTGCTCTCTTTGATGCTTTCTTGGAAAAGAGAACCATCTACCTCTAAACTGACCTGCATCTGCATTAAAGGCTGACAGAAAGTGGATGAATTAATCGGTACCGAGCGAGGTGGCGCAGTGGTTAGACACTGGACTCGCATTCGGGAAGACGACGGTTCAATCCCGCATCCGGCCATCCTGATTTAGGTTTCCCGTGATTTCCCTAAATCACTCCAGGCCAATGCCGGGATGGTTCCTCTGAAAGGGCACGGCCGACTTCCTTCCCCGTCCTTCCCTAATCCGTTGAGTCCGATGACCTCGCTGTCTGGTCTCCTTCCCCAAACCAACCAACCAACCAATTAATCGGTTGAGATGGGGTTGTAACGAGGTATGATTTAATGGTAGACTGATGTCCCATTCTAGAGACAGGGAGATGTTGGTGCAGGTCATTTGTCGCACATTTAACCTTTTTTTTTCGTTGTTCTCTCGGGGTGCATCAGGGGTGAAACTGTAGTCATTTGTTTGTCTGTACATGTAATTCGCATCTATCGATTTACGTCCCATTTGGATAATTCGTCCGTGGTGCGTCGTATTTTTTTTTTTTTTTTTTTTTTTTTTTTTTTGGGAATGTAGTTAACACATTATTCGTTCGTAAAAGCAATGAGACGTTTGAAGCTTTTCTATGCAGGGGAGTTCAATTCTTTAAAGAATCGGAGGTTTGCTGGTCAACTAGGAAAAAAATAAAGCTCCGACCATGGAACTGGGAGGTGGTGGTAAGTTCTCCTGCAATTATTCACGAATTGCAACACAATTTTCCGAACGATGGATGACTTGCTGAAGACTCAGTTGAAGAAGTCTGCATTTTCACTGATCAGCGAAGGTCCCTCACGAAAATCACCTCGTCGTCATGAAACTTCCTGGCAAATTAAAAATGTGTGCCGGACCGAGAGTCGAACTCGGCACTTTTGCCTTTCGTGGGCAAGTGCTCTACCAAGTGATCTACCCAGGCACGGCTCCGACTCTTCCTCACAGCTTTACTGCCGCCAGTACCCCATCTCCTACCTTCCAAGCTTCACAGAAGTTATCTTGCGAAACTTGTGGGGCTAGCAGTTCTAGAAGAAAGGATATTTCGGAGCCATGGTTTAGCCACACCCTGGAGGATGTCTCTAGAATGAACTTTTCACTCTGCAGCGGAATGTGCTCTTATGTAAAACTTCCTGGCAGATTAAAACTGTGTGCTGTACCAGACTCAACCTCGGGATCTTTGCTTTTTGCAGGCAAATCCCGAAAGTTTCGTAAAACTTCTGTGAAGTGTGGAATGTGGGTACAAGGTACTGGCGGAAGCGTAGTTATGAGGTAGGTCGTGAGTCGCGCTTGGATTGCTCAGTTGGTAGACCACTTGCCCGCTAAAAGAAAAGGACGGGAAATTTCATGTCAGCGCACACTCCGCTGCAGAGTTAAAAATTTAAAATTTGATTCACCTCGTCGTCAGTCTGTAAATGGCTGCAACATAACGGGAGGGGTCGGGGGGCGGGGGGGGGGGGGGGGCAAAAGCAAAACGACAACATCCCGCGACGCTCCATCTTAACAACCTGGCGAACCTCGTCAGGATATTTCGGTATTATGCTTCTGCGACGGTTTGCCTTTTACGAGAACAATCTGTTAGCACCATACCACGCCCTGGCAGTCCCAAGAAACATTCAGCATCCCGTTGTCCGAATATGCTGAGCCTTCTCCTTTTTCGACAGAAATGAATCCACATGTTTTCACTGTTTATTTTGCTGCGTTGCAGCGTACCATATGCCTGTTAAACTTATACCTCGAAGAAACTGTGATTAGAGGAAAATTTCAAATTGGGTACAGCAGTGCAAAGAAAACAGAAGAATACTAAGGTTCCAAGATGACATAGCCCTATACCGGTGAAAAAACAAGCAAGACACAAAGAAAAATTGAGCGGCAACATTAGTTTATTCGGCAAAGAAGGACTTACGGCAAATAAAGGAAAGATGAATAGCAGGAAAGGGAATGGTGTTTTGCGCAAATTGGAGGAGACATTAGCATAAGCAAAGGAGATACGCTAGCAGTTTTGCACAGAGAAAGGAAGATTTAAAGTAGAAACTCCACTAGTGTAAAAAATTACTTGGAATTTAGGAAGATGTTTATAAAATTAGCACTTTTGGGCGCAGAATTTTGTGAGTCCATTTGCAATATTCACCTACAAGATGATGTAAATAAGTGAAAACGAAAACTTGAAATGAAGAGGTCGCAGAAGAACCTAGCGAGGAAAACTGCGTGTGGAAAACGATTATCTGAAGAACAAACATTGGGATATTTGCTAAGGCATCCGGTAACAGCTTTCATACCATAACACCACCTGCTTCGTACTTCACTGTTGCCACTACAAACGACGGTAGGCAACGTACTCCAGGCATTAGCCCAACCCAATCCCTTCCATCAGCTTACCACAGAGTACAGAATGATTCATCACTCCAAATCACACGTTTCCAGGCATCCAGTGTCCAATGGCGTCGTTCTTTACACCACCTCATGTGCCGTTTAGCACTCAGCAAAGAGTGGTTTATGAGGAGCTGCCGGATCATTGTGTCCATTCTCTTTAACTCCCTACGTCATTCTTTTTAACTTCCTGCGCACGATCATTGTGCTATCTGGCCTGCTGGTAGCATTTTGGAACTCACGAGTGATTCCTTCTGCTGTTTTCACGCGATTTTTTTTTACAACCGCCCTCTGCATTGCTCGACAGTTCCTGTCCGTTAGAACGTCAGGTCTGCCTGGTCTTGGTTTGGCTGTGTTTGTTTCTTTGCGTTCAGCTTCACAATGTCATCATCAACAGTCGGCTTTAACAGCTTTAGAAGGGTTGAAATGCCACTTGTGGATTTGCTACTTGGGTAACATTCAGTAACTATTCCACATTCGAAGTTACTGAGCTCTCCTCTTCTACTGTTGCTGCTTTTCTGCAGGCAACCCAATACGCCTCACCTCCTTTTATTCCGGCAGGTCCGCCCCTCGTGACATCTGGTGGTCAGTTCCGCATTACATAGGTGTGTCCGGATACTTTCGACCAGACAGTGTACGTTTACGCTAAAGTTAAAAAATGCGTTACCCTTTGAAAACCTTGAGAGTGAACTTGATGTGTTGCCAGTCCGCAGACTTTCATTTCGGCACTGCAGCAAATGGAGGTGTCATTGTTGATATACACTATGTGATCAAAAGTATCCGGACACCTGGCTGAAACTGACTCAAGTTCCTGGTGCCCTCCATCGGTAATCCTGGAATTCAATATTTTGTTGGCCCACCCTTTACCTTGATGACAGCAGGCATACGTCCAATCAGGTGATGGAAGGTTTCTTGGGGAGTGGCAGTCCGTTCTTCACGGAGTGCTGCACTGAGCAGAGGTATCGATGTCGGTCGGTGCGGCCTGGCAGGAATTCGGCGTTCGAAATCATCCCAAAGGTGTTCTTTAGGATTCAGGTCAGGACCCTGTGCAGGCCAGTCCATTACAGGGATGTTGTTGTGGTGTAAACACTCTGCCACACGCAAAACAACAAGCGGTGGAAGCCCCCTCGGTGAAAAGCATGACCACACCATAACACAACGGACTCCGAATTTTACTATTGGCACTATACATGCTGGCAGATGAGGCATTCGTCTTACCGAAACCCTGCCATCGGATCGTCACATTGTGTACCGTGATTCTTCACTCCACACAACGTTTTTCCACTGTTCAATCGTCCAATGTGTACGCTCTATACATCAAGCGAGGCGTCGTTTGGCATTTACCGTCGTGATGTGTGGCTTATGAGCAGCCGTTCGACCGTGAAATACAAGTTTTCTCATCTCCCGCTTAACTGTCACAGTACTTGCATTGGATCCTGATGCAGTTTGGAATTCCTGTGTGGTGGTCTTGAACTGTCGGCGGTCTCTGTCAGTCAACAGATGAGGTCGTCCTGTACGCTTCTGCGTTGTACGTGTCCCTTCACGTTTCCACTTCACTATCGCATTCGAAACAGTGGACCTAGGGACGTTTAGAAGTGTGGAAATCTCGCGTACAGACGTATGACACAAGTGACACCCAGTCACCTGACCACGTTCGAAGTCCGTTGGCTTCCGCGGAGCACCCCATTCTGCTCTCTCATAATGTCTGATGACTACTGAGGTCACTGATATGAAGTACCCGGTAGTAGGTGGCAGCACAATGCACCTAATAGGAAATACGTATGTTCATGGGGGTGTCCGGATACTTTTGATCACACATTGTACTAGTACCTAACATACAAAGGTTGTCAACATTGAAGACTTGCTGTAGTTCATGCAGGAGATGCTTCTGGTTCTTACATTTGTTGTAATGAGTTGTCTGCGTTTATATTTGGCGATGGATTAGGAACTCTTTGACTGTGCTCATTTACCTTGTGTGTGCTACTGGTTCAAGTAAGATGCGACTAGACGGTTCAGAAAGCACAAGTCACATCCGCTATAGAGTACAACTTATCTCCCACGACTACTGTACAATTTTTCTTACTGTTCATCTATTTATAATTCCAACATCTTATATTTATTTTCGTTGATATTAATAACTCTCACGTGTCATGTGCAGCGAATACTGAGAATTTCACCACACATCTGATGCCACGGAAAAGAGAAATCAGGATTTAATATCTCCCCTACAATGAGGTCATTGGACACTGAGCATAATTTGTGAATGAGCAGGGGTGAGGGCGTAAATCAGTGATGTTCCCATCAAAAGAAACATCCCAACATTTGGCTAGAGTAGTTTAGGGAAACCATGAAAACCTAAATCTGAACGACCAGATGGGGCTCTGAACTATAGTCCTCCCAACTGTGAGTCCACTGCCTAACTAATGCACAAGTCACATCCGCTACAGGGTACAACTTATCTCCCACGACTACTGTACAATCTTTCTTCCACCATATTTTTCATTCTCACTTTGTGATCTGGACTAACAGACATTCCAATAGGAACAATGTGCAACAACGCATGACAAGTTATGTAACGGCACCATGTGAGAAATTACACAAAAACTATACAAACGTATGTAAATATATTTTGTTCACTTTATATATTGTCCCCACAGAGTATTTGAAAGCATTTCCTTTTTATCGGCATTCTTTTGCTGTTAGCTTCTCCATTAATTCCTGTAAAGGCTCTAATTCTTTTCGATCAATCAAATTGAATTCCTGAACAAAAAAGATGAAGTGTTTAAATGATGTATTGAGATGAGCCTCTTCACCCAGCTGGACAACTTCAGAGAAATGCTGGTGATAAGTATGTGCATACACTCTGAAAAGTATCTTCTGTATCGTCTTTGCAATGGAGAGGAAATTTTTGGGAAATGGTACTCCAATTTTTGAAGGTAGAGCAGAGGCAGCGTTTATACAATGCACGTAGAGTAGACATTGGGATCCGATGCATTTCTCTCACAAAGAGGGGGTATATTTCTGCTGCTGGTCTTTGCTGTACTCGTATATTCAACAACTTTGGAGATACCACCATACTGACTTGTGTGTTATGGCAGTAACTTGTTTCAAACGCCCCAGCGTCTCCAAGTGTGCTGTTTCAAGGCAATGGCACATTTAAGATGTACCGTAAAAGCGTCACCCTTATACTTAAATGTTACTTTATGATGCTTCAACAACATAAGCCTTCAAGAGACACTACAATGGCCAACACAAAAGAAGAAGTGGTTAAAGAGTCGAAGAAAGTAGGTTCGCATAAATTAAATAGAAGGCAATGGCAAACCAATTCTGCTAGGACCTTGCCTAGTAGGCGGTGCGGGTCTCCCGCATCGTTCCCTACGCTCCTCGGAGTATGGGACTTCATCATCATCATTTATTCACAACCGATACAAAAGAGTTACATGTTTTCACCTGTTACTGTCCTTCAAAGTGGTCACCAGTGTTGTGTAGAACCCGTTGCCAGCGATGCGGAAGGCGTAGTATACCGTTAGCAGAGCCTGCTCTGTTGATGGTGCAAATGGAGCGGTCTACTGCCTGTCGAATCTCTGGAACAGTTCTGAAGCGAATGCCACGAAGTGGTTCCTTCATCTTCGGAATCAAATCAAAGTTACAAGGACTTAAGTCCCATCGACCGAACAGAGCAGCTACAGCTTGAGCTGTATGCGCCCTCGCATTGTCGTGCAAAATGATGAGTTAGTGTCGCCGCTAATTTCGCAAAGTTGGTCGCAGGTGACACTCCGAAAACGAACAGTAATACTGTGAATTGACGGTTTGGCAGGGAGGAACGTAATGCGTTAGGATAACACCATCACAGTAGTACAGAAGATAGGTATGTCAACAACGTGTGCTATCAGCGAAAATAGTAGATTCCATTGCATAATGTCTCCACAGCATTGTTGCCACTATTTAAGTTCCAACTCACGTATTGTTTGCTATTTCTTCTTTTTCAGCTTAGCGTTTTAACACATTCTAGGACTTTCCTATGAATGTAATACAAGTATATTCCGCAATATTCTATATTATTTACATTTGTCTGATTATAAAACTAAAGATGAAATAAATATTTGGCTGTTTATATCCGAATACATAAGTTTTACGACTGAATGGTTAGGCAGGATCCAAGTGTGTGCTTAGGCAGAAACCTAAGAGGACAACTTACATTCCTGCGAATTAAACAAGCAACAATAAGTCATATTCTTCCTTGTCGTGACATCTCCATACATGTCGAAGATACTAGTTCAGCAGAGACAACAGAAATATACTCTTCTTTAAGAGAGGAATGCGTCAGGCCCCAACGTCTTGTTGCACATAGTGATACGTATGCTATCTGTATGGAAAACTCAGATAACTGAGTACAGCGTACCTACAGATTCCTATCGTCTGCATTGCCCGCCATGTTGAAGTTTTCCATAACATTCAGATCGATCTGTATGTGGTTAAGGATTATTTACCCTTTCCACGTTATAGGCGGTATATTGTGGATTATAACAGTGACTGAATTAGGCAGTTATCAGACCAGCACGATATTGCGGTACACCGTTAGAAGACGCTTACATACCCAGAATAATTCCTTCCTACGAATTTTACAGTCTCTCGTAGCATCAAATTTAGCGCTCCAGATACGAGGGTAAGTCAAATGAAAACCTTAAATCTGTAATAACAAATCGAAATTTCGCGCCATTATCCTGTAAGTCGGTAAGCGTGCTACAAACAGCGTGCAGAATGGCCTGTAGGTGGCAGCATAGTGCAGATGCACACATACCGTCGCAGTATCAGAATAAAGATGGCCGCCCCACTTGCGACTCGCACCAGGGAAGAACAGCGTTCTGTTATTCTGTTTTTGCGTAGTGAAGGTGTGAAACCTATTGAAATTCATCGACGAATGAAGGTTCAGTACGGTGATGCAAGTTTGTCACAGCAGCAAGTCTACGAATGGAGTAGGAAGTTCGCAAATCGTGTGATATCAGTGGAAGATGCTCCTCGTCCAGGTCTGCCACAACGAGTTGTGACTCCACAGAACATTGCAGCAATTGAAGCCATAGTGAAGGAAAACCGCCGAATGACACTGACGACATTGCAGCATGTTTACGGGTTAGTCATGGGTCAGCACACTACATTGTGCATGATGTGCTCCAGCTTCACAAAGTGTCTGCAAGATGGATGCCACAGCAGCTGACTCCTGAAATGAGAGAACGTCGTGTTGATGGTCGTGAAGAACTTCTTCGGCGCTTTGAACGAGAAGGTGATGGCTTCCATGCAAGAATCTTTACTGAGGACGAAACCTGGGTTCACTTCCACCAACTGGAAACGAAGAGAGAGAGCAAGGAATGGCACCATTCCTCATCACCAAAGCCAAAGAAGTTTCGAACAATACCATCAGCAGGGAAGGTTATGCTGACTATCTTTTGGGACGAAAAAGGCGTCATTTTGGAGCATTACATGCCTAGAGGGACCACTGTCACCAGTGCATCATACACAAATCTCCTAAAAAACCATCTGCAGCCTGCAATCAAATCAAAGCGACGTGGGTTGCTGTCAGCAGGTGTCCTTTTGCAACATGACAATGCAAGGCCCCACACTGCCCGTACAACAGTTGCAACAATCTCAGACATGCATTTTGAGTGTCTTCCTCATCCACCATACTCACCAGACCTGCCCCAAGTGATTTCCATATGTTTGGACCACTCAAAGACGCAATGGGAGGAAAGAAGTTCCGTTCTGATGAAGAGGTACGCCACGCGGCGTATGAGTGGTTGCACGGACTACCAAAAGAATTTTTTTCTAAAGGAACTTATGCACTTTGTAAGCGCTGGAGGACTTGCATTGAGTGTGGGGGAGATTATGTTGAAAAGTGATACAGCTTTGTACCACTTCTGCACAATAAATAATATTTAAAAAAATATTTAATGTTTTCATTTGACTCATCCTCGTATGTATATTTCATGCGCTTTCAATCTTTCCCGTGTACACCCACCAGAAAATTGACAGCACTTGCATCACTGTTCTCAAAATCCATTATCTGTTATCTTGCACGTGTACTATTTGTACATAACCTCCTGAAAAAGGTCTCCCTATTTCTAGACTGGCAGAAGCCGGTCGACTCCGGTCCGCTAATGGTGTGAAGTCCACGCAGGGTACGGTGGGTAGAGCACAGTGACCAGTTTTCGTCCGAAGAGTTGGGCAAGTCCATTCGTTTACTTGGAAGGGGAGGCCCACATTGTTGCCCACTTTCGGCCGGTTAGTGATGCGCTGCGAAGATAGAATGGAGGCGCACGCATTGCAGTTTCACGATGACATACCCATCATTTTGTTACTGGTTATAGTTACTGTGATATTTCCATTTAAGTAAGCGCTGTGTAAAATTCGAAAAAGTTTGCAATGGAGAATAGGGGTTGCTATGATTTTGCGTTCTGGTGCATACTACATAACATGTTGCTGCATATCAAATTACATAACATACTGAGTTATTCTTTAGACTTTGGTAGAAGTCTCTACCTGTCACTAATCTTGGGAAAATTGATCCTACGTAGTACATTCATTTTCGATCATGAGTGCAACTGTTAAAGCCAGAATGAAACATACGTAACATTCTTCATATCTCTTAAACGGTTTGAGATATCGAAACGAAATTATGGTAAATATCACACAAAGAGGAGAGTATTTTGCGATGTGGTTATTATGGGAAACTTCATTATATACTGTGTTGTTCCACTAACTACAGACTTTTTTGATCAAAGAATGTAATTTCTAAGGGCCATCGACAGCTGGTGAAACGAAAAATGCTGTACGTTTTGGAGCAACGTAAGTGAAGACATTACACTTTTATTTTTGTACTGAGGATATTCTTTTTCATAAGCTATTGATTTTACTTGTCCTCAGTTCCTCGATTAATAAACGTAATAGGCCACAGTTTCAGAATTCTCTCACGATTGCATCTGCACATGGTAGTGACAGTGTGTAAAAATCGCTATGTTTTGGTAAAAGAAGCAAATTTTAACATGGCAACGAAAGAAATGTGGGTTTTCTCAAAATTCACCATTTGTGATGCTTCTCTGAAAGTTACGAATGGTTAACAAGTAATGTGGAAATAAATAGAAGCTTTTGTTGCATTTTCAGCGGAATTATTTTTAAATACTAACCAAAGCAGATGTGGCAGTAGATCTTGTTGGATGGTCACCATACAGTTGTGGGCGTGGAGGGGATCCACTTAATATTTACAAAAAATGTGAGCATAGTCTTCAGTTTAGAGTGGCACTTCACCTCCAGCACTCAATATTTCACCTACAGTGTGCGGACCGCCTGCCCTCAACCCCCACCACTAGTGCTCCCCTCACGCTTGTCTTGACAACTACATTTCTACCGGCCATGTTAATCTGCACACACTATACCTGTAACCACCATAGCAGTTACGAAGCGATTGTCATGCTGTGCCATGCCAAACCAATAAGCATACGTGTAGTGTAATCACTGTGTGACAAAAGCACGACGTGTTGCCCCCACACTGGTTCACCTCCGTCGGCTGCTATATGCTAAGAGTCAGGCCCATTTCCACAGCCCCCAGATAACCCAAGAATCCCTTCAGGACGTTGTAAACAAAATACGCAGGGTTCCTGCGCTAGAAGTATGAATGAATGAATGAAACTAGCCTGTGTTGTCCCATTGAGGCAAAGGCCTCCTACAAGTAGGGGTAGCTGCTTTTAAAGACTCGCGCGGTGAGCTAGTCCCCGTAAGAGGATGCTAGAAGTATAAACAAACAAGTACTTATAAAGAAAAAACACGACATTTCATGCTGTTTATTTAATACGAAGTCGATAGAAACTCTCTCCAAAATGTGATCCTAACCATTTCACGAATAGCACTGAGTCGCATGGCACATGCGCACCAGTGACAGGGCACACCTATCTCGACCTATTGGCGAACCATTCAGTTCTACAGAGGCCTCCCAGTGTCAATTTCCAGTAGGATGATGCCTACCACGCCCCCCACCCTAATCGTGTGGATGCTACCACATTTTCCCATGAGGCATTTCCTCAGCACTGGATCGCAGGTTTCCTGAATGGTCTCGTTCCGGCCCCCTTGGTCTCCTGATCTGACTCTGCTGGATTTCAGTGCGTGGGAGTTTATCAAGGACATTGTTTACACAACAATGGTTTGAGATCTAGTAGATTTGAGACAAAGGATCTACGTCACAGTGGAGACCATAACACCCGTCATGCTTCGTACATGTGGCGAGAAGTGGAGTACATTTCGATATCTCTTGAGCTATAAACAGGCCTGCGTTGAACTGTACCAAGACGCATAAAAATGTTTGAGCTTCTTTCTTCAACACTGGACAAATGAAGTTATAAACCTCAGCAAAAAAATGGTTCAAATAGCTCTGAGCACTATGGGACTTAACTGTTGAGGTCATCAGTCCCCTAGAACTTAGAACTACTTGAACCGAACTAACCTAAGGACATCACACACATCCATGCCCGAGGCACGATTGGAACCTGCGACCGTAGCAGTCGCGCGGTTCCAGACTATAGCGCCTAGAACCGCTCGGCCACCCCGGCCGGCAAACCTTAACAGGTACTGAAGTATAAACAAATGTTTTTGTATATCTCCAGCCCACCCAAGGCACCCTGTATTTGTGTGTTAAAATTAATCACATGGAGCACGTATAAGCGCAGACAATTTTTTTAAAAACTCGATGTTCAATTACCTGTTGAAAGAAATGTAATGCCACACTTGCAGAGATTGTATTACTACATTAAGTAGCAACATAAAGACTATATTCAGATATAAAGCGCATTTAGTTTTAGAGTGAGGTGTACTCATAGATGCTCTTTAATTTTTTGATATCAGTTTATGTTTAATAAGTACTAGGTTTGTGCGTACAAAATATTTATCAGTAGTGGTACATCTGAGCAAACAATGTCAACGTTATTCAACAAATATTTCGAACTTACAAAGTACACGTTTTTGAGGTTTGGCTGATTCAGAACACAATTTGTTGGTTTCTGCTGCGTCTCATGTCGTACTTTTGAATGACAACGAGATGTATGAGTAAAACATAAGTGAAATAATGCATAACCAATTTTCTAGTCAGCCTGTCGGCGTCCGAATCATACGAGATTTTTGAAATGATACAACAGAACAGTCAATGTTCTCTGAACTGTTCCTGACACAATCTTTTACTTCTCCACAATCTGGAACATTCGATGTAATAAGCTGATAGCGCAGAATTGAAAACTATTTTCTTTTGTACTCTAGTGACACTTCCGCTGTGTTGAAGTTGAGCAAGATACGAAGTCTGAAAATCTTTGAATGGCACAATTAGACAGCTTGTGTTCGACATCCATTTTAAACAGAAATTACTGAATGCATATGAGAAATATACGACGTTAGCAAATAACTCATTGACAAAAGTTCCAGAATATCCATTGTTTCATGGGACAGCAGTTTATCCAATTTCAAATTTGCTAAATTTTTCAAACGGTGTACTGATGTTTTTCACAACAGGTTTATTATCAGTAAATCACTAGCACAGAGGAACGGGAGAGGGGACGGGGGGAAGAAAAGAATGAAAGGATGAGAGATGAGAGGAAATTCGTAACACAACTTGTTACGACTGTATGAGTCACCGTTTTTACTATTGCCACTCTCAATGTTACTGTAGCAACGAGTCAGTATTTACGTACTGGGCGTTCCTCTCCAATGTACCTGCACATTCCTTTAGTAAATCAAGAACAACCAACATTAATTAATATATTTGTTACAGGTACAATGGCACCTGCCTATAAACTTATTTACTTCAATGCCCGAGGGAAAGCAGAACACATACGCTTCATTTTCGCATATGCTGGAGTGGACTATGTGGATGAACGAATTCCCAAAGAAAAATGGTCACATTACAAATCAAGTAAGTTGATAAATCCATTAAAGAAGTTGTTTTGAAAACTGTTGTGTCATTTGTTCCTGCATAACAGAACATGGCTATTTTTGCACCTTTTTCTGTGACTATGTAACATGTTGCTTTTAAAGCAATCAATTACAATTTACTTAAAAAAATCGTTCCCTTTTAACTGACATTTTATAATGTGGTATTTATTTATTTATTTTCACCTCTGACCACTCTGAAAAAATATATGCGACTCAGATTCCAATACTTGAGATAATTCACTATGGAAAACGTACATTATTATGTGTTAAACAAAATACTTTTACAAGTAAAAAGTAAAAAAGTTCGTTAACTAGTTTCGGTTACTATCTGCAACCATCTTTAGATGTGTAAAACATGCCGGAAACAGCCTAAGTAAATTATGTACAATCAAGTGGAATACAAAAACAACGTACAAAACCTGAGCAAAAATAATGGGGAGCCAATTCTACGTGTAAAAGTGAACATTTGGCAAAGTCATTTAACAGTGTAGTATAAACTATGATAATGTTTATCAGGTAACATACCGCTCAAAATATGAAAAGGCGGTGAATAAGCATTGGAAAGCATCGTTAACTGTAATCATGCAACGATAAGCATTTGTACGTACGACAACAATAACAGTATGAAGTTGAAAACACCACAAGGAACAAGACAGATTGCAGACCTGTCGAAAGAATTGTAGACCAGAAATCTCAAAAAGTTTACTCTACATCCAAATGGATTTTAAAATATAAAGATAATAATAAAATAAAGTTAAGATTACGAGGCAGCGATCTGTATTACGTCGGGAACTGGCAACATGGCGTTTGTAGGTAGCAGATCCTATGTAACGCGTTAAATCATGAATAAAATCCAAAAAGCTTCCTTGTCTTTTACTTTTTAACTTCCTTCCCCTGTTACTTTTATGGTTTTAAAATTAGCTCGACTTAGGCACAAGCTTTTTGGATTTTATTGCCAGTTGCCAGTTCAGGACATAATAAAGTTCGCTGCCTCGTAACCTTAACTATATGCCATTATTATCTTTATATTTTAAAATCCATTTGGAAGTAGAGTAAGCCTTTTGAGGTTTCTCGTCTACAATTCTTTCGATAGGTCTACAACTCGTCTTGCTCACTGTTATGGTTTTGCTGCTTACGAATGCATGTTGTTGCATGACTAGAGTTAACGATGCTTTCCAATGCTTTTGCTGAGTGTTGAACATTGTTTTTGTATTCTACTTGACTGTAATAATTTTCTTAGGCTATGTTTCCTACATGTGTTACAGATCTAAAGACAGTTGCAGATAGCAGCCGAAAGTATTTATCAAACTTTAATTGCGATAGGAAAATTGCGGTGTACGTATTAAAAGTTTTTATTTGTTTAATTAATTACATTAAGACCGCCGTCTCTCCCCTGGGACCTTGTCAAGCTTCACTTGCATTGTTATCGCTATTTGCGGGTGATGCTGGATTCGGAAATCCACTTCGTTGCCTCTCTTATACGGCTTGTTTCACGCCGGGATTATATCTTTAGTCTGCTAGCGTGTATTAAGCAGGGGAAAAAATTGTAGGTCTATTCTCCATTTTATGCTTCTGAAAGCACGATTGTGTTAGAAGCAAGCACTGGGCTTTCATAAACAATATCAATGGTTAGTGACGATTGCTACACTTAGCGACTGATTTAGTAAATACAGATGGTTAACCACAGCTACATTCAGCTGGCTGCTTAGCAATGACTGAAGTTTTGCTAGCAATACCTGTTTATAGATACATTTAGAAAACTGCCTGCGAGTTATTAAAATATGTTAAAATATCACTCAATTACAGTTTTAACAATAAAGAAATAAAAATAAAGATCACTTTTGTACAGATTCGGAAACCAAAATAGTTTGATTAACTATTGGGTCAATATTCTTTAATGGAGTTTTGTATTGTTACCTACGTTTATTAGCGGATTTGTAGACACATGTATTTCTCCCATGTGAACTATTAAAGCACACGAAAATTATTTCAGAAATAAAATGTTATACTTGAAATATTTCTTTGTTGTTATACTCTTCAGTCCTTCTAACACTTGTTTCATGCAGCTCTCCACACTACTTTGCTTCATCAATGCATAACTACAGCACTTACATCCATTGGAACCTACCTGCTGTACTCAACTTTGGAACCGTGTGTCCGCCAGAACAACCTAATCCCTCCCCCACTCCCCTCTGACACATACCTGCTTCCATTTCCAAATTGAGGGTCCTTGGTGCTTCATGATGTATCCTACAACTGAACCCTTCTTTTAGGCGAGTTGTGGTATATTTTCTCCTCAGTTCCATTCCATACTACTTCAATTGTTATTCGATCTACCAATTTAATGTTCAGCAATGTTCTGTAGCACCATATTTCAAAATCCTTCATTCTCTTCTTGTCTGAAATACTTATGCCCATGATTGACTTCCTTATAAGGCTACACTCCAGACGAGTACTTTCAGAAAAGACTTTCTAACGCATAAATCTAAATTCGATGTTAATAAATTTCTTTTTCAGAAATACGTTTCTTGTCATTGATAACCCGTATTTTATATCTTCATCCATCGTCAGTTATTTTGACGCCCAAATAACAAAAGTCGACTGCTTTTAATGTCTTATTTCATAATCTATTCTATAATCATCGCCTGATTTAATTCGGCTACATTCAATTATTCTTGTTTCACCTTTGCTGATGTTTATCTTTTGAACTCTTATCAAGAGATTATCCATTCCATTCAATTGGTCTTCCATTCCCTGCCCGCCTTTGACAGAATTACAATTGTATCAGTGAACCTCCAGGTTTTTGTTTCTACTCTCCATACTTTAAACACCTTACCAAATATATGCTTGTTTCCCTGCACTCCTTGCTTAGTACACAGTTTGAATAAAATGGGGGATGGACTAAAATCTTTCCTCACTCCCTTTTCAACTACTGCTTCTCTTTCAAGTCATTCAACTCTTTTATTACAGTCTGGTTTCTGTATGAGTTGTAAATAACTTTTCGCTCTTTGTATTTTACTCATGCTGCCCTCAGAATTTCAAAGTGTGTAGTCCAGTCAACATTGTCAAAAGATTTCTCTAAATCTACAAGTGGTGTAAATGCAGATTTGCCTTTCTTCACCATATCTTCTAGATTAAATCGTTGGGTCAGTTCTGCCCCGTGTGCCCTCAGATTTCTCTGGAACCCAAAGTGATCTTTCCAGAGATTGGCTTCTATCAGTTTTCCATTCTTCTGTAAATACGAGGGGTTTCCAGTAAGTAATAAACACATTTTTTTCTGAAAGCAGGCTGGCTTTGTTCAGAATTCCTATAAACCATATTATTCCCCACACTTATGGCTACAAAACCCATATTTAAACATAACCCCCATTCAAGGCGACGACTTTACAGCACATTACTGGGAGGGCCTATGTGCCCACATGGTACCACTCTGCTGCTCGACGTATGAGCCAACGTCTTGCAGCATCAGTAACCTCCCAATCATCCACATACTGCTTCCCATGGAGTGCATCCTTCATTGGACTAAACAGATTGAAGTCGGAAGGTGCGAGATCTGGACTTTAGGGTGGATGAGGAACAACAGTCCAATGAAGTTTTTGTAAATACAACCAAAGATGTCCAGCTCTGTAGTGAGATATTGAATTGTGATCCGTTGACCACCTTGAATGAGTGCGTCCGAATGGTCCAACATTGCAGGAGTCACAGGTATGTGCGGCCGGCCAGCATGTGGGGATCAGACAGGTTTGCGCGATCTTGTTGCGTTGACGACAGACGCCTTGTCCAACGACTCAGCGTGCTTTTGTTCACTGACAGGTCTCCACAGACAAACTGTAAGCGCCTATGAATCTCTGCGGTGCTCTGGTTTTTCGCTAAAAGAAACTCAGATACAGCTCTATGCTTGGAATGCACGTACTTTACACATGCCATTTTGAAGCCTACTTACAGCGCCGCCGCCTATCAGAACTTCAAGAAACTTTTGGGGCTGAAGCAAGAGTATTCTGCGATGTCCCACAACAGATTTCGCATTTTTTTGACCGAGAAAAAAGATGTGTTGCAGTACTTATTGAACGCCCCTCGTAACTTGTGACAATATTTTGAAACCACGACTTATTTAACTGGTGATTTAGTGTTCAGCGCCTGCTTTTCTCTTTGGAAAAGGAATTTTTACATTCTTCTTGAGGTTTGACAATGAAGGCATTTTTCCTGTCGCCTATATTTTGCATACCCCGAGAGAACCAGTATTGTTATGCTTGCTCTCCGAAGATATCTACAATTCTGAGGCAATGAAGTGTACTACAACAGCCTTGTTTCGACTTAGATTTTTTAGTGCTTTGTCAAGTTCTTCTTTCAATTCGTTGCACTAACTAACATTTTCTGTAACACAAAAATCTTGGATTCAGCATGATAATACTGTGATTGTTGAATGTTACATTCTACAGATTGTGCTATGTTATGTTTCTTATGAAAACACCATTTTTGAAGGATAATATTTCTTAAACAACAAAATTTTTAAAAAAGATGAAGTGCTCAGTTAATGGAAGAACACTATCGTTATAAAATGAGGGCGTAAATCTTGGAGCAGACACTTTTTACTGGGAACAAAATTTTGAGTGCATGAGTTCCTACTGACCTTAAATAATGAATATTTTTTTCAAATAAAAATATTTTTATAACCAATATTTGTATAGCAGTAATGAACCAAATGTAAGTTAACTTATACTTCACACAATGTTTGACAGAAAAATATAGCTCTTAAAAAAATGTTGAAATTTCACTTAACTGTTGTATATGGCCTAAGTCTATTTCTCAGAGAGCAACAGTAGCCATCTTCTGAATTCTGCTATTGTAATTTTCAGGCTCATGGTCCCACGAACGGTATGATTATCCGTTTCGACTTTTTAGTAAGTCACCAAAAAACAAAGAGAAGAATCGTAAAATAGTAGGAAACTAGAATACAAAATTTAATTAACTACTGCACACAGCTACACTCACTCGAATACGTCACATAGTAACTTGATATAGTATAACTGAACAAGTCAGGAGAAGTGCTCATGGTGTACTATAATCAAATTGTGCTGTGCTTGTTGGAACTGAAGGCTATACTTGGCTACATAATAGTACAAAGTTGCTAACTTTTAAACAGCAAATATAAGAAAAAATTTAATGTAAAAATAGCTGAAAGATATACCCTTCTCAAACGAAAAATAGTAAAATAAAAAAATACGTAACATCCACCTACAAACGTTATCCACCTGTGGAAAATGGGTTATAGGCAGCGTCAAGTATACACTAAGCGGCTAATGACAATAATATTGTGTGGCTCAGTGGTCTGAAACAAGTCTTCCAAATGGATGACACGTCGGCAATTTGCGTGTCCCTACCTTACACCAGTTACCCACATTTGAACTGCAATCCGAAACTCGTATCGTTTATGGTGAATCACCACACCACTGAGAGGTGATTACTGGGTTAAAGGGGACTGAATAATCTATGATCTGACCGGGAGTCGATCCTGCGACCCGTTAATTTCCGGGCAGTGCTTTACTGCTAGACAATCAGACCTGGAATCAGATAGCTCCAGAAACAAGCTAGTGTAAGAAAAATGCGTGCCGAAAGGGAAAGAGAAGAAATATCACAATAAATTAGAACATATTTCGAAAAAGCCCTAGCCCCTGAATCGGCTTTGTTCATTTAACAAGTCATGTATGTGTTTTTTTTTAAGTAGAAAAAGTTACAAGGTTATAAAGTATGTCCAAATGGAATGCTTTCGGAGCATAACTGCTGATAACTAGGTTTTGATGTATGCATCCTACTTTATAAAACATTTTTAAAAAATGAGAACCAAAAAAATTTTAATACTACCTGGGCTACAGTGTTGTCGAAGGCGGACATCAAAAGATCGTCCTGTTTAGTCTATGTAAAATTTCGGACAGACGTCACATTTTATCCTACACACACCTGACTCCGAGTATTCGTTACGCACTACTCGCTCCTTAACCTGTATTTTATGTCGGAGCTGATTGACATTACGAAAGACTGCTCTCGTTTCATTCTTTTCGAAGTATTTTCTGGTATTTTACTGCCTCTTTACCCGTTCTCCTTTCTCTGACTTCCATTTTCTACAAGTTCCCAATGATAGTTAGATTTATAGTTGTTTCACTCTGGCTTATTACTAGCACTTAGGCAAAGTATCGAGTACTTTCGATACTTTTCACTCGAGTGTTCAACTGACATTCTTACTCATATCAGTACTTTATAGCAGGTATCGCATCGAATGACCCTAGTAATCAATTATCATGTTTTTATTATTGATCCCAAATTTTATCCGTATGATTCAGTTCCATCGCGTTCAACAACTGAACGTGCGAGCACAAGCGGGTCAACAACTGAAGCAGCGATGTACATGCGAGCGACGAGCGAGTCTATGAAAACATTTGCGACTCTTCGCCAACCTCAGCAACATCTCATTCGCAGTTCGTTCACTGGGGATCCCCTTGTTTCCACGATTCGACTAACTTGTTTGATTTTGTATCGTTGTTCAAATCAGTTTAAGTGCAAGAATTACTCAATCAGCAGACAGACTGGCTCCTTCCAAAGTGCCATTCTGTTGTATTTCTGGTAATCTTTTATGTCACTTCATATCTCGAATTCCAAATTTATAAAAATTGTAATTTTTAGTGGAAATAAAAACATTGTTTGATTTAACGCTCGTATTATTCTACAACCTCTGTCCGTAAAATTCAATGAATGACGTTATACTGCTCACACTGTAAGACTTCGCAACCGCTGAATCCCGCGCCATACAGGTCAAGAGATGTTGTTGTTGTTGTTGTTGTTGTTGTGGTCTTCAGTCCTGAGACTGGTTTGATGCAGCTCACCATGCTACTCTATCCTCTGCAAGATTCTTCATCTCCCAGTACCTACTGCAGCCTACATCCTTTTGGATCTGCTTAATGTATTCATCTCTTGGTCTCCCTCTACGATTTTTGCCCTCCACGCAGTCCTCCAGTACTAAATTGGTGATCCCTTGATGCCTCAGAACATGTCCTACCAACCGATCCCTTCTTCTGGTCAAGTTGTGCCACAAACTCCTTTTCTCCCCAATTCTATTCAATACCTCCTCATTAGTTATGTGATCTACCCATCTAATCTTCAGCATTCTTCTGTAGCACCACATTTCGAAAGCTTCTATTCTCTTCTTGTCTAAACTATTTATCGTCCACGTTTCACTTCCATACATGGCTACACTCCATACAAATACTTTCAGAAACGACTTCCTGACACTTAAGTCTATACTCGATGTTAACAAATTTCTCTTCTTCAGAAACGCTTTCCTTGCCATTGGCAGTCTACATTTTATATTCTCTCTACTTCGACCCTCATCAGTTATTTTGCTCCCCAAATAGAAAAACTCCTTTACTACTTTAAGTGTCTCATTTCCTAATCTAATTCCCTCAGCATCACCTGACTTAATTTGACTACATTCCATTATCCTTGTTTTGATTTTGTTGATGTTCATCTTATACCCTCCTTTCAAGATACTATCCATTCCGTTCAATTGCTCTTCCAAGTCCTTTGCTTTCTCTGACAGAATTACAATGTCATCGGCGAACCTCAAAGTTTTTATTTCTTCTCCATGGATTTTAATACTTACTCCGAACTTTTCTTTTGTTTTCTTTACTGCTTGCTCAATATACAGATTGAATAGCATCGGGGAGAGGCTACAATCCTGTCTCACTCCCTTAAAAACCACTGCTTACCTTTCATGTCCCTCGACTCTTATAACTGCCATCTGCTTTCTGTACAAATTGTAAATAGCCTTTCTCTCCCTGCCACCTTCAGAATTTGAAAGAGAGTATTCCAGTCAACATTATCAAAAGCTTTCTCTAAGTCTAAAAATGCTAGAAGCGTAGGTTTGCCTTTCCTTAATCTTTCTTCTAAGATAAGTCGTAGGGTCACTATTGCCTCACGTGTTCCAACATTTCTACGGAATCCAAACTGATCTTCCCCGAGGTCGGCTTCTACCAGTTTTTCCATTCGTCTGTAAAGAATTCGTGTTAGTATTTTGCAGCTGTGATTTATTAAATTGATAGTTCGGCAATTTTCACATCTGTCAACACCTGCTTTCTTTGGGATTGGAATTATTATATTCTTCTTGAAGTCTGAGGAAATTTCGCCTGTCTCATACATCTTGCTCACCAGATGGTAGAGTTTTGTCAGGACTGGCTCTCCCAATGCTGTCAGTAGTTCTAATGGAATGTTGTCTACTCCCGGGGCCTTGTTTCGACTTAGGTCTTTCAGTGGTCTGTCAAACTCTTCACGCAGTATCATATCTCCCATTTCATCTTCATCTACCTCCTTTTCCATTTCCATAATATTGTCCTCAAAAACATTGCCCCTGTAAAGACCCTCTATATACTCCTTCCACCTTTCTGCTTTCCCTTCTTTGCTTAGAACTGGATTTCCATCTGAGCTCTTGATATTCATGCAAGTGGTTCTCTTTTCTCCAAAGGTCTCTTTAATTTTCCTGTAGGCAGTATCTATCTTATCCCTAGTGAGATAAGCCTCTACATCCTTACATTTGTCCTCTAGCCATCCCTGCTTAGCCATTTTGCACTTCCTGTCGATCTCATTTTTGAGACGTTTGTATTCCTTTTTGCCTGCTTCACTTACTGCATTTTTGTATTTTCTCCTTTCATCAATTAAATTCAGTATCTCTTCTGTTACCCAAGGATTTCTACTAGCCCTCATCTTTTTACCTACTTGATCCTCTGCTGCCTTCACTATTTCATTCCTCAAAAATTACCCATTCTTCTTCTATGTATTTCTTTCCCCCATTCCTGTCAATTGTTCCTTTATGATCTCCCTGAAACTCTGTATACCCTCTGGTTCTGTCAGTTTATCCATGTCCCATCTCCTTGAATTCCCACCTTTATGCAGTTTCTGCAGTTTTAATCTACAGTTCATAACCAATAGACTGTGGTCAGAGTCCACATCTGCCCCTGGAAATGTCTTACAATTTAAAACCTGGTTCCTAAATCTCTGTCTTACCATTATATAATCTATCTGAAACCTTCTAGTATCTCCAGGGTTCTTCCATGTATACAACCTTCTTTCATGATTCTTGAACCAAGTGTTAGCTATGATTAAGTTATGCTCTGTGCAAAATTCTACCAGGCGGCTTCCTCTTGCATTTCTTAGCCCTAATCCATATTCACCTACTACGTTTCCTTCTCTTCCTTTTCCTACTGTCGAATTCCAGGTACCCATGACTATTAAATTTTCGTCTCCCTTCACTACCTGAATAATTTCTTTTATCTCATCATACATTTCATCAATTTCTTCATCATCTGCAGAGCTAGTTGGCACATAAACTAGTACTACTGTAGTAGGCGTGGGCTTCGTGTCTATCTTGACCACAATAATGCGCTCACTATGCTGTTTGTACTAGTTTACCTGCTCTCCTATTTTTTTTATTCATTATTAAACCTACTCCTGCATTACCCCTATTTGATTTTGTATTTATAACATTGTATTCCCGTGACCAAAAGTCTTGTTCCTCCGAACTTCACTAATTCCCACTATATCTAACTTTAACCTATTCATTTCCCTTTTTAAATTTTCTAATCTACCTGCCCGATTAAGGTATCTGACATTCCACGCTCCGATCCGTAGAACGCCAATTTTCTTTCTCCTGATAACGACGTCCTCTTGAGTAGTCCCCGCCCGGAGATCCGAATGGGGGACTATTTTACCTCCGGAATATTTTACCCAAGAGGACGCCATCATCATTTAATCATGCAGTAAAGCTGCATGCCCTCGGGAAAAATTACGGCTTTAGTTTCCCCTTGCTTTCAGCCGTTCGCAGTACCAGCACAGCAAGGCCGTTTTGGTTAGTGTTAGAAGGCCAGGTCAGTCAATCATCCAGACTGTTGCCCCTGCAACTACTGAAAAGGCTGCTGCCCCTCTTCAGGAACCACACGTTTGTCTGGCCTCTCAACAGATAGCCTTCCATTGTGGTTGAACCTACGGTACGGATACCCGTATCGTTGAGGCACGCAAGCCTCCCCACCAACGGCAAGGTCCATGGTTCATGGGGGAGAGACATATCTGAGCAAATTCCCGAGCAGCGCGAATCCGAGTGTGCTTCTTGTGTGTAAACAGAAGAGTGTAGAGTGAAGGTGTATTGCACGTGGTCAAAGCCCAAAATGGATCAGCCAACGAATATGCAGTTCTGTTTCAAACACGGAAAATCAGCAGAAGAGACTCATGAAATGCTGACAGCAGCTTATGAAGAACCTGCTGTCGCCTTGAAGTGTGTTTATGAGTGGCTTAAATGCTTCTGAGACAAGATGGAAGTGCCCCAAACAGGCTGCCCTGCAACTGCACATATCTTGGACAATGTTGAGAAAGCGAGGAAAATTTTGTCTTAAGATCGTCGATCGAGACTGCGAATGATGTCAGAGGAAGTGGGAACTAGTCGTGAGATGGCCCACCTCACAGTGACCCAGTATATGGGTAAAAACAAACTTTCCTCCCGAACCACGCACCACACTTTGACTCCAGAAAAAATGCAACTTTGGCTTGACCCTTGTGGAGACCTCGTCGAAATGGCAGATCGAGACCGAAATCTCTTTAAAACCTTTGTCACGGGCGACGAGACCTGGTGCCTGAGCTATGGCTCCGAAGGCAAGTGTCAAAGTACGAAGTGGCGGGATCCAGATCGCCGATATGAGGTAGGTGCACAATGATAGATCTTGCTCCCAGACAATGCTTGTAGTGTTCTTCGACTCTGAGGGTCTCAGCCATAAAGAATTCCTCACTGAGGGCATCATGTTAAATGCCACAACCTATGTGGAAATACTGACATGTCTTCTCCAACGTATCAAGTGGGTATGCGAAACAAGGTGACTACACCCCGCTCCATGATAGTGCCTGGCCATACGCTGCCTTTCTAGCCGGCCGCTGTAGCCGAGCGGTTCTAGGCGCTTCAGTCCGGAACTGCGCTGCTGCTACGGTCGCATGTTCGAATCCTGCCTCGGGCATGGATGTGTGTGATGTCCTTAGGTTGGTTAGTTTTAAGCACTTCTAAGTCTAGGGGACAGATGTTAAGTCCCATAGTGTTTAGAGCCGTTTGAATCATTTGAACTGCCTTTCTGGCTGTGCTCTACCCACCGTACCCTGCGTGGACTTCACACCATTAGCGGACCGGAGTCGACCGGCTTCTGCCAGTCCAGAAATAGGGAGACCTTTTTCAGGAGGTTATGTACAAATAGTACACGTGCAAGATAAGAGATAATGGATTTTGAGAACAGTGATGCAAGTGCTGTCAATTTTCTGGTGGGTGTACACGGGAAAGATTGAAAGCGCATGAAATATACATACGAGGATGAGTCAAATGAAAACATTAAATAGTTTTTAAATATTATTTATTGTGCAGAAGTGGTACAAAGCTGTATCACTTTTCAACATAATCTCCCTCACGCTCAATGCAAGTCCCCCAGCGCTTACAAAGTGCATAAGTTCCTTTAGAAAAAAATTCTTTTGGTAGTCTGCACAACCACTCATGCATGTCGTACCTCTTCATCAGAACGGAACTTCTTTCCTCCCATTGCGTCTTTGAGTGGTCCAAACATATGGAAATCACTTGGGGCAAGGTCTGGTGAGTATGGCGGATGAGGAAGACACTTAAAATGCAGGTCTGTGAATGTTGCAACTGTTGTACGGGCAGTGTGGGGCCTTGCATTGTCATGTTGCAAAAGGACGCCTGCTCCAGGAAACCACGTCGCTTTGATTTGATTGCAGTCCGCAGATGATTTTTTAGGAGATCTGTGTATGATGCACTGGTGACAGTGGTCCCTCTAGGCATGTAATTCTCCAAAATGACGCCTTTTTCGTCCCAAAAGAGAGTCAGCACAACGTTCCCTGCTGATGGTTCTGTTCGAAACTTCTTTGGGTTTGGTGATGAGGAATGGCGCCATTCCTTGCTCGTTCTCTTCGTTTCCGGTTGGTAGAAGTACACCCAGGTTTCGTCCTCAGTAACGATTCTTGCAAGGAAGCCATCACCTTCTCGTTCAAAGCGCCGAAGAAGTTCTTCACAAGCATCTCTCATTTCAGGTGTCAGCTGCCATGGCACCCACCTTGCAGACACTTTGTGAAACTGGAGCATATCATGCACAATGTGGTGTGCTGACCCATGACTAACCTGTAAACATGCTGCCATGTCATTAGGTGGCACTTGGCGGTTTTCCTTCACTATGGCTTCAACTGCTGCAATGTTCTGTGGAGTCACAACTCGTTGTGCCTGACCTGGACGATGAGCATCTTCCACTGATGTCACACCATTTGCGAACTTACTACTCCATTCGTAGACTTGCTGCTGTGACAAACTTGCATCACCGTACTGAACCTTCATTCGTCGATGAATTTCAATAGGTTTCACACCTTCCCTACGCAAAAACCGAATAACAGAACGCTGTTCTTCCCTGGTGCAAGTCGCAAGTGGGGCGGCCATCTTTATACTGACACTGCGACGGTGTGTGTGCATCTACGCTGTGCTGCCACCTACATGCCATTCTTCACACTATTTGTAGCACGCTTACCAACTTACAGGATAACGGCGCGAAATTTCGATTTGTTATTACAAATTTAAGGTTTTCATTTGACTCACCCTCGTACTTTGTCAATAATTCTACAACTATACTTGGTGGAGAAAAGCAACAGCATTCAAAGCAGAAATACATATTCATCTAGGACAAGGTGTAATAAAGTTGAATGCCAGTTCTGTCAAAAGTAGCTAACAAGGAGTTCTCCATTCGGCGCAGGAAGTACGAAAAACGGATGTGAACAAAAACAAAGCAGAATACCACCAATACCCTCACAACGTATTCACGTCAAGCAGCTCACAAATGGAATGTATGCAGGAACAAATGTCCACAGAACACTATGTAACGAAACTAGCTTCTGTTTTATATGAAACAAAAACAAATACAGAATCATTTACTGCACACAGTATTACACATGCATGCAAAAACAAAGCAGAGTACGAGCAACAGATTCAAACTGAAATTCAAAGAGGGCAATATCAACAAGGAGTCATAATGAGGAACACAGTGAGATGAAACCAGCTGTGTCACGTCATGCCAGATGATTTTTACGTGTGGTTGGTTTGGTGTCTATTGGGTGGTTGTGATTAAACTGATGGTCTTCCAAGGACTGCAGTGTGGGATGTACTCATCACGGGAGGCTGAAACATTGCAGTTATGTTGATTAATCATTGTGTTTGTGGAGTATGCTGAAAAAATAATAGTTCCACTCTCCTCCACCAGGTGCAAAATGGCACTGTAAGCAATCAGAATGTGAAATTTTTTCTATTTTCACGTCAGTATGTTGTTTGTCGTTTGGTGACGCATGTTGATGTCGTTTGTGAAGAGACTGCTGGTGTACAGGGTTAATAAGCTTGAAGTTTTCCATATAAAATACAATAGCTATTGAGAAGAAAGATTGTGCACTGCTGGTATTGTTTATCAGAATGGCTGCAACGGCAGACTGCATTTCAGGAATATCACCAACAAAAACAGCTGCCAGCCGGAGTGGCCGTGCGGTTCTAGGCGCTACAGTCTGGAGCCGAGCGACCGCTACGGTCGCAGGTTCGAATCCTGCCTCGGGTATGGATGTGTGTGACGTCCTTAGGTTAGTCAGGTTTAATTAGTTCTAAATTCTAGGCGACTGATGACCTCAGAAGTTAAGTCGCATAGTGCTCAGAGCCATTTGAACCAAAATTAGCTACGAAGACACCAAATATCAATAAATTGGCTAAAGAAAATAATCAAGAAATTTGAAGAAACAGGTGAATTAAATGGTGCCCCAGATAGAGGGAGGAAGCCCATTTCCGTGGCAGTTGCTGATGAAGTTCCTTTAGCCACAACGACAGTGCAGCAAATGCCTCAAATTCTGTGGCCAGTGCTCAATCTGTCTCACGAGAATTGCCTCTCTCCTGATCAACATATTCTTTGAACAGATGAGGCACATTTTAATCTGCATACTGAAAGCTTTGGATCAAGGAAGCCAGGTAGATGCAGTGTTTCTTGATTTCTGAAAAGAATTTGACTCAGTACCACACCTTAGCTTATTGTCAAACTTACGATCATGTGGGGTATCAAGTGAAATTTGTGACAGGATTGAGGACTTTTTGGTAGGTAGGACACAGCACGTCAATTTGGATGGAGAGTCGTCGTCATATGTGGAAATAACTTCGGGTGTCCCCCAGCGAAGTGTGTTGGGACCCTTGCTCTTTATGTTGTATACTAATGATCTTTCGGACAACATTAACAGTAAAATCAGACTTTTTGCAGATGACGCAGTTATCTGTAATGAAGTACTACCTGACAGAAACTGCATAAATATTCAGTCAGACGTTGATAAGATTTCAACATTGCGCAGAGATCGGCAACTTGCTCTAAATCTTCGGAAATGTAAAATTTTGCACTTCACAAAACGTGAAAACGTAATATCCAATGACTACAATATCAACGAGTCACTGTTGAGATCAGCCAACTCTTGCAAATACCTGGGTGTAAAACTTTGTAGGGATATGAAATGGAATGATCACATAGATTCATTCGTGAGTAAAGCAGATGGTAGACTTCGGTTTATTGGTAGAATACTGGGGAAATGCAATCAGTCTACAAAAGAGATTGCTTACAAATCACTCCAGCGACACATCCTAGAACATGCTCAAGAGTTTGGGACCCTTACCAGATAGAAATAAGAGAGGATATTGAACGTATACAAAGAAGGGCAGCACGAATAGTCACAGATTCGTTTAATTCATGGGAGAGTGTCACAGAGATACTGAACGAACTGAACTGGCAGACTCTTGAAGACAGACGTAAACTACCCTCAGAAAGTCTATTAACAAAGTTTCACGAAGCGGCTTTAAATGATTACTCTAGGGATATACTGCAAACCCCTATGTATTCCTCATACAAGGATCATGGAGATGAGAATAATTACTGTACGCACAGAGGCATTCAAACAATGATTCTTCCTGTGCTCCATACGTGAATGATACAGGAAGAAACTGGGATAATGAGGCGTACCCTCTGCCATTCACCACACGATGGTTTGCAGAGTATTGACTTATATGCAGATGTAGATGCATGGTGCTGTAAATGCACAGAACTGTCACATAATCGGTTCTACTCCGCCACGTATTATGCAGGAACATCCACTGCACTCAGCTTACGTGGCTGTGGCGTGGTTCCACAGTCCCCTTCGTTCTCTGTCTGTTTTTCTTAACATCATCCCAGTTTTGCGAGAACGCAACTGTTTACACACCTCTATTTTCAGTCAAGATTGGGTACCACAACACGTTGCTTGCCTGGTGAAGATGTGCTTAGGGAAACCTACAGTAATGACCGCATCATCTCTAGGCAGTTTCAAGAGTTGACCTACATCATGTGACTCCTGGTTGTGGGATATCTCAAAGATCGTGTCCATCACTGCTGTATCTGAACTCTTTCTGACCTGAAGGATAACATACAAAGACATATCGCTCTGATTTCACTGGATGTACTGCAAGCAACTGCCAACCATGCAGTGTTATGGTTGCAACAGACTGTTGAGTTGAAAGCACATATTGAACACGTCGTGACTTGTGGCCATATCCTAACAAATGTGCCAGAACTATGTGTTCGATCGTTCCTCCCCTTTTCCTGCAACCACACCACATTATGACTGCCTACAGCGCCATACATCTACATCTACATCTACATCTACATGGATACTCTGCAAATCACATTTAAGTGCTGGCTGAGGGTTCATCGAACCACCTTCACAATTCTCTGTTATTCCAATCTCGTAAGCGCGCGGAAAGAACGAACACCTATATCTCTCCGTACGATCTCTGATTTCTCTTATTTTATCGTGGTGATCGTTTCTTCCTATGTAGGTCGGTGTCAACAAAATATTTTCCCATTCGGAGGAGAAAGTTGGTGATTGGAATTTCGTGAGAAGATTCCGTCGCAACGAAAAACGCCTTTCTTTTGATGATTTCCAGCCCAAATCCTGTATCATTTCTGTAACACTCTCTCCCATATTCAGCGATAATACAAAACGTGCTGCCCTTCTTTGAACATTTTCGATGTACTCCGTCAGTCCTTTCTGGTAAGGATCACACACCGCGCAGCAGTATTCTAAAACAGGACGGACAAGCGTAGTGTAGGCAGTCTCCTTAGTAGATCTGTTACATTTTCTAAGTGTCCTGCCAATAAAACGCAGTCTTTGGTTAGCCTTCCCCACAACATTTTCTATGTGTTCCTTCCAATTTAAGTTGTTCGTAATTGTAATACCTACGTATTTAGTTGACTTTACGGCTTTTAGATTAGACTGATTTATCGTGTAACCGAAGTTTAACGAATTCCTTTTAGCACTCATGTAGATGACTTAGGGTCAACCGCCAATTTTCGCACCATTCAGATATCTTTTCTAAACCGTTTTGCAATTTCTTTTGATCTTCTGATGACTTTATTGGTCGATAAACGACAGCGTCATCTGCAAACAACCTAAGACGGCTGCTCAGATTGTCTCCCAAATCGTTTATATACATAAGGAACAGCAAAGGGCCTATAACACTTATCTTGGGGAACACCAGAAATCACTTCTGTTTTACTCGATGACTTTCCGTCAGTTACTACGAACTGTGACCTCTCTGACGGATCACATAACTGGGACGATATTCAAATGGTTCAAATGGCTCTAAGCACTATGGGAGTTAACATGTGAGGTCATCAGTCCCTAGACTTAGAACTACTTAAACCTAACTAACCTAAGGACATCACAAACATCCATGGCCGAGGCAGGATTCGAACCTGCGACCGTGGCAGCAGCGAGACGATATTCCATAAGCACGCAAATTCACTACAAGCTGCTTGTGTGGTACAGTGCCAAAAGCCCTGCGGAAATCCAGAAATACGGAATCGATCTGAAATCCTTTGTGAGTAGCACTCAACACTTCATGTGAATAAAGAGCTAGTTGTGTTTCACAGGAACGATATTTTCATCTGTTATTTTTTCCATCATACTCCACGAGCGCACCACCTAATGAATACCTTCGACGTCTGAGCACCCTGTAATGTATAACAATCCGTACTGCAGCTTTTGGAGCACCATCAATTTAATATTATAACCGCCCAGTATGATCACAGCTTAAATTGCTGTGAGTGAAGCACTGAAATTTATATTCATGGGTGTCACAAATATTTGGCTGTGTTTTCCAGATTATATCGCGATTTTCACGTCACGATTTCTGATGGTGTCGTTAGGCTGGGACGTAATAGCACAGCCTAAATTGCTGTGAGCGAAGAAATAACATTTATATTTTAATTGTTAATGTTATTGGTTGTTTTTTCCGATTATGCCGCAATTTCCAAAGGTGTGGTTAGGCTGGGACGTAATAGCGCAGCTTAAATTATAGCAGTCGTCGCAAATATTCAGCTATTTTCTCCGAATATTCACTATTACTGAGATCCAATAGCATAGCTTATAACGCTGCGAGTCAAATGGCCGTGTATTAAACATGGAGGTAAAAAAAAAAGAAGGGAGATGGCACTATAGAATTAGGCTGTACGTTGTTTTGCAGCCAGAGTGGGCGAGGCCTGCTGCCATTTTAAGTTGACCAAAACATTGGCAGACTACTGTTTACGGTTGCTTCTTGTTTATTATTTCGTCGTGTGCATGCTACAGCTATTTTAAATACTAAAAATTACAGAGCGTGCTTGAATAACATAGTGTCAGGAAGGTAATTTCGAACATTTTTTCTGTTGTTGAATCCTTATGTACTCTATTAATATGACACATTTATAGCATCATTAATGTATCTTGTTTTTGTTGATGCATTTCGAATAATGAAGAAGAGAAGGATGAGATGTGAAAAGGATGTTTTCGTAATGCATTTTATTCCACTTTTACTATATTGGTAGCAAATGAAGCTGGAACTCCAAAACCAATGCTTGTTTACTTACTGGTACTGCTTCATGTCCGTTACATGTTCAGCATTCAACTATTATGAACTACATTTTTAATGACCACATTTGCAAAAACCTAACCTACGAGTTATTTGTTAGCCTAAAAACGTGTGCAATGAGGAAAGAAGCAAGGCGTGGTATCGTATCTTGTGCATGACACCAAAGCGAACGATTATTGAAGTGTCAAAGGAACAGAACTGCGTGGAGGTATACCTCCAAGCAGAATAGAGTTCTTGTTTTATTAGATTGTTAGACCATTAGTTTCACTGTAGTTTCCAAAACTTCTCATTTTGACGTCTTACCTATGACGCGTCATTCAGTGTGTGACCAATAATAGCATTTACGGGGTAAAAAACGTTATAAATTTCTGAACATCTTTTAGCATTGTGGAATGCTGTAAATGTGATTAAGGGAATGGACTCAAACGCTGAAGAGCCCTTAAAATGGACATTTTGCTTTAACACGAATGTAAGTAACTTTTTAGTAATGATAGCCTAACCTGTGTAAGATGTAGGCCTACGTTTCCAACAGTAGCCTGTTTGCTTCTTTTCGCGGTATATTTCCCGCCAGTAAGAGTTTTTCAGGAATAGCCAATAGCACAATTGGATTGCGCGGCTACTTTGGTTATCTGCTTGATTTTCTTTTTAATTTCATTTTGAGGTTTTGAAAGTATATACGCTTTATGATATACCAATAGTTAGTTAGTTTCATGTTCCATGTATCATTTGTCATATATACTGACATAATTTTTTTTTTTTTGTAAGAACTCCTCCATGCTGATCATTTATTAGTTTTTACGTTTTTTAATTAAAGACATGCATATATTAGCAATTCCTACCCATCACCATTTACACAATACAGTAGATAATCTTCTATGGAATAGGAGTAATCAAAAAGAAACGTTGTCAGTTTTAGTTTGTGCTACAAACATGGTTCAAATGGCTCTGAGAACTATGGGACTTAACTTCTGAGGTCATCAGTCCCCTAGAACTTAGAACTACTTAAACCTAACTAACCTAAGGACACCACACATATCCATGCCCGAGGCAGGATTCGAACCTGCGACCGTAGCGGTAGCGCGGTTCCAGACTGAAGCGCCTAGAACCGCTCGGCTACTCCGGCCGGCAAAACCACTAGAATAAAAGTAAACAGTGCAACAATAATTCATGTATACAAAAGAAAATATTGCTTGAGGGGCTCCACTTAAGAATGAAATGTGATTCCATTAAACTTTAAACTACCATCAGATCGATTAGAACACCCGTAAACAATGCAAGCTGGTATTTTTTATGAAACAAGTACATCTCCACACATTCACAGCACCCAGCACTGTTGAAACTGGGCACGGGCAAGTCAGGGACGTCACAAGGAAGTATCGCCGCAGTGAACTATGGAGGTATGAATGCGATGAATCCTAGTGTTTTGGGCTAGTTAAGATGCGGACATCGGCTTTCATTTTGTGATGTAATAACGCCTCCCTTCTTTTTATACCTACATGATACTAAATGAAATATGTAATAGTATGTCAAGAATTACGTGCAGATATTACACCGTGAAACAATGAAAGAAACAAAAGACTGTGCCGTGGCCGTGCTATTAACTGTTTATTATACAACATGGAGTGCAACGGATGCTTGCTCGAAGAAGCTGCTTTAAACTGCGTGAATAAGGCTACTTGGGTGGTAGACAATAATGTCCTACCAAAAACCATGGACTGCTTACAGTGCTGTGTTCCAGCTGGTTTCACGCGTTAGTCGAAAGATCGATATGCAAATCTCATTCAAGCTAAAGTAGCAGGAAGTGCGATGTTATTCTAGGATAACGGTACCCAAAATACATTTACAAATTCCAAAGTCTGCAACTTTTTAAAACAGTCAAAACACTATCTGGATGCTGCAGCCTGAGTTTTTATCCGAAGGTGCTCTTATGGGCGTTGAAATGTGTTTGCGTTTTAGTATTACCATATCGATATGTTTTTCGTGTTGTAAGTGTTTGCATATCATGTAGCTGAGACGGAAATGGTTAACCAGTGCCGCATTCAACTGGATGATTGGGAGCAGGGGGGTTACTCAGACAGGAAAGGAGAAACGGCCGGCCGGAGTGGCCGTGTGGTTCTAGGCGCTACAGTCTGGAGCCGAGCGGCCGCTCCAGTCGCAGGTTCGAATCCTGCCTCGGGCATGGACGTGTGTGATGTCCTTAGGTTAGTTAGGTTTGATTAGTTCTAAGTTCTAGGCGACTGATGACCTCAGAAGTTAAGTCACATAGTGCTCAGAGCCATTTGAAAGGAGAAACGACTGGAAACTAACTGAATCGTTTTTTTTATTATTTTTTATTTGGTTGTTCCCTTGGATTGGTTTCACATAAAGGAACGAATGAATAATTCAACAGATAAATACACAACGGAATGAGTCGTTTCCAATAGCCTACTGAATCGATTGTTTCCAATCAGTTATACCCATCACTAGCTATGATTAATTTCTTGGTTGGGTTCCTGTTATCATATTGACACATTAATGTCTTGAGAATTTTCAATCACAGTTCAAGATGCTGCGAAACCCGCAAATAATTTGAACGATCATCATCTGAGGGGTTGCAATCTAAAAGTGTATTTACAGATCTGATTTTTGATGTCAATATACCAGACGCCCATTCTGATGACTATCATTCACTTGTCACAATCTGCTGTTCTGTACTCTTCGCTAATTTGTCATCTGATTTCATTACATTTGTGTGGTTGGAGGATCTGTCACAAAACAGAGGAATGTTATATTTTACATTTCACCAGGTAATGGAGTTAATTTGCTATAAATTTTAGTGATCTTGTTGCAAAGGTCGTCTTTTTTTCCCTTTATTATGATTTCATTCCCCTGCCCCATTTGGGCAGGGGAGGGCTGTCAGCGGCACAATCCGCCGCTCTTCAGCCGAGTGGCAGGACAACTAAAATAAGAATAAAATGTTACATACATAAGGCGATAAAAAAGGGGAACATATAACAGAGTAATGGGAGAAAATGGAGGTAAAAATAGATTGACATGGAGACGTTCATGGGGGACAGTTAAAAAAGTCACCAGAAAGTTAAAAACACAGTTGGCGATTCTTAAAACACAGAGAAGACACTGAATGGACATGTACAGGTTAAAAGTCGGCCATCGTATTAACAACATTGCAGAACAACACACTTAAAACCCATTTATAGCACACACGACAAAGAATAAAACTGCCAGGTGAAACCTGCTGAGGGAAAAGTCAGAGAGGGTGGAAAAGGAGGGGAGAGCAAGGGGCAGCAGGGGAAGTGGCGGGATGAAGAGAGTAGGGGCGTCAGTGGGTACACAAAGAGGCAGGAGACAAGTGGAGTGGGAGATGAAGAGGGAAGACAGGGCAGGAGGGAGTGCAGAGACACTGAAAGGGGGCACAAGAGAAGGAGGGGGAAGCCGCTCAGGAGGAGGGAGGGGGAGGAGAGGGAGCCCTGAGGAGGAGGCAGGAAGATGGGGTTAGAGTTGGTAGTAAGGGTAGATGTCAGGGCGAAGCTCATCATCCGGTAGGGGTAGATGGTGGAAGTTGGGTTGGGAAAGGAGATGGAGGGTGTGGAGATGGAGAGAGGGTGGGGTACAACGGTAAAGGTGCGGCAAGTGGTTGGGGGTGGAGAGGAAGGGAGACACTAGGGGGTGAGGGGGATCAAGGCGGCAGACAATATATAGTGTGCGGATGTGTCCAAGGAAAAGGAGAAGGTGGGAGAAGGGGATGAGGTCATAGAGGATGCGTGTGGGGGACGGATTGCCGATACAGAAGGTGAGGCGGAGTGCATGGCGTTCGAGGATTTGGAGGGCTTTATAGAACTGGGGAGAGGCGGAAATCCAAGCTACGTTGGCATAACAGAGGATGGGGCAGATCAAGGATTTGTAGGTGTGAAGGATGGTGGAAGGATGCAGACTCCACGTCCGGCCGGACAGGAGTTTCAGGAGGCGGAGGCGGTTGTGAGCTTTGTTTTAGATGGTAAGGAGATGGGGTGGTCCAGGTGAGGTGATGGTCGAGTGTAAGGCCAAAGTATTTGAGGGTAGCAGTAGGTGGATAGGACGGCCATAAATGGTGAGGTAGAAATCATGGAGGCGGAAGGAACGGGTGGTGCGGCCTATGATGATCGCCTGGGTCTTGGAGGGGGCTAGGAAGGCAGTGTCATCAGCAAACTGGAGAAGATGAACAGGTGGGGGAGGTTTGGGCATATCAGCAGTGTACAGGAGATAGAGGAGAGGGGAAAGGACAGAACCCTGGGGCACGCCAGCAGAGGGATAGAAAATGCAGGAGTTGGAATTGTGGATAGTCACATAGGAGGGATGATGGGAGAGGAAGGAAGCAATGAGACGGATGAAGTTGATGGAGAGAGCATAGGTCTGGAGTTTGAAGAGGAGCCCGGGATGCCAGACACAGTCATAGGCGTTCTGGAGATCAAGGGAAACAAAGATAGTGGAGCGACGGGAGTTAAGTTGGAGGGAAAGAAGATTGGTAAGGTTAAGGAGCTGATCGTTGGTGGAGAAGGAAGGCCGGAAGCCACATTGGGTAAGGGGAAGGAGGTGGTGCTGGTTAAGGTGGCGGCAAATACGGTGAGAGAGGATGGCCTCGAAGACCTTACTGAACACGGAGGTGAGGCAGATGGGACAATAGGAAGAGGTATCAGAGGGGGGTTTATTAGGTTTAGGGAACAGCGGGACACGGGAAGTCTTCCACAAGTCGGGGTAAAATCCAGTGGAGAGGAGGTCATTGTACAGGGTAGCATGGACAGACAGGAAGGATGGGGGAATTCCTTGAGGTGGCGGTAGGTGACGCCATCATGACCAGGGGTTGTGTTGCGTTTGGAGCGGAGGATGAGTGTGATGTCTTGTGCGTTGATGGGAGTGTTGATGTCTGAGGGGGGTAACCGATCCAAGTACTGGAAGCTAGGGGCGAGCGGGGGGACAGAGGTGTCAGTGCAGTCAAGGACGGTGGGGGAGAGGGAGTAATCAAAATGGTGATCATCAGGAATGGAGAAGACCTCAGATAGGTGGGAAGCAAAATGGTTAGCCATACTGAGGTTGTCAGGAAAGGGTTGATCATCATGGAGGATGGGGTAATGTGGGGTAGGATGGCTACCAGTAAGGTGGTGGAAGGCTGACCAGTACTTTGAGGGAGGGTGGAGTTGAGGCGTGTGCATGTCTGGTGCCAGTCCTGGCATTTCTTGCAAAGGTCGTCCAAAATTACTGTTCTAAAATACTTGTCAATCACTGTTGCATCCATGTACACTAATAGAAATAAATTATCTGCCTCTGTGCATCATAACCCTTTCTTTAGTACAAGGTTATTATAATTAAAGTTAAACTTTCAAAACACTGTAGAAATAAAGCCACTGTTCAGAATGACGTTAAATTGCAACGGAATATTATCGGAGAAGGGGGAAAATGTATGGCAGAAGAAAAACAAGAGTGTGAAAATTGATCAATAGATGGCGCTGTATGTTTCAGAATACGTAAATGAAAGCACCTGTCATGCGTACGACCCATTGAAGTTGGTATAAACACACCAGGTACACGGCTTTTCCTCCTTTCGCGTCTGCAATGTTCGCCATGACTGTCTCAATGCAGAATCACGCTCTGCTCGTAAAGCTGTATTACAGGAATGATGACTGTGTACACGTCGCTCTGCAGAAGTTCCGGACACTGTAGTGTTTAAAATAGGCGTTGGTCTCATGACTGCCGTGGGTCTGGAGAAAATTATTCGGAAATTCGAAAAGACAAATTCTTATGGTGTGCAACCTCGTAGAGGGTGGAAACGAATTGATTTCACGTCAGAGGAAGCAGTGGCCACAGCAATGCAAGAGGAGACGGAGTGGTGGTGTGTAAACATGTAGTGCGCGGAGAATTGTCCGAACATTGGACATACCCGTGAGCACGGTGCGTAAAATTCTACGAAACATCCTTCTTTGTTATCCATTCAGAATTACTCACGTGCACGAGTTGCTTCCTGTTGACCTGCCAGCAAGAGAGACCTTGGATTTAGCATTTCTTGCTCGCATGGAAGTGGACAATGATTGGCCGTGACAGATTTTGTGGACAGAAAACGCCCACTCCCATCTGACAGGATATTTCAATGCACAGAATTGTCGAATATGAGCAACGGAAAATCCACACGCAAATCAACCAGTACCACTTCGTCCAGAAAAGATCACTGTGTGGTGCATGTTTACCTCATCATTTATCATAGGGCCAAATTTTTTCGAAGAAAAAGGTACTTCCGGCCCTGTTACCTGTACCGTCATTGATAAGCGCTATGGGTGTCTTTTGCGCAACCATGTCATTCCAGCTCTCCTACAGCGTGCATGTGTGAATGGGATCATTTTTATGCAAGATGGCGCACCTCTGCACATTGCAAATCCAGTTAAGCAGCTGCTGAAGCGCCATTTCGGAAATGCTAGAATTACCAGCCGCCATTTCCCTACCGCCTGGCCGTTCCGACCACCTGATCTTAATCCATGTGGCCCTGGCTGTAGGGCTATCTGAAAGATGTTGTGTTCAGTGTTCCGATTGCAAACTTAGCTGAAAGCTGCATTGAAGGCACATATTGTGCGACACGTTCTGAACGTGACCCCGGAAACACTTCGATCAGTGGTGGAACATGCTGTTTCTCGATTTCAACTTAGTGTAGAAAACGGTGGGCAGCATATTGAACATACACTCCTGGAAATGGAAAAAAGAAAACATTGACACCGGTGTGTCAGACCCACCATACTTGCTCCGGACACTGCGAGAGGGCTGTACAAGCAATGATCACACACACGGCATAGCGGACACACCAGGAACCGCAGTGTTGGCCGTCAAATGGCGCTAGCTGCGCAGCATTTGTGCACCGCCGCTGTCAGTGTCAGCCAGTTTGCCGTGGCATACGGAGCTCCATCGCAGTCTTTAACACTGGTAGCATGCCGCGACAGCGTGGACGTGAACCGTATGTGCAGTTGACGGACTTTGAGCGAGGGCGTATAGTGGGCATGCGGGAGGCCGGGTGGACATACCGCCGAATTGCTCAACACGTGGGGCGTGAGGTCTCCACAGCACATCGATGTTGTCACCAGTGGTCGGCAGAAGGTGCATGTGCCCGTCGACCTGGGACCGGACCGCAGCGACGCACGGATGCACGCCAAGACCGTAGGATCCTACGCAGTGCCGTAGGGGACCGCACCGCCACTTCCCAGCAAATTAGGGACACTGTTGCTCCTGGGGTATCGGCGAGGACCATTCGCAACCGTCTCCATGAAGCTGGGCTACGGTCCCGCACACCGTTAGGCCGTCTTCCGCTCACGCCCCAACATCGTGCAGCCCGCTTCCAGTGGTGTCGCGACAGGCGTGAATGGAGGGACGAATGGAGATGTGTCGTCTTCAGCGATGAGAGTCGCTTCTGCCTTGGTGCCAATGATGGTCGTATGCGTGTTTGGCGCCGTGCAAGTGAGCGCCACAATCAGGACTGTATACGACCGAGGCACACAGGGCCAACACCCGGCATCACGGTGTGGGGAGCGATCTCCTACACTGGCCGTACACCACTGGTGATCGTCGAGGGGACACTGAATAGTGCACGGTACATCCAAACCGTCATCGAACCCATCGTTCTACCATTCCTAGACCGGCAAGGGAACTTGCTGTTCCAACAGGACAATGCACGTTCGCATGTATCCCGTGCCACCCAACGTGCTCTAGAAGGTGTAAGTCAACTACCCTGGCCCGCAAGATCTCCGGATCTGTCCCCCATTGAGCATGTTTGGGACTGGATGAAGCGTCGTCTCATGCGGTCTGCATGTCCAGCACGAACGCTGGTCCAACTGAGGCGCCAGGTGGAAATGGCATGGCAAGCCGTTCCACAGGACTACATCCAGCATCTCTACGATCGTCTCCATGGGAGAATAGCAGCCTGCATTGCTGCGAAAGGTGGATATACACTGTACTAGTGCCGACATTGTGCGTGCTCTGTTGCCTGTGTCTATGTGCCTGTGGTTCTGTCAGTGTGATCATGTGATGTATCTGACCCCAGGAATGTGTCAATAAAGTTTCCCCTTCCTGGGACAATGAATTCACGGTGTTCTTATTTCAATTTCCAGGAGTGTATTTTGCGCTAGTCACACAGAAATTAATAATCCAATTTGATTTTGATTGATGCTTTTCATGCGGTTTTTGGTCTCAAGACAATTAAAAACCGATTTTTCCTATCCAATGTGATATGTATGACCTTGCCGTGGTGGATGGGCTTATGTAACTAACAGTATCATACATGCACACCCATGCCCACTGAGTAGTACAGTTTAACATCAAACATACACCTTAGGCATTGTTGCATGATTCATTTGTCATTTGTAGTCGACCACTATTAAATTATGATGCTTACAGCGTCATCTATTGCTACATTTTGTAACTGTCTATTTTTGTTCTGCCATACGTTTCCCCCGTTCTCCATAATATTCTGTTGCAATGTGACGTCATTCTGACCAGTGTGTTGTTTCTATAGCAGTTTGAAAGTTTAACTTTAATTATAATCACCCTGCATATCTAACTTACGACAGGTATGTAGGCTCTCCACGTTCCTCCGTCCTATGCTTCTTCCTTAATCTGCTGCTGACTTCGGCTGTCTTTAATACCACATAGAATTCCAAGTCTTTTTATCCTCTTCTCCCATTCTTCCAGTAAAGGACATTATTTATCACCAATGTATTTGGACAGATTGCACATTATATAAAAAAGGATAGTTGGAGATTGAAGCAGTCTTTCTTCCTGTGCCTCATACGCATTTGGAATGGGAAGTATCCCTAAAATATGATACCACACCTAAATATCCTCTGTCATGCACTTCACAGTGGTTTGCAGAGAGTGTATGTGAATGCAGATATAGATCATTTGGCTCCAGTTCATTGCTTTTGTCTAACACTATACAAAACCACTTTTGAGACATATACGTGGTTTCTGCTCTTTCAGACACATCTGAAAGAACAGACGTTACATCTATAATTAAGGTGATAATGGCCAATGATCCCTACAGTGCAGATGTACACCAGGCTTGAACCCTTACAGGGATCGGCTAGATGCCACGAGTAAGGAGACTAATGAGCGGGGGCACTACATCAGTACTTTGTGGTATAAGTTGAGAATTTGGGTTTGACAGGTGTGCTAGGGTAGTTTGGACAGTTGTGGTGACTCTGTGTCTGGGTGGCATAGTAGTCAGCACATCTGCCTAGTAAGCAGGGGACCTGGGTTCAAATCTCAAGTCTGGCACAAATTTTCATCTTGCCCCGTTTAGGTAAATCTGTGACTACTGGCAGCTGATGTCTTTGCATCTTGACTGTTGACACAATCTGGAAACAGTTTCAATACATGTTCAGTTCTTTCACTACACTGAATATTCCAAATTTCTTCCTCTTTTTCACATAAGTTGCAAAAGGTCCACTGCATTGACTATCTTGGTCTGATGAAGACAAGTTATTCGACACTATTTGTGATACAACTGGCTTGTGTCTCTTGGAAGTGTCACTGTGGAATGCTTTGCCCGTGTCCGTCTGCATCACATCCCTGCCACACTGCCGCCAGACATCCATGGTACACCATGTCTGTGTGCCCTGTACCTTAGACGGTGCCCTTTCTGTTGGATGTTCAGATATTTTGATCATAGACTGTAGTTCTTCATTGCCCACAATATAGTTTATTTATTATACTTTCTGTATGGCAACGATCACAATGACTTCATTTAGAAACAGGATGGAGCCCTAACCACACTTCCTTAGTGGTGTACAAGCATTTATTAACAATGAGTTTCCTCAAGGATGAGCTAGCATTAGGAATTCTACTGATTCTTGACTGCCTCATTGATTACCTAGTTTGTATTATCACAGTTAACTGTCTTAGTGTTTCTGCCTATGAGCATTTGTGAAAGACTCGGTTATCTGTCCCTCCAAAATACTGTAGGTTAACTTGTAAACCATATAACAACAGCAGGGACTGCAGTAATATCATAGTAGTTGCACAACCATAGGACATCTTTAAGTGTCATGTAATAGTAATTTGCATCAGGAGGAATGCATACTGAGCATTGACAAAAACCGTAAGTAAACGTTTTATATTTGGAAATACTGATCCCGTCATAAGTTATCACAAGATTCTATATTCAGAGAGAGAAAAAAGGGAGGAAAGAAAATAATTTTTTTTCCATATGGATTACATTAATTATGTAACATTTCATATTCACGTAATATACCTAAAATTTAAATGAGTGGTGAGAGATAAATAACCAGCACTTATTTTAAACACAGTAAATTGTAAAAAGTGGAAGATATTTCTGCAAATCCTGTTTCCAGTTTATTAGCCTTAATTCTCACAACTCTGCATTTGCTAGATATAATCCAGTGAATGAAATCACTGATTTGTTGCAACCATGTGGGATAGCAGAATAATATACTAGAGCACTGTCAGTTTTTTGGTTTGCCTAGTTTGTATTTTATGGAAACTAATTTCATGTGCCATAATGAAGAGACATAAAACTGCAATAAGGCAAGGACCTATTGCTCCAAAAGTTAACATGAAGTCCTTAAAGTGAGTCGTAAGTGTAGCACACTCCCACAGACTTCAGGTGCTGGTAACTTACTTTTAAGCACCCTCTTATGTTGTTGTCAGACATATGCCAAAAATGAACTTTACAAAAACTGACTTGCAACAAAGAAGTTATAGGCTAAATGGTTCAGTCCATAAACTCATTTGATATTATCCTCAGTTCCAGCAGTCTGTAATGCACTTAATGCAAAGGTGCATAGAAATTTAGCACAATCCTGGGAAGCTTGTAAATCTGCTACGAAATACAGAAAAAAAGACATATCTTGGATACTGTTTAGGTATATGATGACACATCACAAATTCAAGCATAACATGATAGCAGAGAACACTGTAGTCGAAATTTAAAACTTCTATTCCTCAAATAAAACAATGGAAACTCCTGGTAGCAATATCAACAACATAAGAAAAGACAGATTGCTACTTGTCATAAAGTAGACATGTGAAGCAGCAGAGAGGCATGATTAAAAGATGCTCACACACACACACACACACACACACACACACACACACACACACACACACACACACACCTACCTCTTACTGATGATGAAGGCTGTAGTCAAAAGCTATATGTGAGTGCCTTTTAATTGTGTCTGTCTGCAACTTGACATGTCAAACTTCCATTTCTATTTTATTTACTTATTTATTTATTTATTTAATCAAGTGCTCTGGAACAGAAAGCATTGAGAAGCTCATAAATTTTCTAATTCAAGTGTAATTTAATTTTTACAGGGATGCCATACGGAATGGTACCAGTATTGGAAATAAATGGAAAACAAGTAGCCCAGTCAAATGCCATAGCACGTTATCTTGCCAGGCAATATGGGCTAGCTGGTAAAGATGAGTGGGAAAGCTTACAATGTGATGTACTTGTTGATACTCTCTCTGACTTAAAGCAAGGTATTCTTTTACACTTCATTGCTAAATTTTTTTAGGATAAATTGTATCAGTGAAATTTCTTAACACTATAGGGTCTAGTCTTCTATCGAATAGAGATACAGATATACTAACAAAGAAGCTTGTTGGTAACAGTTCCATGTCCATTTCTCACAAATAAGACACTTCAGTATGGTTATACTAATCTGTTGATAGGGAGTAAAATACAAAAATGTGAAAAATCTAATTTGTCCTGTTTAATTGTCTAATACACTCTTTTTATTTTATACTGCTGTGTGTCTGTCTTGAATGAGTAATACAGGGTGTTTCAAAATGAATGTACAGGTTCTAAGGCTCTGTAACATTTATTACATTCAACTTACAATAATAAATAATACATCAAATGAAAGAGCAGCTGAAACAGTTTTTCTAACAAGTGTTCAATGGGATCACCATTCATCTGACATCGAGTTGGTGTGGGAGTTCTTCCCAAACTTTGATTGGTGGGTCTGGTATAATTGTTGCAACAATACTGTTTCTAAAGTCAGATGGTTCAGTGGGTAGCAGACACACATATACAAGATCCATTATGAATCCCAAATGTAAAAGTCATGTTGGGTCAGCTCTTGTGTGAACCTGCAGGTAATGCAAAGCAAGCTCTGGCATTCGGCCCCTTGTGGCAAATGCAGTGTTAAGGTACAAAGTCGTTTAACCAATCGTGCACTGAGTTATGCCAATGAGAAGGCACACCATCCTGCTGCCAAATAAAGTTCTGTGGTTCAGCTTCTTCCAGCTGAGGAAAAGAGCCATAATTTAGAGCATCAAGATAATAAATACCTGTAATAGTTGCTTCACCAAAAAAGAAAGGCTCCTCATAAACCTCTGCCAGGATATGGCACAGAAAAATTCAGCTTAGTCTCTTTCCAGCTATAGCATCTCATGGGGATTTGTTGACCCCCAAATGTACACATTACTTGTGTTCACATTTCCACTTAAGTGAAATGTCGATTCATCACCAAAGACGACACGATACGGAAAATCTTTATTGCCATGCAGCAATGTTTTGGTTGCAAAGTTGGCACATAAACCAGGCTTTGGAGCTTGTAACAACTGCCAACGATAATGTCATAGTTTTAGGTGTCTCCTTAAGTCTCCACACAGGTGTCACTGGAACTGCTAGTTCATGACTAGCCTTCTGAACAGATTTCTTGGGGCTACGCGTGAAAGTCTCTCACTTGTTCAACACGTCACTCTTGGCTTTTTCCATTCTCTTCCCTTTGCATACAGGTATACAAACAAAACTGTTTGAGTTGCTCTCTTATTTGATGTATTATTTATAATTGTAAGGTGAATGTAATATATTCTGCAAAGCCTTAAAACCTGTATATTCATTTTGAAACACCATGTACTTCCTTTGTCATCACTTCCAACTGTCTACATTTTTATCATCTCTCTTTCTACTGCTTGGATCTACAAGGAATACAGCACACTGTTTCAAAAAGCTTAAAATGCAGCAACTTTCTCGACGTTATTGAGAATAATCCACATTTCAGTGGGTTTATTGATGAGTCCACACACAGGCCTACAACATTCTTACAGATTACTGAACTATGTAACGCATAGACAATAAAGTTTTGTGACAGCAAACTAAACTCACATCAGATTAACTTTGTGAGGGTTAATAACCTGATATCTAGACTAATGAAATATGGTACTCAGACAAAAAGTTCAAATTTTGTTGTACATATTGTAGCTGTGTGACTGCACCAGTAGGCATAAATGACTATTTGAAAATAAATTCAAACAGTATTGAAATTCAGAGTTAAAACTGTAATCTTTTCACATTTTCCTATCACTGATATATAACTGAAAACAAGAAATGTAACTGTGATGTGTTTGTTAAGACAAATGGCCATTTCTAACAACAAATATAATCTACAGACATGAGTTGACTACCTGTCAGTCAGTATGATACCTGGAATATTTGCAAAAATGGGTAGGGAGCTAACAACTTTTTTGATAATCTAATGTTATTACCATTGTTTGCTTTTAGATGTGTATTACCTAGTTTTCAAGCAGCAAATCAAAATACTACTCTTAAATTTGACTGCAAGGACATTAAAGCAATAGGTGATCACTATAGCAGAGCCAATTTTGATGCATGCACTTCTGTTGTCACAAATCAGCATTAGTATATAAGAAAAGAAGCACTGATTGGGTGCACTTCTATAACCTCACCCATTAGTAGAGGTTGATAGATATTCCTTCATCCATGATGTTAGAATGGACAGCTTTAACCATCCCCAAAACATTCTGTACATAACATTTTGTACTCTCCTCTTGACTTGGAGTTCTTCACTTCAGCTGATAAAACAAGAGTCATTCAAATGCACACATTCTGTTTGCACGTTTTAGTTTGAAAATGAAAGTTCTTCACAATTTTCCAATAATGATGTGCACTTTTTTATAATTTTTGAAAAATAATTAAGATTTTAGTTTCTCATATCACTGAAAGATGTAAATAATGCAAAGAGAGTCTCAGTGGAAGCACAACCAATATATTGTAAATGATTGACTTTTTTTGAATAATCTCTAAAACTATCACCAATTTCAGATTAAACTCAAAACAGACAACATTGTGCTCTCAGATCATGTAGCGACAATATTATTTTTGTCCAGTATTCTACTGTGTGCAATATTTCATAAGTAAAGACATCAATGGTTCATTCTAAGAATTATTCGATCCAATATCCCATTAGCCTCCAGCCTCTAACAAGTTTTCACTCTATATCATCCTACTGCACCCTTGCTTGTCTCACACCCAAATTTTATGTCCTTGTTTCTTTCTCTCAATCCTTCCCCTTATACTATTTTCTTTTTGTTTCTATCAACATACTACCCTTGTGTAGGTGCCAGCTGCCTCCACTACTGCTGTATGCATCAACATATTCCACACTATAGGTGTGGCTGGATATGTGTGTGTGTGTGTGCGCGCGAGTGTATACCCATCCTTTTTTCCCCCTAAGGTAAGTCTTTCCGCTCCCGGGATTGGAATGACTCCTTACCCTCTCCCTTAAAACCCACTTCCTTTCGTCTTCCCCTCTCCTTCCCTCTTTCCTGATGAGGCAACAGTTTGTTGCGAAAGCTTGAATTTTGTGTGTATGTTTGTGTTTGTTTGTGTGTCTATCGACCTGCCAGCGCTTTTGTTCGGTAAGTCACCTCATCTTTGTTTTTTTATATATAGTAGTGTTTTTAGTTCCATATATACTGTGTTTCCATCAGCTTTTAAATATTCCACTTTTCTGACATTTATATTTACAGTTATACTAACATATCACATTAAATTTAAAAAAAAAACACATTTTTTTTAGTTTAGTAACCAATAAAAGGTGCCAATCTTATATTTGAATCACATTATATTGCTTTGTTTAAAAGTCAGATACTGGTATTCCACAACATTGGGATACATTACTCTCTTCATGTCAAGACGAGATACAACCCACTTAATGTGGTAGCCAACTGAACATCTAACATGATTTGCATTATATTACAAGATAGCTGTGAGGAAGATTTTTATATCTGAATAAGAGATAGAGTATAATGCAGAGAGACCAAATGGCTACTGTGAAAAGTTATAAAGTTAGAAGTGAGAGTCGAGGCAGTTGACCCTGACTTTTAGATTGTCCCTGTCTGTTCTATCTTCTTAAGTTTTCTCCAATCTTGTCTGTTGTTAGCTATCAGTATTGAGATTTCTCCCTGTTATAACTCTTAATTTAGGGTCAGTAACATTTGTTGAACACAAATGAACTTTCTTTATGAACAGGTTGAAATAGCCTACTAGTTCATGAGACCAAACAATAATATTCCTTTATGCAAATTTATGTAAGGCCAAGCACTCCTTTGACACAATGTATGTGTACTGTAATAATAATATGAAGCACGTTCTCTTAAGTCTGGTATTGGCGGACACAATGTGCTTGTCAGTTGAAGTGCCATAAAACACAGGAACTGTTCCAGGTTATCAGTGGTGATGATAGTAGTTCAGTTGTGGAAGTGAAGTTGGATGATAGCATTCAAGGAAGAGACATCCTTATATATGTATATATCCCTAACAGATGTTCATACGGCTGGCCTGCGATATTGATAATGTTCCCATCACAGTCACCTTCATTGGACATGTGCTGTGTTACACTTATTGATACGCCCTATGTTGCATATGCACATCTGATGGTGTTTCTAAATCCATATCCCTTGACCCAGTACATCAGGCCTCCAGCTGCTTGGCCTGTGTAGGAGAAGGCAACATGTGGAAGGGGCCAGGGGCTGGGAAATGTCCAGAGGGAAGCTGTCAATGACAGTGCTGGACCCAGAGAGCCCTGCATAGGCCCAGAGATTTCTTGGAGCAGAGGTATCCCTCTAGGGCATGCCGGGCCCACTGATTTGACTGTTAGTGAAGCAGGATCAACATTCATGGGCATACACATCAGCTTGCAGGAGTGAGAGAGCTGCAATGTGTTTGCAACATGGTGATGGTGGACTCCCCAACAACAGAATCTGCTAATATGGGTGTTGCAATTATAGTTGGTTGTGGTGCTGGTTCAGCATCCTACATGTTATAGCCACCAACACTATTTGACACCCCCGCTGTTCTGCCACAGAGCCCCAGATTCTATCAAGATGTATATACCCATACAGACACAACTACACAGAATGGTGTAGCTGTGTCTGTTTCATGTTCTGAGGTGGAAGCAAGTGATCCAGTAGTGTCCTGTGAGAGCATGCATGAAGGAGCTCCATCAGGCTTCTGTTATTGATGGGCATGATGTAAGAAGCTATGAAGGTTTTTAGTACTGAAGCCAATTTTGCAGACCCTAAGGATTTTAACATTTGCACTTTGAAATGGTGAAGAAACCATTCTGCCAGCCCATTTGAGGCTGTATGTTAAGATGGTGTTGTAAGATGCTTAGTTCCACTGCGGGTGCAAAACATTCTAAAACCACCTAATGTGAATTGGAGATGGTTTTTAGTCACCAGGGTGTGAGGTATACTCTCTATTGTGTAGATCCATTCCAAGGCTCCCACCCTGGTTGCTACTGCTGCTGTCTGCTGGAGGTGGGTGACATACAGGTAGTGAGAGGAGGAGCCCCCAATGATTAAACACATGGATCCAAGAAGGGGTCCACGAGTTTAATTTGAACTTGGTCCCACAGCTCTTCTGATGCTGAGCATGGAAAGAACAACTGGAGTAGGGCTGGCTGATGTGCCTGGCAAACAGCACACTTCTGAACCCCGTGTGCAACTTTGTCATCCATGCAAGGCTAGCAGATGTAGCATCTTGCCAGTTGCTTCACCCTAGAAAGTGTCCTATGGGATTGATGCAGGAGTTGGAGCACCCATTGTTGCAGGAAGGGTCATGGCTACCTTGTGCTATTTATCATATTTCATAAGGAGCTCCACACCTTGCTGAACCTAAAGTTGATGCTGCCACTGGGAAAAAGGAAACCTCATTAAACAAATGTCAGTTGGCTGTGTAACTGAAAACAAATTGTTTCCTGGTGATCCATTTCAGGATCCAGACATGCTGGAAGGTGAGACAGAATGTTGAGTGGAAGTGCTATAGTGAATGGAGTATTGGAAATTTGACAAATAGAGAGTCTATCAGCGCTGACAATGTGCCATACACTCTGGGAATTTGCCTTAGTTTCAGTAAGAGACAAGAGTGGTTTATGGTTGGTAGAATGATGAAATTTGTGACCATATAAAAAATGCAAAATTTATTGACACCAAAGATAATTAATGCTTCTATTTCAGTCTAAGAATAAGTTCTTGAGGTGAAGTAAGCATATTAGCATAAACGTTAGCCTCTCTGAACCATCTTCTAACTTATGACTGAGAACATCCCGGATGCCATATGGGGAGGCACCTGTTGCCAATACCAGTGTCAGATGGGACTGGTAACTCACAAGACAGGGTGCTGATTGAAGGACTGATTTTAACTCCTGAAGAACCAGAAGATACTCTTCTGGTAGCTGGAAGTACTTATTATGGAGATGATTTAGCAGGTGAGCTATGGAGGCTGCCTGGGGAATAAATTGTGGATAGTAAATCACTTTTCCTGAAAATACTTGAAGGTCTTTAATGGATTTAGGCACAGGCATATTCTAAGTAGCCTCTACATTTTCTTTTATGGGTCAAAGGTCCTCTTTGCTGAGGTAATAGCCTAAATACGGGACCACTGGTTGAGCAAAAGCACATTTGAGAAAGTTACATTTTAGGCTTTTCTGCTCAAGGGCTGCAGTTGTAGTTGGCACAAATGTTGTTCTGTCATATGACCAGTGAGCAGGACATAACTGAGATAATTCACAGAGTAAGGAATCTCTGCAATAGTCTGTTTAATAAATGTGTGGAGTATAGTGGGAGCACTGGCCACGGCAAAAGGCAACCTTTTATATTGATAGAGTCTGAACAGTGTGCTCAAGACTAAGATCTAAAATCTTCCAACCGAAAATATGCCTCCACTCATCAATTTTAGGAAAGAGTTTTCATCCCAAAAATCTTATCTGTATAAGACAAAGATTAAGCATCAGGTCCACATGAGCATATTAATGGTTTGCATAAAGTCTCCACTCAATTGAGGAGAGCTTCCAGGCTTCCTAACCAGCACTAATGGCAAAACCCACTGATTGTAAGAAATGGAGGACAAAACTTATTATTGTTCTAGTCCATGTAGCTTAATCTAACCTTTTCCTTAATGGGCAATGAAATCGGGCAAGCTCTGAAAAATTTCAAATCTGTTATTATATTTAAAACAACATGGCCTGAAAGTCAACTGCTTCTTCCAAACAACAATATAAAAGTGCCATAAATTGTATACAAGGCAATCAGTGGCAGCGCTGGGTACTGATGAGCAAATGGAGTGCTCTTCATGATGTGACAAAGGTGCAAAGGCAAAATACATGTGGAAGGCAAAAATATTCTGGACTGGTTAATGCCCAAAACTGATGTGCCAGTATTGACAAAGAAATTCACCGAAATGTATTACACTGTTGCGTGTAACAAACTTTTATGCAGTGCCAACACATGATGACTGCCTGAAATGAATTGGCTAACAGAGTACTTCTGCAACTGCAATGTATATATATATTTAAAAACAAAGATGATGTGACTTACCAAATGAAAGTGCTGGCAGGTCGACAGACACACAAACAAACACAAACATACACACAAAATTCTAGCTTTCGCAACCAACGGCTGCCTCGTCAGAAAAGAGGGAAGGAGAGGGAAAGACGAAAGGATTTGGGTTTTAAGGGAGAGGGTAAGGAGTCATTCCAATCCCGGGAGCGGAAAGACTTACCTTAGGGGGAAAAAAGGATGGGTATACACTCGCGCACACACACACACACACATATCCAGCCACACCTATACAGACACAAGCAGACATTTACAGAGGCAAGTGAAGTCAGATAATAGCAACTGAGAAAGAGACTGCTGTTGGACCTTATATTTCCCACTATGGAAGTACATGTGACCAACCTGCAATATCAGCAGTATTCCTGCTGCAAATGCCTCACCTGAAGTGGGTGGTGTTACACATATCAATACGTCCATCTGCATATCCAGTGGGATTACTGACCTCCCATTTTGTTCTGTCTCCCTTTACCCAGGATCCTAGCTGATTGTCTCAGATTAACGTAATTCCCTATAATCTCCTCCTCTCCTTTGTCCACTAAGTGAGGTAACACAAGCATAAGACACTAGATTTGCATTTGGTAGGACAGCAGCTCAATCACCTGTCTGACCATCCATTTTCTGTATTTTCCCTCCATCACTTAAAACAAATGCCGAGATGGTCATTTCAAAAGGATACAGCCAGTTTCCTTCCCTACTCTAAGGTTGTGCTCCAGTTCTAATTATCTCATTGTTAGTGAGACATTAAATCCTAATCTTCTGTCCTTTCTTTTTAAATTGCACTTGGTAAAAAGACATCTGCTCCAGTGACTAATGCTTGCATAATACTTTACTTATGGAGTTTTATTCTACAATTTAGTAAGTGGATATTTTTTTCTATTGGCAGCTCAGTACACACAAGGGGTACCCAAGAAAAAAGAAAAGAAAAAAACAGAATAACACTGCCATGGGTACAGTTTCTGTAGTATGCATTTCTACGGTAGGCGTGTGTAGCACAAATCATTGCCAGTTCAGTGCTGCCTATGTTGTTGACCTGGCTTGTTATATTTATTTGCAGTGATTGTTTTCACTAGTGATGTTTTGTTCTTGTGTCACTTTTTGTGATGGCAAGTTTAAGTGAACAATGTGCAGCTGTTTTCTACTTTGTAAAATTGCTGCTGAAACCATTCTAATGTTGAAAACAGCTTCCCAAGATGACACTATGGGGGGAAAAAACATCAACTGCATGAGTGGTTTGCTTGATTTAAAAATGGCGACTTGTCGACTGATGACAAATCTTATTCTGTGTGTCCATAAATTGCCTGAATCAATGGAAATATTGAAAAAATTCAAGAGCTTGTGCTCACAGACTGTCAACAGATTATTGATCAACTGTCAGATACCTGTGGGTTTTCTTGGAGCTTGGTTCAGTGAATTTTAACAGAAGATTTGTGGCAGACATGAGACGGGTTATTCCACCATGACAACACACCTGCACACACAGCCATCTCTGGTAGACAGTTTTTGGCTAAAAATGGCTTGGTTCTGCTGCCCCATGCTCTTACTCACCTGAGCTGGTTCTGTGTGGCTTTTGCTTATGTCTATGCATGAAAAGTGACACTGATTTGACAGCATTGAAGAAGTCAAGAAAAAAACGAGGGAGGAGCTGTCAGCCATTTCTAAAGATGACTGCAAAAACGTCTTGAACAATGGAAGCACTGGTGTGACAAATGTATTAGTGGTAATGGAGAGTATTTTGAAGGGAATAAAGTTGTTTTGTAAACAATTTGAAAATATATAGCTTTTAAAAAATAATTCCAGTTTCTTTTTTGGGGGGGTATCCCCTCATAAGTACAATTAACAGTATTGTTTTCATTTATATTTCTTTGCCTTCGAAAGTCAGTTATAATGCTTATTTCTTTTGTTATCCAGCACTTTTCCAGTACAGAATGGAGCCTGATCCTCTGCGGAAAGATGAAAGGAAGCAGACACTCCTCAAGGAAACAATACCATTTTTTCTTGATAAATTTGAAAAAGTACTAGAGGAGAATGGTGGATTTTCAGTGGGAGGAGCTGTAAGTGAATATTGAAACATGCGACTCTTTCCATGGAAAATTTGAAAGTACTACTCCATTGTGTATGATTATTTACATATTTAGTACACCCTTTTTTTTCTTCTGATGTCTTGAAATTGATGCAATGCACTTGTGATTCAAGTGTAATAATGTTTCACTCAAAAACCTTGATTATGGCGACAGAGTCATCTGTAGTGTAGCACAATTTCAGGCTAGGTGATAATTTGTGAACTGATGAAGCCCACCTAAATGAATATAAAATACAGGTCATAATAACATATTGATCTACAAACACTCCAAATCTTCATTCATCATTGGCAACATTTACTCTGTACTTAAAACACACCTGTATGACAGTATGTGAATGCTGCTTAGCAACTGGTTGACCCATTTCTAATTTCAGAAAGAATCCATTCTTGGTGTCATTCACTTCATATATATTAGACTTTTCAGCAACCTTGAGTTCCCATTGTTTATTATACTTCTTTTATAGAAGTAACAAAAATTGCTAGGTGAATTAAGAAACATTTATTTATTGAAGAACAAAGAATTCTCACAAAAGTATTTTATAGCATATTATGTACATGTAGTGTAAATCAACCATCAAAAATACAGTGAGGCCCTAATGTAGCTATTATCTGCACTTGTATGTAGAGATAACATATGGCCAGTACATTCTGTAAATATTTGAGAAATTGTTTTATCTTCTTACATCATACCATGTCACCTTAGATTCTGGATGGGTGAAATACTTAAGGCAGTAATGATCCTGCTATATCTCTTCTTAGTATTTCCATATTGCTAATTTTCTCCGTTCAAACATTCCTTTATTTTACCAACCTGCTTCATAATGAATGTTATTTTACTCATTTGCCATCATACATTAAATTTATGTTATGAAAGTCACTTTAATTTGGTGTTTTGATGTCTATGCATAGATTAGCCTTTGATTGACTATTAAAAAAGAGAAAAAAAACATATAAAAACATACAGTCTGTACCTACATGTACCTCTACACAGTCACCATCCAAATTCCATTTGCCATACTGTGACACCATCCTGTTTATCCTTTCATCAAAGAATGTTACCATCTGTTGCTTCAGCCAGTTGTTGAAGGCTTCCTTGAATTCATTGTCCATCATGAATAACCAGCCAGCCTTCATCTTGGAGAAGTGGTGAAAGTTGCTTGGTGCCAAGTCTGGACTGTAAAGAGGAAGTTGAAAAATCTCCCAGCCAAAAAAACATGAGTTTTTCTTTGTTTTGATTTGCAGTATGAGGTTGCACATTGTCATGAATGAGAATTATTCCTTCAGCTACTATCTTGCGCCATATGTTTTGGAATGACTTTCGAAGTTTTGTGAGAGTGATGTTACAGTATTTTCATGCATTACTGTCATGAAATCTGTTGTCAAAATTCCTTTGTGATCCCAAAAAATATCTGACCATCATGTGTGGCTTGACAATGTCAGCTTGCATTTTATGAGCACATTGGAAGCATGAACGTGCAACCACTGTCTGGACTGTTCCTTAGTTTCAGAGTTCATGTATTGTACCCATGCCTCATTCCCAGAGAAACTCTCCTTTCCCTATTAAATATTACCTTCTTTACATTTAGAAGTAAACATGCAAAGTAATTCATTACTGCATTTGAATGTTGCACAGATTTCATTAGTTCATACCACCCTTCTAGCAAGCACAATTCTAGTATGGAATATATTGTGGGTATAGTAAGTTCGCATTGGTCTTCTGGGATGGGATCACTCTGACAGAGTTTATAGGTGGAGGAGTCAGATAATAGGCGGAGGCCTTCTGCCAAGCAGTCACTGGGATTCTTAACAACAGTGGTGGAACCTTTGTCTGCATGTAGGGTGATTAGGTCAGGATTTACTTTGAAGTTGTGTGTGGCTGATCTTTCACATACTGAAAGGTTGGTGTTCTGAGGAAGGGACCTGGGGAAGGATGATGAAGCTAAGTTGGAGGTAAGTCATGCCAGGCAGGAAGGTGACCAGTGGGTGGTTAGGTGGGACGGGTGGTGGATCACATTTGGCTGGTGGTATGAACTGGAAGAGGCAGGGTTTAATGTTGGAATTAGGGTGGTTTTGGTTCGAGGGATTTGTGGCAAAGAAGTGTTTTCATTGCAGGGATCAGAAGAAGAAGTGTAGGTCTTTGACAAATCCAGCATGGTTAAATTTGGGTGTAGGGCTAAAGGTGAGGCCTTTAGGTAGGACAGAAACTTCTTTGGAGCTGAGGGTTTTGGTGTAAAGGTTAACAATAGTATTGCGGGAATGTTTTGGCTCTGGATTTGGTGCAGCATGGTGATATCCACTACAGGACAGCTGGGAAATCTGGGAAAAACTCAGGAATTTTTTCATCTTGGAGAAAACCAGGAAAAACCTAGAAATTTTTTAGAATTTTGGGAATTTTTCTGTATCCCATTACTGCAAAATAATACAGCAGCAACAAAATATAAACAAGAGAAGAAAAAAATAAATAAAACTTAAGTTGAAAACGAAATGAATCATTTACAGTAACAAAACATAGTGCACACACAAGTGTCTGCCAACAGCAAAATGTGTCAAAGGCCTTAGGACAAAGACTATGCAATACTTCATAACAACCAACTGCTTGTGTCGACCATGACATCACAACTCTTTACATTAGATTCGTTTGAGCAGTTGCTAGGAGACTCTTGCGCAACCACAGTTGAGTCACGTATGAATAGTACTCCCATTCTGGCTATTAGCTACCGGTATGTCAGCAGTTGCAACAAGCAGACGGATGCCACATGGAAAAATTTTTTGGTGGACCCAAGCTGCCAGATTTGTGCATAAGCACAGCACTCTGAACTGCAAAGAAGACGAGGCAGTCTCCATGTGACCAGTGTTTACATTCAGTTATTTTGCTGTTTCCTCTTTGCTTACAGTTCTCAAATGAAATGAAAACAAAATGGATTTCTGTGGACAGGAGTTATCAAGTGAATTGAAATACATTCACATAATTACAGGAAGCTCAATATATTATTAATTGCATTGTTCTGATTTTATTTTATTTCCACATTTTTGGGAATCAAGCATTAATTGCCTTACGGAACAATAAAGTTATTTTTGTTGGTTTTACAAAGAAATTTGGATGTTATTAATCTTTTCCACAGAGGCAGTCAATTTATTTGAAACAAAGTGTTTTATTCCACACTGTAGGCTAGTTTCAACTGTTCATTTTCATCTTCTGGTGCATATGGCAACATGCCATCATGGAGAACCAAACATGAGATAATACAGTACTGGTATTCCAAGAAAATTTGCAGCCTGATAACCACACAAAAAGAGACTAATATTATATGTGAAAGCTTAGCTTCTCTTGTAGCTTATTAATCTTCAAGACCAATATTATAACTGAAACCTTAGTTTTTCTTGTAGCTACACTTTGTGTATTAATTTATACCGTTAACTTTTTCCTATTTGTGTATTTGCGCTGCTTAGCAGTGATGTTGCTATTGGCTGAATACATCACATGGCCCATGCTATGAATATCTTCTGTCACTGTCTGTAGAGATCGCATGACATGAGCTATGATTGGCTTACAAAAGTGCATCACAGTCTTGATTTTAATGCTTCAGAAACTAACATGCTGTGTATGATGGAATTCGAATTTATACTCTCACAAAACAAAAATATGCAGTGTACATGTTTCTGCACATCAAAGATCTATCTGAAATGCTCTTTTTCATCCTGAGTTTTGTTTTCTAAAGTACTTTGAAGTCTTATGCTGGTGTATAAAACCTTACCTATTCAAAGGACTGAAAAGTTTTACAGTTCTGAGGGAAAGTATGCTGTCACTTAAAACAAAACAAAAAAATATTTTTTACTGAGAAATCTGGGAATTTTTTTTCTTTGTCTGCATATACATCCTGTGGAGAGTTGGTTAGGAGTTTTGGGGGATGTGGCAAATTGAAAATGTCAGCTAGACAGCTGCTGTGAAGGGTGGACGAGGAGGAACAATTTGGGTACAATAGGAGTTGAGTATTAGTGCACCGAGGTGACAGTAGGATGTCAGCAAGTTGGATAACTCATGGAGGTGAAACAGTAGGATGTCCGCAAGTTGGATAACTGATGGAGGTGGTGTGTGGAATGCTCCTCCAGGTGCTGGAGAACAAAGGATTCAGTTTCAGAGATGTGACATGTGGATGGGGTTGCAGAGTAGTAGTATATTGTGGAGGGAGCAGAGGCGGTTCTGGGATGCCTGTGCTATGGAGATGTGTTTTTGTAGTACCAAGTTTGTGAGGGCCAGGGATTGACAGAATCTGAAAATGTGTAGGTCATTGTGAAAGGAGGGGTGGGATCCTGAGAAATGAATTTTTACAGTTAGGCTGTTTGGGGGGATTCCACGGTTTAGGCAGAATTTGAGAAACAGGATGTGGAACTGGGTTTTAGCTAGGGAAAGGGATACTTTTCTGAACTGGTGCAGAAAAATGGGGCAAGGATCCACTGTGGCAGAAATCATGTAAAGGACTGGGAATGATGCAGAAATGGGCAAAATAAGTGTTGATGGTTGTGAGAGGCACTGTATAAGTGAAAAGATGCACAAAAGATACGTAAAAATACGTAAAGACATGCATAGATACGCAAAAATACGATCATATACCCCCAAAGGCCTCACACTTAAAGTTCCCATCTCTGGCTAAAAATTTAAAAACTAGATATATTTTTTCCACGTGGAACGTTTCCCTCTATTGTATTCATATCAAAAATACGATCAGATAGATAAAAATACGCACAATTACACAAAAATATGCAAAATACACTAAACCATGCAAAAATATGCACAAATACGTTAAAATGGACAGAAGCATGGGTGGAAAGGAATGGTGATGTGTGTGTGTGTGTGTGTGTGTGTGTGTGTGTGTGTATTTATTTTGCGATAAGCAAAGAAAGAGGGAAGGGGCATGGGTTAGGTTGAGGATCAAAAGTTCATGTGTGGAAAGAAAATGCTAAAGTACATCAGGATGAGGGATGAGATGGTATCAGTAGGAAAAAATATAATTATAACTGTCAGAGGGGCATTAGAAGCTGCATCACCAATCCGGGCGGTCACGAACTCTGTGTTGTGTGCAGATGATCATTGATACAGTGTGGCTTGGAAGTAGATGCAGCTTGGTGGGCAGGAAAGAAGAGAAAGAATGGACACTGAGAAAAGTAATTCTATAGAGAAGAGTAACAAAGGAAACATCACTGTGTTGTAGGATGGAAGGAAGCCATTTGGCAAAAACCAAAAAATGGAAATTTGAGGTAGGAATATCAACAATGTAGTAACAGACAGATTGCTACTTACCATGAAGAAGACACGTCAGGTTGCAGGCAGGTACAATTAAAAGACACTTACATAAGGCTTTCGACCACAGCCATCATCAGTAAAAGAGGAAGACATACCATTCACACATACAAGCAAGCACACATCTACGCACACACAACTGCCAACTACAGCATCTTGGGCCAGAATGCAACTATCACATGGGATGCAAGCAGCAATCTGGAGGACGTGGAGAAGGGGAAGGGATGGTAGTGTATGGGTGGGAAGAGAGAGAAATGCTGTTTGGTGGAGTGTGCAGGGACTAGTCTGCCAACAGGCACAGCATCAGAAGATTCTGGGGCCGGGAGATAGGGAAGAAAGGAGCAAAAAAGGAAAGATTGGCTGATGCATTGGCAGAGGGCTGCAAATAAACAGGGTGGGAGTTGAGAGTCGAAAAGAGATGATAGGACAGAGGGGGTGGAAACTGTTGGGTGAAGTGTGTGAGGACACTATGTTGCCATCAGTTGAGGCCGGAATAATTATGGGAAAGTGTTGTAAGAAACTCCCATCTGCATGGCTCCAAAAAGCTTGTGATGAAGGAAAGGATCCAGAGAGCTCATATACTGCAGCAGCCATTGAAATAAAGTGTGTTATGTTCTGCTGCTTGTTGTGCCACAGGGTGGTCTACTTTGCTCTTGGCCACAGTTTGGCGATGGCCGTTAATCCTGGTGGACAGCTGTACCAATATAAAGAGCTGTGTAATGATTGCAGCAGAGCTGGCAAATGACGTGGCTGCTTTCACAGTTTGCTTGGCCCCTGATGGGATAGGATAAACCTGTGACAGGACTGGAGTGGTGGGTGGGTGGATTGGGCAGGTTTTGCACCTGCATCTTCCACAAGGATATGATCCTTGTGGCAAGGGGGTTGGGACTGGGAGTGACATACAATGGAATATGATGTTATGGAGTTTAAGTTGGCAATGGAACACCAATTTAGGAGGGGTGGGAAGTATTTCAGGTAGGATGTCCCTCATTTTAGGGCACAATGATAGGTAATCAAAGCCCTGGTGAAGAATGTGATTCAGTTTTTCCAGTCTGGGTTGGTACTGTGTGATGAAGGTGACACTCCTTTGGGGCTGGTTCTTGGTGTTGCTAGGAGGATTGGGGGTTTGAGGGGAAAGGGCTTGGGAGGTCTGTTTGCAGACTAGGTCTGGGGGATAGTGCCTGTCTGTGAAGGTCTTGGTGAGACCCTCAGCATACTGAGCAAGGGACTTTTTGTCAGTGTGAAAGGGATGACAGCTGTCAAAATGCAAGTGCTGTTGGTGGTTGTTGGGTTTAATGTGGGTAGAGTTGTGGATGGAGCCATCAGAAAAGGGGTGGTCAACATCTAGTATGGTGGTACCCTGGGTTGAGGAGGACCATGTGAAGCGGATGGGAGAGGTGTTAAGGTTTCAAAGGAATGAAGATAGGGTGTCTTGGCCCTGAGTCCAGATCATGAAGATATCATTAATGAACCTGAACCAGACTAGGGGTTTGGTGTTTTGGGATGCTAGGAAGGTCTCCTCTGGCCCATAAAAAAGTTGGCATATGAGGGTGCCATGTGGATGCCCATGGCTGTTCCATGAATGTGTTTATACACCTTCCCTTCAAATGAGAAGTAGATGTGGTTTAGGATAAAGTTAACAAGGTGTATGAGGGATGAGGTAGTGGGTTTGGAGTCTGTAGGATGTTGGGAAAGGTAGTGATAGCAGTAAGACCAGGGACATGGGGGATGTTCATGTATTGGGAGGTGGCATCAACAATGACAAGTTGGGATCCAAGAGGTAAAGGGGTAGGGATGGTGAGAAGTTGGTGAAGGAAATGGTTGGTGTCTTTGACGTGAGAGGCTATATTAAAGGCAGTTAGTTGGAGGTGTTGGCTAATGAAGGCTGAAATTCTAGATAGGACCTAAGACTGTAAGCAGGGATTTGCAGTATGTGTTGGACTTCTAGGATGGGGTCATTCTGGCAGAGTTTATAGGTGGGGGAGTCAGATAATTGGTGGAGGCCTACTGTCAATTAACAGCAGTCATAGAACCTTTGTCTGCAGGTAGGATGGTTAGGTCAGGATTTGATTTGAGGTTGTATATGGCTGTTCTTTCTTATACTGAAAGTTTGGTGTTCTGAGGAAGGGACCTGGGGAAGGATGGTGAAGCTAAGCTGAAGGTAAGGAATTCCTGGAAGGTGACCAGTGGGTGGTTAGGTGGGAGGGGTGGTGCATCATACTTGGATGAACTGGAAGAGGCTGGGTTCAATGTTGAAATTAGGGTGGTTTTCGTTGAAAATATTGGTGGCAAAGAAGTGCTTGCATGGCAGGGATCAGGAAAAGGAGAGTAGGTCTTTGACAAGTTAAATTTGGGCATTGAGCTAAAGGTGAGGTCTTCCTACTCCAGTCCTGTTACAGGTTTACCCTACCACATCAGGGGCTGGGTGGGCCACATGTGAAAGCAGCAAAGTCATTTACCAGCTCTGCTGCAATTATTGCAGAGCTTTTTATATTGGCATGAGGACCAACCAACTGTCCACCAGGACGAATACCACCCTGTGGCACAACATGCAGCTCAACATAACACACCTGATATCAGTGGCTGCTTCACTACCCAAGCTATCTGGATCCTTCCCTCCACCACCAGCTTTTCTTAACTGCGCAGATGGGAGTTATCCTTAAAACACATTCTCTGCTCCCGCAGTTATCCCAGCCACAACCGACAGCAATATACTGTCCCCACACCCTGCACCCAACAGTATCCACCCCCTCTGTCCTATCATCTCCACATTCTCATCTCCTACCCTGTTTATTTGCCGCCCTCTGCCAATACATCCACCTGTCTTTCATCGCTCCTCTCTTTTTGCTTCTTTTTTTCCCACCTGCCTGCCCCAAAATCTGACTTTGCACCTGTTGGCAGTCTAGTCCCTGCACGCACCATCTCTCTCTCTCTCTCTCTCTCTCTCTCTCTCTCTCTCTCTCTCTCCCGACACAGACACTACTATTCCTTCCCCTTTCCCAACTCCTCCAGGTGCTTGCACCCCTGCATAATAAATAATGTAAAGTTAGTGCTTTTGGCATACATTTATCCTGAAAACATTTTGTTTTCCTAAAGATTAGTTAAAAATGTTGGTACCCACAGTGCTCACAACTTATGGTAACTGAACCTCTATGTGACAGTATTAACGAGGGCTTCCTTTGAAATCTGAGGCACACTTTCAGTGAGTTCAGAACTTGTGAAACAGTATCTTGCATGCACATTTTTGATAATATGTTGTGCAAATTCATCAATCAAATCTGAGTCTCTTCCTTGTTCATTTTCATCCCACACACCCAAGAATTTTCTGCACCACTCCCTCTTAGCTTCATCACTCTTAATCCCACCTCATTGCAGGAAGAAATGACAGATGTACCTCACAACTGTTGGAAGATGCAATAACCCCATCTGTTTTAATCACTTCCTGCTTACACACTGATGAATGAAACAGACAGCTGACTGATACAATACTTTGATACTGATACTTTGTAGTCTCCTTTTCCAACCTTGCAAGGGTCATAAAATTACAAGTATATGTTTATTTTTAATAGCCGATCAGAGGTCAGTCTATGTATGTACACTGAAGAGCCAAAGAAACTCATACACCTGCAAAATAACGTGTAGGGTCACCTGAGCATGCAGTAGTGCCACCACACGATGTAGCAGGGACTCGATGAATGTCTGAAGCAGTGATGATGATGATGCTGGCTTGTGGGGCACTCAACATCATGTTCATCAGCACCCGTTCCAGTTCCAAATCTCTCCATTTCCAATCTCAGCACTTCCTGAATGATGATGATATAATGAGGACAACACAAACACCCAGTCCCTGGTGGAGAAAATCCCCAACCCAGCTGGGAATAGAACCCAGGACCCCATGATCCAGAGGCAGAAACGCTAGCCACTAGACCATGAGCTGTGGATGTATGAAGTAGTGCTGGAGGGAACTGACACCATAAATCCTGCAGGGCTGTCCATAAATCCGTAAAGAGTATGAGGGGCTGAAGAACTCTTCTGAGCAGCACATTGCAAGGCCTCTTAGATATGCTCAATAAGGTTTGTGTCTGGGGAGTTTGGTGGCAGCGGAAGAGTTTCAACTCTGAAGAGTGTTCCTGCAGCCTTTCTGTAGCAATTCTGGACATGTGGGGTGTTGCATTGTCCTGCTGGAATTGCCCAAATCTGTCGGAATGCCCAATGGGCATGAACAGATGTACACATTCAGACAGGATGCTTACATACGTGTCACCAGTCAGAGACATATCTAGACATATCAGGGGTCCCATATCACTCCAACTGCACACGCCTCACACCATTACAGAGCCTCCACCAGCTTGAACAGCACCCTGCTGACATGCAGGTTCCATAGGTTCATGAGGTTGTCTCCATACCTGTACACTGCCATCTGTTTGATACAATTTGAAATGAGACTCATCTGACCAGGTAACATGTTTCTAACCAACAACAGTCCAGTGTCAGTATTGACGGGTCCAGGCGAGGCGTAAAGCTTTGTGTCATGCCACCATCGAGGGTACACGAGTAGGTCTTTGGCTCCAAAAGCCCATATCAATACATTTCGTTGAATAGTTCATACTCTGACACTTGTTGATGGCCCAGAGCATTGAAATCTGCAGCAATTTGTGGAACGATTACACTTCTGTCACGCTGAACGATTCTCTTCAGTCGTCGTTGGTCCTGTTCTTGCAGGATCTTTGTCCAGCCACTGCAGTGTCCAGAGATTTGATGTTTTACTGGATTCCTGATATTCATGGTACACTCATGAAATGGTCGTATGAGAAAATACCCGCTTCAGCACTACCTCGGAGATACTGTGTCCCATCACTCATGCGGTGAGTACAACACCACCTTCAAATTCACTTAAATCTTTATAACCTGCCACTGTAGCAGCAGTAACCGATGTAACAACTGCGCAAGACAGTTGTCTTATGTAGGTGTTGACAAGCCATAGTGCTGTGTTCTGCCTATTTACATACCTCTGTACTTGAATATGCTTGTCTATACTAGTTTCTTTGGCACTTCAGTGTATATGTCTTGTTCTGTCAGTGTTTTTTATATGTTCATCTTTCCAGAATATAAAATAATTAGTGATTCAAGAAGGTGCAAAGGATGAGAATAACCTACTCAGAGTTCCATTTCCATTCAGGAATGTGAGAAAATAAGAAGAAAAACTGAGAGAACAAGAGGAAAAAACAAGAATCTGAAAATATTCAGTTAGTTGGAAGCAGGAGTAGTATTGTCACAAATGAGCACATGAGGAAGCTGATGGGCAAATGAAAGAAAGAAATTTTTTCAGTTGGAAATAAAGTATAACATATATGTGGTTCATGGCGTGGGTTCCTGTAGCCATGTCCAAGTTCATGAACCATGGGCAACGTATGAGTGGCCAAGTAAGTGGTCCCGACAGTCGGGATACCAGTTACTTTGGAATAAGGCAGGGCATCTCGGACATATTCTGAGTCATGGTCACCTTTGTGCTCATACGGCAAAGACTACCAAATCCACCGGTTAGTCCCTCAACCGTTAGGGGTAATACCCAATGGGACTCACGGCAAGTAAGGCTAGCAACCTGCTTCCCTGGTACTTTAAATATGATGCTGGCAACAATCAGAGCAAAATGCCTCGGACCTTTGGAGGTGGCGGAGTCCCACCTCTAACTGACAAACCAGGGACTCCTAAGATACGACTTGGCAAACAAATGGTAATGAGATGGGTAGCTATTAATATCAATGGGGGCTACTCTGGGAAGAAGGTAGAGCTGGCAGAGTCTGCAAGTAAGATGGAGCTGGACGTTTTAGCTGTTAGTGACATTCGGGTAAGGGGTGAGAAAGAAGAGGAAGTGGGAGAATACAAGGTCTACCTGTCAGGAGTCAAATCAGGGATAGCACAATGGGGTGTAGGGCTTTACATCAGTAAAGAAATGGAACCCAGCGTAGTTGCAATAAGGTATGTAAACGAATGACTGATGTGGATAGATTTGACAGTGTCTAGCAAGAAAATTAGGATTGTGTCAGTATATTCGCATTGTGAAGGGACAGATCAAGATAAGATGGATAGTTTTTGTGAGGCACTCAGTGATGTAGTTGTTAGAGTAAAGGACAAGGACAGTGTTCTGCTCATGGGTGATTTTAACACCAGGATTGGAAATCGAACAGAAGGGTATGAAAAGGTTATGGGTAAATTTGGAGAGGATATGGAGGCCAACAGGGACAGGAAACAACTCTTGGATTTCTGTGCCAGTATGGGCTTAGTAATCACAAACTCCTTTTTTAAACATAAGAACATTCACCAGTATACTTGGGAAGGCAGGGGAACCAGATCTGTCATTGACTATATAATAACAGATCAGGAATTCAGGAAGGCTGTGAGGGACACACGTGTATTCAGGGGATTCTTTGATGACACTGATCATTATTTAATCTGCGGTGAAATTGGGATTATGAGGCCGAAAGTGCAGGAGGTCAGGTCCATATGTAGGAAGATAAGAGTGGAGAAACTTCAGGATAAGGAAATCAGGCACAAGTACATAACAGCAATCTCAGAAAGGTACCAGTTAGTTTAATGTAGTCAATTACAGCCATTGGAAAAGGAATGGACAAGGTACAGGGAAACAGTACTAGAAGTGGCTGAAGAATGTCTTGGAACAGTAGTGTGTAAAAGTAGGAAGAAGCAAACAGCTTGGTGGAATGACACAGTCAAGGCAGCCTGTAAAAGGAAAAAGAAGGCGTATCAAAAATGGCTACATACTAGAACTCAGGTAGGCAGAGAAAGTTATGTTGAAGAAAGAAACAAAGCCAAACAGATAATTGCAGCATCCAAGAATAAATCTTGGGAAGACTTTGGAAACAGGTTGGAGACTATGGGTCAAGCTGCTGGAAAACCATTCTGGAGTGTAATTAGCAGTCTTCGAAAGGGAGGTAAGAAGGAAATGACAAGTATTTTGGACAGGTCAGGAAAACTGCTGATGAATCCTGTGGATGCCTTGGGCAGATGGAGGGAATATTTTGAAGAGTTGCTCAATGTAGGTGAAAATACAATCAGTAATGTTTCAGATTTCGAGGTAGAATGGGATAGGAATTATGATGGAAATATGATCACATTTGAGGAAGTGGAGAAAATGGTCAATAGATTGCAGTGCAATACAGCAGTTGGGGTGGATGAAATTAAGTCGGAACTCATCAAATACAGTGGAATGTCAGGTCTTAAATGGCTACACAGGATAATTGAAATGGCCTGGGAGTCGGGACAGGTTCCATCAGACTGGACAAAAGCAGTAATCACACCAATCTTTAAACATGGAAACAGAAAAGATTGTAACAACTACAGAGGTATCTCTTTAATCAGCGTTGTGGGTAAAATCTTCTCAGGTATTGTTGAAAGGAAAGTGCGAGTATTAGTTGAGGACCAATTGGATGAAAATCAGTGTGGGTTTAGGCCTCTTAGAGGTTGTCAGGACCAGATCTTTAGCTTACGGCAAATAATGGAGAAGTGTTATGAGTGGAACAGGGAATTGTATCTATGCTTTATAGATCTAGAAAAGGCATATGACCGGGTTCCTAGGAGGAAGTTATTGTCTGTTCTACGAGATTATGGAATAGGAGGCAAACTTTTGGAAGCAATTAAAGGTCTTTACATGGATAGTCAGGCAGCAGTTAGAGTTGACGGTAAATTGAGTTCATGGTTCAGAGTAGTTTCGGGGGTAAGACAAGGCTGCAACCTGTCTCCACTGTTGTTCATAGTATTTATGGATCATATGTTGAAAACAATAGACTGGCTGGGTGAGATCAAGATATGTGAACACAAAATAAGCAGTCTTGCATATGCGGATGACTTAGTTGTGATGGCAGATTCGATTGAAAGTTTGCAAAGTAATATTTCAGATCTAGATTAGAAATGTAAGGACTATGGTATGAAGATTAGCTTCTCCAAATCGAAAGTAAAGTAATGTCAGTGGGAAAGAGAGAGAAACGGATTGAGTGCCAAACAGGAGGATATAAGTTAGAACAGGTGGGCGGTTTCAAGTACTTAGGATGCATATTCTCACAGGATGGCAACATAGTGAAAGAACTGGAAACGAGGTGTAGCAAAACTAATGCGGTGAGTGCTCAGCTACGATCTACTCTCTTCTGCAAGAAGGAAGTCAGTACCAAGACTAAGTTATCTGTGCACCGTTCAATCTTTCGACCAACTTTGTTGTATGGGAGCGAAAGCTGGGTGGATTCAGGTTACCTTATCAACAACGTTGAGGTTACGGATACGAAAGTAGCTAGGATGATTGCAGGTACTAGTAGATGGGAACAATGGCAGGAGGGTGTCCACAATGAGGAAATCAAAGAAAAACTGGAAATGAACTCCATAGATGTAGCAGTCAGGGCAAACAGGCTTAGATGGTGGGGTCATGTTACACGCATGGGAGAAGCAAGGTTGCCCAAGAGACGCATGGGAGAAGCAAGGTTGCCCAAGAGACTCATGGGTTCAGCAGTAGAGGGTAGGAGGCGTCGGGGCAGACCAAGGAGACGGTACCTGGATTCGGTTAAGAATGATTTTGAAGTAATAGGTTTAATATCAGAAGAGGCACCAATGTTAGCTCTGAATAGGAGACCGTGGAAGAATTTTATAAGGGGGCTATGCTCCAGACTGAATGCTGAAAGGCATAATCAGTCTTAAATGATGATGATGATGATATGTGTTAAAAAATTAAAAATGAATGTAAATGAAATCTCTCTCTCTCTCTCTCTCCCTCACACGCACCCACCCACACACACACACACATACACACACACACACACACACACACACACACATACATACACACACACACACACACACACACACACACAAAGATGTTGTACTTACTCTAAAAATGTGGACCTGTAGTTGAAAGCAACTCAAAGTTTAACTAATTTGCACTGTTGTATGCAGATTTCAATGAAAGACAAGGAAACAGGAAGAGGGGGAAAGAAAAAGGAGAAATACAAAGGCAAAATATACCAAAATACAGAAAAGAATTCCAACCACAGCATGCAGTGTTGGAATTGGGTTAAAACAGAAGAGCTGTACATAGACAATGGGTGTGAGCAAGTAGGATATTGGTAAATGAATGAAAGAATGAATTACCTGTGACAAATAGGCTACACAAAAACATCAGCATTAATTTAGCGTCAGAGGTGCTTTCTTTTAGCATGGTAAACATAATTGTTACAAATTCAGTAAATAAGTAGTTTCAATCATTTCCTTTAGAACTCCATGATAATATGATCTTTCTACACCAAATTTGTAGAAGTGTTCACTTCTCATTTTGGGCTAATGTGTTATGTGAATGTGCATAGCAAGAAATAACTGATGTCAACTGTTCAAGGATGATCTGGATCAAATGATTTGTTATGAAGAGGTCAGCAGACAAGTTTTTAGCCCACACACTGCCTGTTGTGTGACCTTATTACAATAAGACAATAATGTGTACCACTGACACTACTTTTGCCCAGCATGTGGTGCATTTGGAAAAAAATGAGATAATGTCATCAGATTAGTTATTACTAAATGTAGTGTTAGCACTTTAGTCCGCTGGTCCCTTCATTTATCTTTTGTCATGGCAATATTGTAGGAGGGAAAAACTTAGTGTATCTGTCTCATTGTACTGTTGAGGGGTGAGTGAAAAGTCAGCACATACCAAATGAGATCAGAAATGTTCTACAATAAATCCTTATCCACTCAGGAAATGGTTACACCTCTCTGCCATCCCATTTATGTATACTCATGGCTGAACTAAGGTACGCAAAATTTATTAAAAAATATGACATGTTACTTAAATCCAATGTGTCAGTGATATGTTGAGAGACAAGCAGACAAGCCTCTTTTTAGGATTTGTGTCAAAAACTGTCATTGAGTACCAAATGACTTTTACCTGCATTTCGATGTTTCACTAACACAGAAATGTGTCTGAACAGTCCGTGAGAGCTGAGCAGTAGAACTCCTTTCTTCTTGACCACTTAAGCAGTTGTAAGCTTCTGTACCACACTATCAGCATACACATCCATCAGGTGGCCATCAATTCCATAGCCAAATTCCAGGTACTTAAAGTGGCAGCTCTTCATGAACGCACGGTAGGCTGGTATTAGCAGGGGGGAAAAAAGTTAATTGCATCCCTGAAAGTATGCTACCTTTTAAGTCTGATAGCTGTTTGAAATGTGAATTCATCTTTTACTGGTTGTGGCTTTCCACTGGGCTTGTATTTATACCCAAGTTGTAACAGTTCCCATGTCCCTTCTCAAAGTTCACAAGAGCAGTAATATTGTGTCATATATATCAGATCTGAATGTCACATGCCTACCTAGCAATTTTCATTCTCAAAAGCCTTCAGGGGTCAGAATTTTCACAAACAACAGTATGACTTGTATACAACAATAGTTCTGTTCAACTGTGTACCATGCATACAGTGTCAGTTACATGTTCAAGCTGAAAATCAAATATAAAATTTTATTTTGTAACATTTATGTAAAAATAGTAGTCCAACATGTAACTTTCTATCTACCTGAAAATCTTGTTTCTTATTTATTTTCACAATTTTACTGCTATGTTTGCTACAAGTTGAGTGCCTGGCATTGCTTGGGTATGTATTTATTTTATTGTGAATCATGAATTATGCTCCTTTGTCACCCCCATCCCAACCCCTTTGAGAAGTAGGTGTTTCTTACCTACACCATGGTTCTTTCCAGAAAGTGAGTGACATAGGTGCCAAGTACGGTTGAAATTAACCTGTGGTTTAGGAGGAGATGTGGAAGATACCAGGTAGTTATAATTAAAGTGCAGCTACTCATAAATGTCCAGTGTGAGTTGTAATTATCGTATGGCAGAAAAACTTGGTATATATGCTGAAGTGTTAATGCAGGAACCAATTTATGCTGGGAAAAAAAAAAAAAATTAGTTCCAATTTTGGCCACAAGGTGCAGATCTGGCACTATACAGCATCTCGTCAATGTCTCCAGTGTTCATATTGAAGTGTGTAAGCAACAGTTAATAACAAAATCAACATTATGCCTTTCTCACATGTTTGACCTTTTCTGACCATGTCCTGTTCCTAATACATTACACAGGGAAACATTTCTGGAAGTCTTTCTTGCATTCACAGCACCAGATTTGTATGTGGCGGCCACAACTGGATCTAATTTTTTTCTGCCATAAATCGGTTCTGTGTTACCAAGTTTCAATGCCATATAATTATGGCAGCCCACACTGGAACTGCACTTTCATTATAACCACCTTGTACAGACATACACTTTTATAATATGTATGGATTGTGTTACTGATAAAGAAGTGTAGTTGAATAACAAATAAATCTTCTATTAGTTCATCTCCTTCTTCCCTCTCTCTCTGTCTGTCTCCTCCTCTCCTTTTCTGGCCGTTCTCCCACCCCCCATCTATCCATCTCCTACTCTCCCTCCTCCCCCCCGCCCCCTCCCATCTGTCCATCTCCTCCTTCCCCCTTCTCTCTCCACATTATCACCCCCACCCTAACAGGAGGTTGCTTGTCACTTCTTATCTCAACAGTATTTCTTTTCAGACAGCAAGTAGTATATGTACCAACTTTAGTTGAAATTGACCTAGGGGTTTAGGAATGGGTTTCCATCCATAGCTTTGCCAGTGTACGCACATCACATATCTTTAACATATTACACCTTTATCTTGTGCAAATTTCACCCTGCAGTTTCATTTTCACGTGGCTCAATGTTTATGCTGTCATCCCTCCTCAACTGTGTGTTGTATGATGATATATTTTTGCGAGTACATTCAGCGGTATATGTGTATACTGTCTGCAGAATGTGTTGCATATAGAGTTAGTAAAGAAGTAATAAGTTAAAGGGTCATGCCTGATGTGGCAATTTTACTGCAAGAACAGCAAAAATGCAGTAAGTGATAAACACTTTTCTTTCATCTTTTTTAGGTGTGCCAGTAAGAAAAAGTCTTGTAAAGGTTTGAAATTATGTGTAAATTTGGTTTCAAATCACTGAGGGCCCTTATTCTCCACTACCCGACAAATATAATCTGGCTATTTGCTTGCCGTGAGCTGCACTCCTTTTTCAACCCCATTCCCACCCCCACCCCTTTGAGAGGTAGGTGATTCTTATTCCTACAGTGGTTCTTACCAAACAGTAAGTGCCATGTGTACGAAATCTGGCTGAAATTGATCCAGTGGTTTAGGAGATGTGGAACATACCACAATGTCAACATAATGTTAAAACCAATCTTTCTTCCTTAAAACCAGTTTCAGAGCATGTATGGATTCATCAAGAAGATGAAAAGTTACACAGTAATTGTCTTATCTAAGGAAATTACCAAGTAGAAAAATGTGCATTTCATAGTATACTCTATGTGAAAATTCCTGTACTGAGAACCATAAGGACCTAAAGCACACTATCGATGAGCCCACATTTAAGTGAATATCACAGAAACCAGTGAGACAGCTTTCTGTGAATGTTCATATATACAATGTGGGGCTACAGCACAGATAAACCTGACACACCATACGATCAAGCACTGTAAGAAGCATGACTAAATGCTACAATCTCACAATCAGCATTATGTGGTTTAGGCCCTTATGGTTCTCAGCACCTCAGTTTATTTCTTCTTGCATTCCTGTGTTAGGAAATTTATCAAGCACTTCTCTGGTAGTTGAGTCATATAGATTAGACATGTATTTAATACCATACACCATACAAACATCTTTAGCATTACATGACAGCCTGTTTTATATTAATCATAAATTTCCTTGTTTCAGCTTACCTGGACGGACTTCGTTTTTGCAGTGTCTCTAGAAAATTTTGAACTCATTTTTGGTAAAGAGTCCCTTGATCATTATCCAAAACTCAAAGCTCTTAAGGATAAGGTTTTCAGTTTGCCAAGAATTCAAGAATGGATAAAGAAAAGACCTGTAACTGAATTCTAAGATTTACCGCTGTTATGGAATGTGTATTTTAAGTCACACTATGCTTTCAGAAAAACTGATACAACATATGAAGGAACTATACCTTCACTTCAAGATAAAAATAAATTATAACTGTATTACTTCTTGCAGGAGACAAATACAATGAAGTTCAGTAATCATATATCACTTATGTGGATGCATCACAAATCTATGCATTGCAGTGAAAATTTTTTTTAATTAGTCGGACATTTTTTGTTAAAATGACAGACAGCATTACATACTCTGAATCACATTTTGTTCACAGTGTAAAGCAAAGATCAAATGGACAGAGAATAAGATAGCAGAAACTTTTTTTTCTGTTTATATCAAATGGTCCTTCAACATTGTCCATTTCTGAAGGTTTTTTTCAACAGCTGATTGTGAGAAACAATGACTTTTGTCTCTGTTAGAGAAGAAATATTGATGGTTAGCTGGCCATCTAATGTCTATATTACAATGTAAATTTATTTTTTACAAAATACATTGATTGTGTAACTACAGAATTTTTTTTTTTTAATCTCACAGACAACATATAAATTTTGAGCTTCTTTTCTGTAGAAATGATGCTGTGGAGATAAAGTTACTTATTTTCTGTTTCCTATTTATAGCCTTCTTAAGATCAATTTCTATACATGATCAATTCCTATGTACAATGCACTTGTGAAGCTATCAGCAGTTTCCATTAACAGGCAAAAATGTCCTAACGGGGAAAATAAGAATTTTGTGTTTCTCTGGAACACATCTGATAAAATTATTTATGACAAAGTAAACCTGACCCTAAACTGTAGTTCAATTTATTGTACTAGAAAATAGTTTATTCAAGCATCACTAGACTAAAGCACTGCTGTTTGTGAAAGTAATAAGCTGAAATGGCCCACACATGCTGATAAATTTACTATGCAGTTTGCTTGGAGTGAGAGTACAGTTAAATCTATTTTTTGGTTCATACAAAGTATTTCAAATGCAAAGGACAGTGGTCCCTAAAGTGAACATTTGCAGCAATACAAACCTCTCCACATAATATCAGTTATTGCAACAAGTTTTGTACATTCTCCTGGGAAAGAGATTGAGAAGTATCAGAGCAAGTTAAAAATACTGTTGTTGTGGTGGCAGAAATAAGGAACTAAGCTTAAAGTATGTAGGATTAGCTTATATTAAGCAAATGCAGGGAAAGAAACCAGGTGTGGAGCCAAGGATCCATAAAACAATGTATATTTTTACATACTCAGTTTCCAAATTTTTCAGATAACTTTCAGAGTCAGTTAGTGTAAAATTTAAAGGTCTCAGAAATTTTAGAAAATTACATGTCTAACACACAGTACTTTTCAATTGCTTGGCCAAGGGATGGACTTGTCACCTGACTGCAAAGCAATGATGCCCATTCTCAGGCTGAGTCTACCGGATGCCAACACGAAATCTGACAGGGTTCATGACAACCATAGGAAGAATTGTCAAACCACAGAACACTGAGTACGGCATGACAGAAGAGACAGATCCTTGGTTAAGAATTAGGTTACAGAAAGATTGATTGTTCTTTAACATAGACATAAATGACCAAAAAGAAAAAGCATGCACACCATTAAGCCATTGTTTGCAGATCTCAGTTGACAATGACAGTGCTAAATGACCTTATACTAATGAGTGCACAATTTACTTTTATATAGTGTAGATTATGACATCCTCAAAACTGTGGGAGCTTGTCACTATAATGTTTCTTAACTCATTTGCATGCTACATGTGCTTCCCAAATTTATTGGACATTATGCTAAAGCATTGTACTAAGCAGTACTGTAAACAAATTATTAGTATTTTATTGTATTAAAACATTATCTATTTTATTGTTGTTTTTATTGAAACTTTAGGCACTTTCACATATTAAAACTATCAGCGATGGCAAATTCTATTTCTGGAGAGGTGGGGAGGTAGTTACTGAGAATCTACATACTTCGGCGTCACAAACAAATTGTGACACACATGCCCTTCCTCCCAAGAACCAAAAATTGGATCCTCGCCTCATGGAAACTGGGGACTTAGTCAAAGAAATCATTCTCTCATTTTATTGAACCTGTTTAGCAGAAACAAGCAAATTCTCTCCAATTGTGGGTGAACACACTGTAACAAGGAACAAAATAATAGACACAGTTGAACACTGTGCCAATACTCTCTTCAGTGATATAATTTGGAGATCCGGTTCAAAGTAGTCACTGCATACTACTTCCTGCCATTAATTTAAAGCATCATCAACCCCAATACTAGTTTGGAAACTGCTGTGCTGTATTAGGCACCATCATATACCCTTGCCTTCCCCTGATCTTTGAAGTGACTCACCCACCCAGCTACAGAGCAACCTAATACTTAATGTGTACTCTAGACCACAGTGCAACTTTGCATTTCTCACATTCTATACAGATCATTGCCAGAGGTGAAAGACACAAGTGACAAAACACCCTAGGACTGAGTAGCAATATAAGAAAATATTGTACTGCTATCCATCGCAGGGATCTGAAAATACCACCAAATTGTGTTACATGTCATCAGCTAAGTATCTGCTGTGAGATGTATATTCATTACTACCCCACCCCACCCACTCAACCTTCCTGTCACCCTACAAAGCTCCAGCACCTGCAGTCTCCTCAGCAAAATAAAAAGTGGCTCTGTAATGTCATTTGAGCCTCAGCACTGCAAATACAATAATTTAGAGACCTTAGAATTCCACATATACTGTAGAGTATAAAATCAGAGTTCCATTCTGGGCCAATAACTCAAATTTCACAAACAGCAGTGTACTTGAAGAGCACGTATTTCTGATAAACTAAATGTTTAGTGCCTATTTTTGTATGTAAAAATACCAGAATGTAGAGAAACCTGTTTATAAAAAAATGTGTCACACAAGCTATCTAAAATGTACAAAATGACTGTCACATGCAATGAAGAAACACAAAAATATATTCAACCAAAACTATCTTGAAGTGATGGTTATTATTTAATGGACACTTAAACAAGGTCAATGAGGAGAGCTACAAAATAAACTTGATGGCCAAGTTCATTGAAAAATACTATTACCTCTTGCTACTGTTGCCATTCCCCATTACTACTATGTTCTTTCCTCATTGCCCTTCTTTCCCCTATGTTCTCCAGTTTGTCATGTGGCCTTTTTCCTTCTCTCCATCTTTCTTGCCCATAAATTGGCCGAGCTTCTTATTTACAACAGAATACCAAATTGCATTCACAGAAGGAATCACTAATAAAACAAATCAGGTCAAAACAAAACAAATTATCACATTAGTATTTCATGAATGGCTGAAGGTGAAGATTCAGTAACACAAAATACCAAAGTCAGAATTGAGGTCACTAATGTGAATGGTAAAGACAACAGTAATACGTGCAACATTCTTCTGAAGGTAAACAAAAGAGGATAAAACTCCAAGACAAGAGGTAAAAATTAAAACTAAGCTCAAAACATCTTTACATACTCCAGACAGGTAATGGAAATCATAAACACAACCAAGAGCATGCATTTTCTCAGCCATATGGAGTGAGATATTGAACAATTACAGCATAAAGGTCAGACAATAGCCGAGGAAAATAATGTAGCAGCTGTGGTACAGACAAACATACGAAATGGGTGAGAGTCAGGAAGTAATGGGAGGCAGGATGTGGGGAGACAGGTGGCTTTCAGTGGCAGGAACAGAATGAAGACTGAAAAAAATATCAATCATAAACAAAGCCTGACACCAAACCTACCATCACCATCTGTATACTTCTGGCCAACTACATTTAGGACTCATAATTCTTTCTCTTTCCAAGGTCAAATCTATATACAACATGGCACCATACCATGTTAATCTGTTTATGGTACATTTAAAGGAATCCTTCCCATCTACTTTGTCTAGTTTAGATTCATTGATGACACCTTCCTAACCTGTGCAAAACAGTTTCTGCTCTTTCCTTCAGAACCTCAATATCTACTTCCTAACTTCTTTACTTCGTCCTTCTCGAGTCAGTGATCTACTGTCCTATATTTTAATTTCTGCCTCTCAGATAACTCCATAAAAGTCTATGTCCATGTCGGACAGCACTGCCACTTTGACAGCTGTCACTCATTCTACATTAAAATGGTTCTCGATTACTGTCTTGGCACCGGTGAATGTTACATCTGCAGTGGGAAGCAGGAGTCAGCCAAATATGCTAATAACCATGCCAGCACCTTTACAGACTCCAAGCATCCTGCCAAGCTAGCCCAAAAACAAATGCCAGTTATTCCTGTAGCACCATCAACCCTGTAGTCATTGTGAAGCAGTCACTGATCATTACTTTTCTTATCACCAAGGCCTCGCGAAAACTTCACTGCATTTTTCACCAAGGCTTTGACTACCTCCCATCAAGCCCCGAGATAAAGGATATCTTACCCAAAATCCTACCCTCATCTCGAAAGTAGTACTTTGTCACTTAACCAACCTGGCCTGCTTCCAGTACTGCGCACCCCAAATCATTCCATCTGTTCACAATCTAAGTGTAACAAAACCTCTCTTATACATCCCCCCTCCACTTTCTTCTGCAATCAAGTCACAAATATTTCCTACATTATAGAAGGTAGAATTGTGTGTGAGAGCAGTTACATTATATACCATCTGTGCAGCATTATGTGACAACTAGACTGCTGTTGAGCATGAATTGGCACTACAAAATTGTTTGTTAACTGCAAACTTTACCAATCAGTTACTGAACATTCTGCACACCATATCAAGGATGACCACAGCTGTTTCAGTACATGTGCAGTGTGGACTCTCCCTCCACTACTTGCTCATCTTAACTGCATGGATGAGAATTGGCTTCCATTCATGTAACACTCCTGATGTAAGGCACCAATCCACTTCCCACTCGCTTATATTTACCCTCATTCTTCCCTCTACAGTCATTCAGTCATTTAACACACCACACTTCCTCTTTCCAGATCTTATACTCACATTCCTCCTGCCCCCGCCCTCCCCTCCCCCGTTTTACAAAAGTTAACCTTTTCTGTCATCATTTTGCCACTCAGAGTTGCTTGTCTAACGCTCCCTCCTCAATCTACTCAGTATCCTCCTTGCTACTGCATTTGCGTCTGTGCCACACATTAATTGACTACAGGTATGTGGTTGCTTTTCCTCAATTTTGTGAGTTGTTTCAGTCCCAGATTTTTTTTGTGAGACTTTTTTAAGCAACACTGTTCCTCATCAAAGTGAATATGATGACCATGAGATGATGACTAAACTACTATACTGGTGTACAATGCAACATCAACTGATGTATAAGCATCTGTACTATACTGCAAATGCGTTTTATAAGCTTTGAGCATGGTCTTCAAGTAACAATAAATATTCTAAATATGAGGCTTAAGTGAATCCAAAGCTTCATTGCAATACCCAGCTTAGTAATATGAAGCATGTTTTCATAACAATAAAACTAAATCGTATGCTTATTTCATCAGTGACAGTACCACACATGAGAGCAACATTATGTATCAGTACAAATGCAACCATGTTTCATATTGGCCCATCATCCTTCACCAAAACTTTAAATGGCAAATATATGCAGTATCAAATAATGGAAAATCCACAATGGAATAACAACAATATGGAAAGGGTAAGTTGCTACTCACCACATAAAGGAGGTATTTGCTTGCAGACAAGGACAATGAAAAAGACTGCTAAACATTGAAGCCATTGGACAAAAAAATCCTCCTTGTAAAATAGGAAACACACACCCATCTACACCAGCACAACTTAAATACATGGCCACTGCTTCCAGCTGCTGTGGCCCTGAGACAGTAGGGTGTGTGTGTGTGTGTGTGTGTGTGTGTGTGTGTGTGTGTGTGTGTGTGTGTGTGCGCGCGCGCGCGCGCGCGCGCGCGCGCGCGCGCGCGCGTTTTTCTGACTCTGAATGCTTCAATGTATGGCACCTGAGACAGTAGGGTGTGTGTGTGTGTGTGTGTGTGTGTGTGTGTTTTTTTTTCTGAAGGACTCTGAATGCTTAAATGAATGGCACTTTTCCATTGTGCCTGCATGCAGTTTGGCGTGTGTGTGTGTGTGTGTGTGTGTGTGTGTGTGTGTGTGTGTGTTGAGTAGCAGTCTATCCTTCTCAAATATAGGAAATATTTAATAAGTTCAACAACATGTGGGTGAGAATTTACTTTAAGATACACTGCTAGTTTTTATCAGTTCTCAATTTCTTATGATTCAGGTGTTGCTGTTTAGCTTCTGCTTTTATCTCCTTTTCTTCACAATTAACCTTCTGACCTAGTTTGATACTTTGCCAGTTTCTCACCCCAGCACTTTTCTTATTGGTTCTTACTGATTTTCATTGAGTGTCTGTTCCTCTTTTGACTTCTATTATTCTGAACACTATGTGACTGAATAATCATGTCGAATTATCATCATTTTTATGTTCCATTTTAAATTAGGTCTCTTATTTCTTTTACATTCCCAAAGACTTGTTTCTTACCCACCTGGCTGTATCTTCTCGCTTATTCACTGCCTCCTCCTGAACAGCACAATAAGATCAGGAATTCAAAGCTCATATAGAAAATTCCAATTGTTAAACACTCTTTAAAACAGAAAGCTTGTATTTATTTTTTGTTTGAGATTCCACATCACACCCTCACATGCTTTCTAATTTCCTTGTTGTAGCACAGTTTTTCTAACTGTTTATTCTGAGCTTCATTTTTGCTAGACGACAGTGAATAACGCTGAGCTATAGCTTTTTTTTTACATTCACATATGCCATACCAGAAATACAAAGCATATGTATTATCCAAAAATATATATTTTAAAAATTTTCAGATCTTTTGATCTGAGATTAAGTTTATTGGTAATCTGCAAACTGATGCTCAGCTATTAATAAAATACATGTACTGAGCACCAATGATAAAATGAAATCCCATACAAGGCTTCATGCAGACATTTGTTTTACCAATGTTGACTGTGCTGTTTTTATATTCTACCTGTTAGAAAAATTCAAACATTAGTGACACAGCACTTCATTATTAGGTTTAAAATGTAACTATTGAAGAAAGGAAGGGCAGATCACGTGGCATCCAGGACAAGAGGGACCAGTGAAGCAAAGATGTTTCCTCATCCTCCTCAGAAAGGATAGGCACCTCTCATCTTGGGGTATTGCCAAGCTGCCCCTTTTTTTATCCTTCTCCAACTTAGCCACATTTCCTCCCTGTGGAAGCAACTAAAAGCTCCGAAAGCTAAGATTTTTCTTGAGTACCTTTATTTCTGCCTCTCAGCAATACTTAGAATTTCACCTCCTGAAGATAAATATCAGACAACGATTCCATCTCCTTACAATTTTATTATTTTAGGTTTTTAGCTGTGTAGTCATGCATGGGGTAACCTGAAATTTGAGTTAAAAGTACCCTTATGCATCTGAAGCTACATTCATCTGACAGTGAATATCTTTTCACAATTTAGTAACATCTGTAAAGAAACTAAGGTCATTTTGTTCTAGTTTAGTTTTATCTTTGATGCCAAGGAACTATAAAGAAACCCTGGCTCACTGATGAAACACTGCAAAAAACTTTGACGGTGGTCCAGAATGACATTTTAGAGAATGAAGCAGGAGAGATGTACGAAATCCTAGAAGAAAATTAGGGGCAACTAACAATATTTATTTCAGCAGATGGAATTACGCTGGCAATTGTAGTGTTGTTGTCTGATCAACAGAACATTGCAGAGAAGTCTATTAAAGAAAACATTTTTGGTATTGTTTGGTAAATACCCGCACAACACAGTATTATTACCAGCACTCCTTAAATAATTTCTTCCATACATTCTGAAACAACTTAACTGTTAAAGGCACTCTACAATGACTCAATCTCGCCAGTCTACAAGCTCTGATAAAGTCACACAGTTTCTGGTAGCTTCCTCCCTTGACATACCAATATATTTTTAAAAATCTACTCTATAGAAGTAAAGTACTCCAACTTTTCCCAGCAGGATCTTCTTTCTCTTGAAACTCACATTTTGGTTGCAGTTAAATCGATTTTTCTGCATGAATGGAAAACGAGTGAAACAATACTGAAAGTGGTTCAAGTTATCTAATTTCACAGTACATCCTAATTTATGACTTATGTAGTACTGTCTGCTCGAACCCATCATAAGAAGCTAAAAAGAAAGTACTCTTGGTATAACTCACACCATTATATCCTGTTTCCTCAGAACTCCTGTGCTGGGAAAGGATGAGTAAACATACCAAATTTCTTTAAGAGATAACTTGTTTATGATTAACATTCTTTTAATGTAGGGAAAAACCAAAAAGCTTTAATCCTGAAGAGTTCAGTAATTATTTTCCATTGCATTCAATCATTCTCACTTGTGAAAGAGTGAAAAACTTTCCTATTCTTGTGGCACGCCTAATAGTTCTTAATATGCATTGTGTTTCCATACATATAATGAGCAGACTTTAATGTCTACTGGCTTCAACTCCAATGAAACTTTTTTCAGGTTATGTACTTGCCACATGGGGAGTAGTCTATATCTCAAAAGCTTCATTATCAGCTTCCTTGTTGACTACTCAATTCATTCACATTCTTTTGTGCAAAGAGTAGCAATCCTCAAGTAAACTGAGATCCACTTCCTATATGGTGGCGAGCCATATTCAACAGCATATATTAGTATGTAGATTTTTATTTATTCTTACAACTTTGTTCATTGTGCATGGACAAAAGAAGATTACAGTGTCATTTCCAGGTATATCAGGAGAGCCTACCTGGGTACTTAACAGAGCCTTATACCGTCCTGCAGTCAATCACATATGAAAGACTTTTAATGAAAATGGAATTACACGATCTGAATAGAGGGGATTCCACAGTTTTGCCTATACTTATTTCATAATCTGAAGTTTTATCCTGAACAACTATTGATAACTGAAGACAACGTGTAAAACTTTCAACCATCCTATGCAGATAATTCAAACAATAAAAAAGTGCACAAATTAAATATTTAAAATACAGTAATTTACATAACCAGAGCAAAATACAGAACTGTTACAAAACAGTTGCTCACAAAAGCAAGGCCATTTCTTTGCTTTTACAGTTACACAAGTATGCCACATTTTCTCTACTGTCAAATAACAACATAAGTAAATAAATATTTAAATGGCATACATTGGCCACCTTGTATACATCACAACTGCTAATCAGTCACACTGATGCCAAATGAACACTTTGTAGCTGCGACAAAAATCTGAAGGTAATCAGGATTTAAGCCACGAAGCTATTATATTTTAAGTAAATATTCCACTTGTGGTCTATCACAGCTTTCCTGTTTTTAACAAACTGTTTCAGTTATTTGTACTACAACCTGCAGTGGCAACATACAAAAATGTGTATTACTGACTTGTCACAAAGGGTGTAGTGAGGTGCACAACATTCAACTGTTAAGATCTCTTCTTTTAAGTTATAAACTGAACACGGGAATGTGTTATAAAATCACAAAAAAGTATACGGAAACTTTATTTAGAATGTGTAGAGGTACTTACTCAAATGGAATTACATTTACAAATTTTACACAATCTTCATAAAGTAACCATTTTAAAACATGGTACATTATGTTAGCCAATCAATCATAGATCAGAAACAGTCACCATCCTAACATGACTAGCAAGTAAGTCACAATTAATAAGAAAGTCCTCCTATATTCAATACAGCCTTCCAAACCTTCATATGCATACATTGTACAGTACAAGTATTCGGCAGCAGTCTGACACTTCTTCAATACTCTACATTCTACAGCACCAAAACAAGCTACATTAAGGCAGGTATCACAAGTTCGATATAGCATTCTCCAGTTTACACATCATCTGTCTCACAGCAGAGCACAATCATATCCCTTATTTTTAGGTATTTAAAAGATGGTTTATCACTAATATGTTTTCCTTCAGCAGAGGTAACAGTCAGTGCCAAACGTGCTAGAATGATGTCTTACTTTGCACGCACACAAACGTATACTACAGAAAAATGCACCCCATCTACTCATACATTCTTACTATTTTCTTTTGATATATTACCAATTTCTGTTGCACAGTTTTCATATTTGTCCACTTTTTGCATATTACAGATTAAAAAAGAGGAATGGCATTAAAACAAACATTTTGCTGATTGATTATGGAAAATGTGTTTGTGTTTGTAATAAAAGGATTTTTAACTTTCTTTCATTCATACAAACTGGTGAAGGATAGCAGTACTACCTATGGTTAAACTATTGTCCTCATTATATAAAGTTTAAAAAAGCAACCAACAAGAGGAATATTAAGATTATATGCACGCTTTAATCTATCATTACAACAGACAAAAAAGTTCTAAAAGTACGTCAGACTTTAACTGATGAAAAATCAGCCGCACATTCATCCACGACGCACACGTGCACACGCAAACGCACTCAATACCAACTGTGTGTAACCACTTACACAGATTTAGATGCAGGGCAATTTTACTTATCAGTTTTCTTCAGTTACTTCTTACAATATTTAAAAATGCAATGAATCCACAGTTCAAACTAAATTGTGTACATGTTTTTCTTGTCCCAAGCTAACAACGAAAAGAGAGAAAGACTCAGAGAATCGGCTGACGAAATTTTAAAAGTTTCGTGATATTTATGGTGTCCTGCACAAGATGAGTCAAAAATGAATAAAAATAAAAATCTATTTGTACAAACAGTCATCAAGAACTTGCTTTCATTAGTTGTGCATTTCACATCCTTTGATCTGCTTCATTTTTTGATTATATGAAATACCATCTCTCAGTTCCGTAAATTAAGCACTTCTCTCAAACACTGGCTATTTTTTATCCACACAATAAAAAAATGGCAGTACATTCTCTATAATTTAACACACATTTAGATGCTTCCAACTTTGCTCTAAATTTCTTGGTCCATCATTTCTTTTCTTTGTGGAAGGAAATTATTTGCAGAAATTAGCTTCCACACAGCACAAAATATAAAACAGTTTCATACTGAAACTATGTTTCATTGTTTAAACTGATACATAAATTTCAGCACTTCAAAATTTAGTCAATTTTCACTGTGGAATAGATTTTTCTGACAAAAAAGCTGGTGCCAACGTAGCCAACAGTCCCACACATAATTCCCAGGGCCAGGCTGAAAAGTGCCATGTAACCAAAGTAGAAAGCTGTCTGGAACAGGCCATACATCCTGTGAACAAAAAAGCAAATGACACTGTAAACAATTACTTTCAGCACCTTAACTTAAAATGATTTGCCATTTTATACAACATCTCCCAAGAACCAAAACAGGAAAATGAAGTAAAAAAGTAAAGAAATCAAATAACTTCCACAAAACTATTATTCCTGAAATATTTATTGGGTATAGAGTCATACATGCTGTGTGATATCAAAATTACCCTCTTTCACCATTACAGTTGCATATTTTTTATGCTAGTTTTAGTCTAACAAAACTATCTTAAAATCTATGAAGCTACCTATGCAACTAGCAGTACCTGCTGCCCTAACGTGACTAGCAAGAAATGGATATATGAACATGTTTTATGGTTTACAATTGTAATGTACATAGTAACTGGTTTTATTCCTTCCACAACTGATAACAAAGGCAGCTTTAGACAGACACTAGTAACTGCCATAAAAATTGTATGACTGATACAGTGGAAAATAAAGGTTAATTTTAATTTGCGCAAAACTTACTAGATACTATTTGAGAGCTGTGAAACAGAAACTGGATTATGGAACTTGTTAAAAAAAATACAAAGCAGTGTCGCAACATCATGATCAAGAGATCTAGTATTTCAGTGATGTAGAAAAATTGTAAACAGTGATAAATGTGAAACTAAATCTATTACCTATAAAGTACTGCAAAATTAAATGTGTAAATATAGTAATTGAAACTTTGAAGTTGTGAAATTATGTTTTCAAGCAAAGATCACACAATATTTTCTGTGCAAGAGATTTGATGATGTATTTGTTGAATGAATCTAATATGACAATATCCATCGTACTTAAATTTCACATTGTAACAGAAGGCAGCTGTGTGATGAATTGAAATTTTAAATGAACTGGCCTCTGGCTGCAAGGATACTTTACAATTTCTTTATTGCAGTATTGATTTCCGGACTACCGGCTCAACTGCACCTCCTACCTATACATCTAATCAATGCTAGGTTAGCTTCACTGGGACCACAGCTTGCTGGCATCACTGATCAACAACACGTGCAACAAACCTGTGTCTACACCACTACACAAACTTGGCACCACAGTGATTGGCAGTAGTCTACAACTGGTGACGGCTACAGTGTCAGTTTTGTGTTATTGTACACACAGGTTTGTTGCATGCTGTTGATCAGTGATGCAGTGATGATCAGCAAGCTATAATCCCACAGTTAATTAAACATCGATTAGATGTATAAATAGAAGATGCATCTGAAGATAGGGCTGATAGTCTTGAAACCAATAATGCAATAAGGAAATTGAAAATTAGCTGATTGCTTACGTTGTTTGTTGGTTGGTTGATTGATTTGGGGGAGGGGACCAAACAGCAAGGTCATTGGTCCCATTGGGTTAGGGAAGGATGGGGAAGGAAGTCGGCCATGTCCTTTCACAGGAACTATCCCGGCATTTGCCTGAAGTGATTTAGGGAAATCACGGAAAACCTAAATCAGGATGGCTGGACGCGAGTTTGAACTGTCATACTCCCGAGAGTGAGTCCAGTATGCTAACTGAAAACTAGCATCATATCCAGAGACCAATTTATTTATAATTTCAATACCTGTTGTCATTTTTGATGTGGTTCTTTCATCACTTTAAGATGAGTGTATGCTAGCAACTTTCAATCTATCTCCAGAACTATTTATGACAATTGGTTTCAGGCTCTCTGTGGTATTACGGGGGTTGTACCAAAAATAAGGTTCTCTATGAGCTACAGCCTTGAGGGATGGTCCTACACTAAATCCGACAACAGTGCCGTGCGCAGTGGTTACCCCACTCTAAGAGCCCACCCATCCGTGATTTGCAATGTTGCTCAGTGTTAGCTTGGCAGCTGTCAGAGATGGAAGTGTTGATCGCCACTCCTGCGAAGTGCGAGGTTTGAGAAGTAATCTGGTTTCTCCACACAAGGAAGTCACCATCTGTGGAGATTAATCAGCAACTGACGTAAGTTTACAGTGAAGAGTGCATGACCATTCATGCATGTCGGCAAATGGTGCAGGGCTTTTGCTGAGGGTCACATGGAAATTTATGATGAAGAACAGAGTGGAAAACCACCAGTTTCGGATGCGATTGTCCAGAAAATCAACAGTGAGCTGCTCAAAGATTGGAGAGTCACTGTCCGTGAACTTGTTGAAAGCATTCGTGAAGCTTCCCATGGCACAATTAAAGAACTTCAACAAAAACGTTGGGTACCCCAGATATCCCGGATGCTGACTGACGGACACAAGGAGCAACGCGTTGACTGTGCTCGAAAGATTCTTCAACAATGTGAGGTGGGGAGGCAACAAGGAGAAGCTGTTGGACTCCATCGTCACGGGAGATGAAACTGTTTCATTACACACCCGAAACAAAACAAAAGTCTCATCAGTGGTGTCACTCTGGTTCACCGCCACCAAAGAACTTCAAACAAACGCAGCTGGCATGAAAGGTTATGGCAATTGTGTTTTGGGATCGGAAGGGGGTATCCTCATCGATTTCATGCCACCTGAGACGACAATAAGCGCTGACAGATATTGTGAAACACTGACCATCCTCCGGAAGCAATTCAGAACCACCAGAGAGGACTACTGATGGAGGAAGTAGTGGTGCTTCTTCAAGACAACACTCAACCCCACGTCGCTTTTCAAACACAGGAGCTTTTGAAGATATTTGTGTGGACTGCTATGCCCCATTCCATGTACAGCCCGGACTTAGCCCCCAGCAATTATCACCTCTTCCCTCAAGCTAAAGGGACACTTAAGTGGCAAACGCTTCAAGACGGATGGTGAAATCCAAGCAGAGATCACACACTTCCTCAATGGGTTGGCAGGAGACTACTTCGACTTAGGAATACAAAAGCTGGAGCACCGTCTTCAAAAGTGTCTTAAAAAAAAAATGGAGACTATGTTGAAAAATGACAAAAGTGTAAGCTTCTCAATTATGTATAAATTAATAACATTAAACAATGTTTTCTATTTGTAAAAAATATGGGAATCTTTCTTTTGTCACTTCTATAGTCACTAGTCCATACAATGATTTGTGTAGCTCTCCTCACTAATATATCTTGCCCAAGTCTTTTCATGTCTACCTAATGACTGCATCTTATATCTATTTGGACTGTTACTGATTCAGGCACTGATATTCCTCCCTCCAACAGCCACTCTCTCTCAATGGCATCCTCTTCGATAAATATTACAGCATTATTAAGTCCCCTTTTTTGATCTCTCCTATTGGGTCTGCTCAGGAGGACAATATCAAGAAAAATAAACGGTCTACAGAATATAGTGTGGAATGTTAGACCCATAGTGTGCATGTTAAGACAGTTTAAACAAAGAAATGGATGAGTTGAACCTTCATACAGTGGGAATTAGTGAAGTGCAGTGGCAGAAAGAATATAACATGGTCATGTGAAGAGTTCTAATAAAAAATAAGAAAATAATGTGGATGAGGCTAGTTTGGACAACACAGTGAATCCATTATCGTAGCAAACACAGACAGCAAAGTAGTAAGTTCATACACCTACTAACTCTGCAGATAATGAGGAGACGAAACAATGTATGATGAGATACAGGAAATTATTAAAATCTTTAACAGAGATGTGAAGAGGGATGAGGAACTGGAATTCAGTAGCAGGAAAAGGAAGGAGGACAAATAGTAGAACATGGACTGGGCAGAAAGTAATGAAAGGGGAAGCTGTATGGTAGAATTTTGCACATAGAATAATTTAATCATTGCCAACACTTGGTTTCAGAAATTGACAAAAGAAGACTATATACTTGGATGAGACCTGGAAATGTTGAAAGGTTTCAAGTAGTAACACAAGGATTTCAAAAACGGATTTTATACTGCAAAACATCTGTGGAGCCAGATGTGGCATCAGAACATAATTTACTGATTAGAAACTGTAGATTAAAACTGAAGAAATATAGGAAATTAGAGAGATGGGACCTGGATAACAAGAAGAATCACTGGCTGTTGAGAGTTTGAAAGGCAGCTTAGTCAATGGCTGACAAACAGGGAACTGGAATACAACAGAAGACAAATGGGTAACTTTGAAAGATGAGATTGTGAAGAAGCAAATGATCAAATGCGCAAAAAGACAAAGTGCAGTACAATTCTTACATAACACATGAGATATTTAATGTAATTGATGAAAGGAGAAACTATAAAAATCCATGAAGTGAAGCTGGAAAAGTAGTATACAGATGTATAAAAAAAATGAGGCTGACAGTAAGTGCAAAATGGCAACGCAGAAATACATAACTGCTGAAGCACATCTGTCTGCAGGAATTATGGATGCTGTCTTTTGGAAAACTAAAGCAACCTCTGGAGAAAAAAGAAGCAGTTCTATGAATAACAAGAGCTCAGCTTGGAAGCCTGCACTGCACAAAGGAGGAAAGATTGAAAGGTAGAAGTAATACAGAGAAGAACTACACAAAAGAAGCAAACTTTAAGACAATGTTATGTTAAGGGAAGAATTATAGTTGAGACAGAGTATGAACATCCTTGACAGCCAGTAGCATTTATGTCAGCTTACTGCAAAGCACCAATGGCTGCAAGCAAAAACAGTAGCCCCCAAAGAGCTGTAACAACAATTAGGTGTTGCTATAGAGACATTTAGAAAATCGCATTACCTTGTTGGTTGCGGTAGGCCCACAAAACTGCCATGCACAGTCCACTGCAACTGACGAGATCAACTTATGCCAGCTAACTACATATGAAGATGAAGTGGGAGATACAGTGAAAAGAATTTTACAAAGCACTATAAGATGCAAGTCAAAAGAAGGCACCTGGAGCAGACAACATTCCCACAGAATTACAGAGATCCTTGAGAAAACATACCAGGATTTAACTATACCATCTGGTAACCAAGACATATGAGACAGGCGAAATATCTTCGCATGTCAAGAAGGAAGTAATAATACCATTCAAAAGAAATCAGTGCTAACAGATGTGAATACTACAGAACCGTAAGTGTAATAAGTCATGGTTGCAATGGAAGCAATATTATGAAAAGGAAAGTTGCTACTCACCATATAGCAGACTTTCTGAGTCGCAGATAGGCACAACAAAAAGACTGTCACAAATAAAGCTTTCAGCCATTAAGGCCTTCTTCAAGAATAGACATACAAACACAACTCACACACACGACTGCAGTCTCAGGCAACTGAAACCACCTCAGACTTGCATTGTGTGTGTGTGTGTGTGTGTGTGTGTGTGTGTGTGTGTGTGTGTGTGTGTGTGTGTATTGATTGTTGATGAAAGACTTAATGGCCGAAAACATTTTTTTGCGACAGTCTTTTTGTTGTGCCTATCTGCAACTCAGCATCTCCAGTATATGGTGAGTAGCGACTTTCCTTTTCATAATATTGTTACATTCCATGCTGGATTTTCCATTGTTTGATATACCGACATGAATTATTTACAGAAGACTGTAAAGACTATTACAAGCCAACAGGGAAGAATATCAACATGATTTGTGGGAAAATGTTGGAACACACAAGGCAACACTGACCCTACAACTTTTTTTAGAAGATAAAATGAAGAAAGGGAACTTACATTCACAGCATTTCTAGATTTGGAAAATTCTTTTGACACTGTTAACTGGAATAAACTGTTTCGAACTTGGAAAGTTGTACAGATAAAATACCAAGAGCAACTCATACCAAAACCTAACTGCAGTTTTAGGGGTCCAAGGATAAGAAAGGGTACTGAGAAAAGAGTAAGACAGAGCTGTAGCATATCCCCAATATTATTCATTACATATAATGACAATGAAAATTCGAAGTTCAGAGAGATGAAATAAAAACTTTGAGGTTTGCTGATGACATTATAACTCAGTCTGAGACAGCAAAGGACCTGGGAGATCATTTGACATTTGAAAAGAGGTTATAATAATGAAGGAAAACATGGATAAGGGGAAGTAGTTGACCTAAATCAAGTGATGCTGAGGGAAGTAGACTAGAAAATAACACACTTCTTTTAGTGAGTTTTCCTGTATGGACAGCAAAACAACTGATGATGCCCAAAGTAAAGAAGACAGAAACCGCAGACTGGCAATAGCAAGGAAAGTGTATCTGAAAACAGGAATTTATTACACTGGATACAAATTTAAATGTTAAAGTCTTTTCTGAAAATAGTTGTTGCTCAGACAAGAGATTAGAAGCTTTTGAATATGGACAAAAAAAGCAGATTTTTCCCCCCCAGTTAAAAATACACTTTTTCCCATGTGAAAATACACTACATGACAGGTGAAAGTATTTTTTTTTCTATGTTCTGTAACAAAATACTTTCCATCAGAGCTGTAGAACTTATGAATCCTTTGAATGATAAAGGTTTTATACATCAGTACAGAACCTTCCGGCACTTTAGTAAATGAAACCCAGTAAAAACAATGTATTTCAGAAATACACTCCTGGAAATGGAAAAAAGAACACATTGACACCGGTGTGTCAGACCCACCATACTAGCTCCGGACACTGCGAGAGGGCTGTACAAGCAATGATCACACGCACAGCACAGCGGACACACCAGGAACCGCGGTGTTGGCCGTCGAATGGCGCTAGCTGCGCAGCATTTGTGCACCGCCGCCGTCAGTGTCAGCCAGTTTGCCGTGGCATACGGAGCTCCATCGCAGTCTTTAACACTGGTAGCATGCCGCGACAGCGTGGACGCGAACCGTATGTGCAGTTGACGGACTTTGAGCAAGGGCGTATAGTGGGCATGCGGGAGGCCGGGTGGACGTACCGCCGAATTGCTCAACACGTGGGGCGTGAGGTCTCCACAGTACATCGATGTTGTCGCCAGTGGTCGGCGGAAGGTGCACGTGCCCGTCGACCTGGGACCGGACCGCAGCGACGCACGGATGCACGCCAAGACCGTAGGATCCTACGCAGTGCCGTAGGGGACCGCACCGCCACTTCCCAGCAAATTAGGGACACTGTTGCTCCTGGGGTATCGGCGAGGACCATTCGCAACCGTCTCCATGAAGCTGGGCTACGGTCCCGCACACCGTTAGGCCGTCTTCCGCTCACGCCCCAACATCGTGCAGCCCGCCTCCAGTGGTGTCGCGACAGGAGTGAATGGAGGGACGAATGGAGACGTGTCGTCTTCAGCGATGAGAGTCGCTTCTGCCTTGGTGCCAATTATGGTCGTATGTGTGTTTGGCGCCGTGCAGGTGAGCGCCACGATCAGGACTGCATACGACCGAGGCACACAGGGCCAACACCCGGCATCATGGTGTGGGGAGCGATCTCCTACACTGGCCGTACACCACTGGTGATCGTCGAGGGGACACTGAATAGTGCACGGTACATCCAAACCGTCATCGAACCCATCGTTCTACCATTCCTAGACCGGCAAGGGAACTTGCTGTTCCAACAGGACAATGCACGTCCGCATGTATCCTGTGCCACCCAACGTGCTCTAGAAGGTGTAAGTCAACTACCCTGGCCAGCAAGATCTCCGGATCTGTCCCCCATTGAGCATGTTTGGGACTGGATGAAGCGTCGTCTCACGCGGTCTGCACGTCCAGCACGAACGCTGGTCCAACTGAGGCGCCAGGTGGAAATGGCATGGCAAGCCGTTCCACAGGACTACATCCAGCATCTCTACGATCGTCTCCATGGGAGAATAGCAGCCTGCATTGCTGCGAAAGGTGGATATACACTGTACTAGTGCCGACATTGTGCATGCTCTGTTGCCTGTGTCTATGTGCCTGTGGTTCTGTCAGTGTGATCATGTGATGTATCTGACCCCAGGAATGTGTCAATAAAGTTTCCCCTTCCTGGGACAATGAATTCACGGTGTTCTTATTTCAATTTCCAGGAGTGTATCTTTGATGAGCAGCAACATATACACAACATTTTTTTTTTTTTATTAAAAAATTCCGTCACATACAGCACGGCAGCTTCCGAAGCACTGATACTGAGACTGCATTGTGCAATGTGGTTTTGTCAGCCAATCATAGCTCATGTCATGCAATCTAGCCAACCCATGATATTCAGAGCATAGGACACAGCCAATAGCAACATCACTGTAAAGTAGCATGTACACACTAATATGAGAAGTTAATGGTTTAAATTAATATACATACAGTATAGCTACAGGAAAAGCTAAGCTTTCACACACAACATTGGTCGTCAAAATATTTTTGCTGTTTTTTCTTCTGAAGGTGTGGTTAGCAGGATACTATGAGCACATCTTAAATTGCAGCAGCTGAATATTTCTGACACGTACGATTATAAATTTCACTTCCATACACCAAACATTTCATGGGTTACCTGGCTGAATATATGTTCCATCGAGCACTTCAACTTTTCCATAGAAAAGCCAATTATATGAGAAACTGCTCTAGAACTGTCCTTGCATTTTTAAGGACAATTTTACTTCTGAACTTCACTATTGTATAATTTGTAATCTATGAAAGAACTAAAATAAATACGAAAAACTAACCTTGAATGTTGGTCCTTTTTTAGCGTGTGTTACCCTTCAAGATAAATCAAACACAAAGGTGCCAGCAAAATTTTAAGTAATGACATACATGGCTGGTCTTCCGGGCCCAAAATTTTTCTAAGTGAGTGGTACTCAAAGCATTAAGTTTTGAATGAGAGTAAAAATTTCCATGATTTAAGAAATTCATCACACATTCTCACATGTAACACAATTCATCTAGCATAAAAGGAAATTAACTTCGAAAGTAATGCTTCTCAAACCACCATTCAGAATATTTTCCCACGACCTGTTAGAAATTTGAACAGTTGTGATGTCACACTCATTGAAAGCAGTTTTTGTTACCAAGTATCGCAAAGTCTACATCCCAAAGTCTTTGACGCATTTTACTGTTGGCAGACACTTGTGTGCATTTTCTTTGCAATTTAAATTTTATTTTTGTGTTATTATATCATTTATGTTTTACTGTTGCTGTATTATTCTGCAATAGTGGGCTAAAGAAAAATTCCTTGTTAGAGTACAAAAATTTAATTGAAAACAATGAAAAATTCCCAGAATTCTCAAAAATTCTGGAGGTTTTCTCCATGCAAACATTTCCAGGTTCTTCCCAGATTTCCCAGTTGTAAGAACTCAGAAGATTAGATGGGTAGATTGGATAACTTATATCAGTACGTTTCACAGAGCCATGCGCTAAAATCCGATTTTTCAGGTGGTAACATCTTGTATCCTACTGATCATAGAGATAAGGGGCCAAGTATTTTGGATAGCCCTTCACCTAGTAATCATTTGTATACCTAACAGGAGAGTGGGCATACTGAAGAAGAACAGGCATACTGATGCTATCATACAGTACATGGTCAAAATTTAAATATTACACATTTTCTCCAGCCAACGCAAATTAAGGAAATCAGTTGGTTCTTTTGCAATAGACGTAGCCTAAGGTGGGCACTAAATTGCTTATAAAAGCGGATTTTTTCATGAGTGGTTCTTGACAAAATCCCCACTGGAAAAAAAGGCACTATGATTTTTGGTTACCAAAATTCTATAATTTCTTTTCATGGAAAATTGTCAAAATTATCCATTACTGAAATTCAGCGTATCAAAGGAACCATACTTATGTGCATAAAATATGTACTATTAACCAGCCTGAGGCATAAGTGTACTAACTGACGTTGTGAACTCATGGCAAGCATTCTGAGGACACCAAACTATGTTTTCAGTCATCATTTTTTCACCAATAAATCTTTATGATGTGGTGTCTCTATATAATGGGCACCTCATGCCTATACAGGCTGTCTAGACCTAGAAATTATTCGATGGTGCCACCTGGCAGCGTAAGCACCTTACAAGAAATTCTTTTGTCACATGAAATTCTTTGTACTTTCAAATCAAACACCAGATTTTTTTTTTTTTTTGGTTGAAAACTTTTTATGGCTTCTGACGTCGAGCGACCAGTAATTTTAATACTGATATTTTGCATTTTATTGTTTTGGACACGTCTGCGTGCATGTTTTACTTTTTTCACGCATTCGATTGCGCTCCACAGATGCAGTAATATTGTAGAGGGCCTTGGAATCGACAGGTGGAGCGCATGCTACGGTAACTTGCACATGCGCGCCTGCGGCACTTTTACGTATAAATAGAGCGACTTGCACTAGCAATCTCCAGTGTCAAACACTCGCCTGAAGATGGCTGTAAGGTTGTCAGCCGAAATATCGCGGAAAGAAGTCGATGAGATCCGGTTGCAATCCCGAAATCTTGTGGAATAAAGATGATGTGACTTACCAAACGAAAGCGTTGGCACGTCGATAGACACACAAACAAACACAAACATACACACAAAATTCTAGCTTTCGCAACACACCGATCACCTGCCACCCTACCTAAAACCTCTTTCCTCATTACCTTAGCCAGCTTCTACTGACCCACAACTTCTTCACTTTTGAAGACCAGACATACCAATAATTAAAGGGAACAGCCATGGGTACCAGGATGGCCCCCTCGTACGCCAACCTATTCATGGGTCGCTTAGAGGAAGCCATCTTGGTTACCCAAGCCTGCCAACCCAAAGTTTGGTACAGATTTATTGATGACATCTTCATGAACTGGACTCACAGTGAAGAACAACTCCAGAATTTCCTCTCCAACCTCAACTCCTTTGGTTCCATCAGATTCACCTGGTCCTACTCCAAATCCCATGCCACTTTCCTTGATGTTGACCTCAACCCTTCCAATGGCCAGCTTCACACGTCCGTCCACATCAAACCCACCAACAAGCAACAGTACCTCCATTACGACAGCTGCCACCCATTCCACATCAAACGGTACCTTCCCTACAGCCTAGGTCTTCGTGGCAAACGAATCTGCTCCAGTCCGGAATCCCTGAACCATTACACCAACAACCTGACAACAGCTTTCGCATCCCACAACTACCCTCCCGACCTGGTACAGAAGCAAATAACCAGAGCCACTTCCTCATCCTCTCAAACCCAGAACCTCCCACAGAAGAAACACAAAAGTGCCCCACTGGTGACAGGATATTTTCCGGGACTGGATCAGATTCTGAATGTGGCTCTCCAGCAGGGATACGACTTCCTCAAATCCTGCCCTGAAATGAGATCCATCCTTCATGAAATCCTCCCCACTCCACCAAGAGTGTCTTTCCGCCGTCCACCTAACCTTCGTAACCTCTTAGTTCATCCCTATGAAATCCCCAAACCACCTTCCCTACCCTCTGGCTCCTACCCTTGTAACCGCCCCCGGCGTAAAACCTGTCCCATGCACCCTCCCACCACCACCTACTCCAGTCCTGTAACCCCGAAGGTGTACACGATCAAAGGCAGAGCCACGTGTGAAAGACCAGCAACAAACTGTCCATTCGCATGAATGGACACAGGCAGACAGTGTTTGTTAGTAATGAGGATCACCCTGTGGCTAAACATGCCTTGGTGCACGGCCAGCACATCTTGGCACAGTGTTACACTGTCCGGGTTATCTGGATACTTCCCACTAACACCAACCTATCCGAACTCCGGAGATGGGAACTTGCTCTTCAATATATCCTCTCTTCCCGTTATTCACCAGGCCTCAATCTCCGCTAATTTCAAGCTGCCGCCACTCATACCTCAACCTGTCATTCAACAACATCTTTGCCTCTGCACTTCCCCCCTCGACTGACATCTCTGCCCAAACTCTTTACCTCTGTATATGTCTGCTTGTGTGTGTGTGTGTGTGTGCGCGCGCGCGCGCGCGCGCGCGCGCGCGCGCGCTCGCTCGCTCGCTCGCGAGTGTATACCCGTCCTTTTTTCCCCCTAAGGTAAGTCTTTCCGCTCCCGGGATTGGAATGACTCCTTACCCTCTCCCCTAAAACCCAAATCTTTTCGTCTTTCCCTCTCCTTCCCTCTTTCCTGACGAAGCAACTGTTTGTTGCGGAAGCTAGAATTTTGTGTGTATGTTTGTGTTTGTTTGTGTGTCTATCGACGTGACAGCGCTTTCGTTTGGTAAGTCACATCATCTTTGTTTTTAGATATATGTAACTATTAGTTGCTTATATATGCCAAAGTATGTACTGGTGTCGAAGTATATAAATAAACTGTCAAAACTTTACTAACCTATAGGATCTGTTTCATACAAGCTGCACATCTTGCATTAACAGGGAAAAGAAGTGTAGCAGCTGAAAAATGTACCTGTTGGAGCACAGAAAACGGTGGAACCACTGCATCAATCTTCATTCCACCTTCCTGACCAAAAATTTTGGCATGTGAACATATTCACATGTTTGTGCTGAAAGAGAGTAGAGGAAAGAGAATAGTGGTGAAAGGGATAGGAGACAGTGATGGTGGGTGGGGGGGGGGGGGGGGGGGGGAGAGAGAGGGAGAGAGAGAGAGAGAGAGAGAGACGGGGGGGGGGGGGGGGCAGTAAAAGAAAAAGAGGGATGGATGAAGACAATAGCACTGAGAGCCCCAGAGATGAGAAATAGTGACGGTCACTGAGAGACAGTGGCAGTGAAACAGGAAGAGAGATGGATGAAGATAGTACCAGCTGGAGCAAAAGAGAGGATACAGTAGAAAGAAATGAGAGATGAGAGGTGGTCATACAGAGACTTGGGGGGGTGAGGAGGGGTATCTGAACAACCCACCTCCCAAGACTGGTGAACACGAAAAAAATTTGTCAATTTTCCCCATTTCCTATACCCATATGTTAAAAGTTTCCCAATCTAGGGTCAAAACCCCAAGCATACCATCCCCAAGGACATGTGTGAAGAGCAGACATTGGAGGTTGAAGAGAAAGACAGCATGCTGCACCAAGCATGGAAGAAAGAGAGAGTGGCAATGGGAGGAGGGAAAAAAAGGGAGGGGGGACAAAGACAATGGCAGTGGGACACAGAGAGAGTGCAACTGGCAAGAGAAGGAGACAGTGGTAAGGAAGAGCGAGATAAGGGATGAAGATGAAGACAAAGACAGTGACAGTGGGAGGGACAGATAGGAGAGAGAGCAAAAAGGAGAAAATGGGAACTGGAAGAGAGAGAGAGTGGTAATGGGAGATACTGAGTATGAAGGTTTCACTATAAAGAGAGAAGGTAAAAGGATTTTTGTTAAAAGAGTGTGAATATGTTCACAAGCCAAAAATCTTTGCTGAGGAAGGCAGAATAAGGACTGAGGCAGATAGTGTCCCCACTTCTGTCAGAAACTTTTAGAGAGGAGCATATCTGTCTTCTTTGTGTTCCACTAGAAGTATTTTTCAGCTGGCACAGAGTATAATTTTATAGCACAACTTAATTAAAGGAAGAGAACAGTTGATAATACATTCTAAGGCTACAAGGAATAGTCATATGAAAAGTGAAGAGAGTGACCGTAGAGGGTAGACAAATTGATTATAGTAAGCAGGTTCAAATTTATGTAGGTTGCAGCAACTATTTAAAGATGAAGAGGCTTGCACAGGAGAGACTACTGTGAAGACTGCATCAAACCAGTCTTTGAAGTGAAGACAACAACAACCACAACCTCTTCATTTACTAACCATGTAATTCAGCATTCTTCTGGAGCACCATGTTTCAATGGTTCCATTCTGCGCACTGTGGGACTTTCCCTATCTCTGAGTGCTGCAATTTACACACTACGCGTAGTACTCAGAATCACTAGACTACTTGCAACATACAGGAGAAATGAAGGCTGAATTAAATCTTGTTGTTGTTGTTGTTGTTGTTGTTGCGGTCTTCAGGTCAGAGACTAGTTTGATGCAGCTCTCCGTGCTACTCTATCCTCTGCAAGCTTCTTCATCTCCCAGTACCTACTGCAACTTACATCCTTCTGAATCTGTTTAGTGTATTCATCTCTTGGACTCCCTCTACGATTTTTACCTGCCACATTGCCCTACAATACTAAATTGGTGATCCCTTGATGCCTCAGAATATGTACCATCAAGCAATCCCTTCTTCTAGTCAAGTTGTGCCACAAATTTCTCTTCTTCCCAATTCTATTCAATACCTCCTCATTAGTTATGTGATCTATCCATCTAATCTTCAGCATTCTTCTGTAGCACCACATTTCGAAAGCTTCTCTTCTCTTCTTGCCTAAACTATTTATCGTCCACATTTCACTTCCATACGTGGCTATGCTCCATACAAATACTTTCAGAAACGACTTCCTGACACTTAAATCTATACTCGATGTTAACAAATTTCTCTTCTTCAGAAACACTTTCCTTGCCATTGCCAGTCTACATTTTTATATCCTCTCTACTTCGACCATCGTCAGTTATTTTGCTCCCCAAATAGCAAAACTCATTTACTACTTTAAGTGTCTCATTTCCTAATCTAATTCCCTCAGCATCACCTGATTCAATTCCATTACATTGCATTATCCTCGTTTTGCTTTTGTTGATGTTCATCTTACATCCTCCTTTCACGACACCGTCCATTCCGTTCAACTGCTCTTCCAAGTCCTTTGCTGTCGCTGACAGAATTACAATGTCATCGGCGAAACTCAAAGGTTTTATTTCATCTCCCTGGATTTTAATACCTACTCCGAATTTTTCTTTTGTTTCCTTTACTGTTTGCTCAATATACACATTGAATAAAATCGAGGATAGGCTAAAACCCTGTCTCACTCCCTTCCCAACCACTGCTTCCCTTTCATGTCCCTCGACTCTTATAACTGCCATCTGGTTTCCGTACAAATTGTAAATAGCCTTACACTCCCTTACCCCTACCACCTTCAGAATTTGAAAGAGAATATTCCAGTCAACATTGTCAAAAGCTTTCTCTAAGTCTACAAATGCTAGAAATGTAGGTTTGCCTTCCCTTGATCTATTTTGTAAGGTAAGTCGTAGCGTCAGTATTGCCTCATGTGTTCCAACATTTCTACAGAATCCAAACTGATCTTCCCTGAGGTTAGCTTCTACTAGTTTTTCTATTCGCATATAAAGAATTTGTGTTAGTATTTTGCAGCCGTGGCTGCAGGAGAGGACTGAGGGAAGGGGGGAGATAAGGGTAGACGACAGGGGGGAGGGAGAGAATGAGGGAGCGCGGGAGGGGAGGGGAGAGAGAGGGAGGGCAGAGAGAGAGGGAGGCAGAGAGAGAGGGAGGGCAGAGAGAGAGAGAGAGAGAGAGAGAGAGAGAGAGGGAGGGCAGAGAGAGAGAGAGAGAGAGAGAGAGAGAGAGAGAGAGAGAGAGGGAGGGCAGAGAGAGAGAGAGAGAGAGAGAGAGAGAGAGAGAGAGAGAGAGGGAGGGCAGAGAGAGAGAGAGAGAGAGAGAGAGGGAGGGAGGCAGAGAGAGAGAGAGAGAGAGAGAGAGAGAGAGAGAGAGAGAGAGAGAGAGAGAGAGAGGGAGGGCAGAGAGAGAGAGAGAGAGAGAGAGAGAGAGAGGGAGGGCAGAGAGAGAGAGAGAGAGAGAGAGAGAGAGAGGAGAGAGAGAGAGAGAGAGGGAGGCAGAGAGAGAGAGAGAGAGAGAGAGGAGAGAGAGAGAGAGGGAGGGAGGGCAGAGAGAGAGA